>NC_073263.2:24336740-24644407 GCF_029289425.2 Pan paniscus | reverse complement strand
CTCGCCCCAGGCTACCTGCCTCCCAGCTGCGAAAGAAAAGGGCTTGGTTCTTCCCCTGCCTGTGGAGTCTGCACACCAGATTTGTGCCCTCCCCTGAGTTCTGGCCAGGAGGCTTCTCGCTCCGCTCAAATTGTTGTAAAGTTCAGCTAGAGATTTCCGTCTCCCTGTGGCTTCTTACCCCCTGCTCTTCTGACCACCTTTCCTATGAATTCCTGTGGTGCCAGGCAGGAATGGGTTGCTTGGGGACCCAGCGAGCCCCCAGGGCCTTTCTGCTGCTTCCTCTACCCCTGTATTTCACCCTGCTCTCTAAATTGACTAAGCTACAGGTAAGGTCGGAAACTTCTGCAAACGGACCTTCAGTTTCTCCAGTGGGGGTGTGTGTTTGGGTGAGGAGGGTCTCCCTTTCCCACTTCTGCTGTTGGGGCACTCACAGTATTTGGTGTGTCTCCCAGGTCCTGCAGTAGCAGTCTGCTTCCTTCAGAGGGTCTTGGGTCCTCTCAGGATTGCTGGTTTGTTCCTGCAGTTGATCGGGAGCTTAAATTCACAATGCGAATATCTGCATGCTGCTCTGTCTGGAGCTATCGGCCTGTCATTTTTCTTACACTGTTTCCTTTTATTTTCTGCAAATGGGATTCCAGTAGCAACTTGACTATTTATACATCAGAAAGACTGGGTTATTTGGGTTATGATATAATGAAGGGCTGCACTACATTAAAAAGCAAAGGACTAATCAATTATGATAAAATTCAATAAATTAATGCAAAAATCAGTGCAGCTAGCAAAGACTGTATATATATATTTTTAACTGCTTTCTTTATGGATGAGGAGCACATAGTTCAAATCATGGTTAAAAATCCTTGGTTAAAAAAAAATGTCCCCATCTAAGTCTAATACTATAATTAGGACAAAGGGGCTTAGTCAGGACTTCCTCAAAGTTTCTTGTGCTCAATTCAGGCATTAAGAAATGGTGTGTGTCGTATGTTCACTGCAGCACTATTCACAATAACAAAAACATAGAACCAACCTAAATGCCCATCGATGGTAGACTGGAGAAAGAAAATGTGGTACATATGCACCTTGGAATACTACGCAGCCATAACAAGGAAGGAGATGATGTCCTTTGCAGGCACATACAGCTGGAGGCCATTATCCTTAGCAAACTAACCGCAGGAAGAGAAAACCAAATACTGCATATTCTCGCTTATAAGTGGGAACTAAATGATGAGAACACATGGACACATAGAGGGGAACAAGACACACTGGGACCTACTAGAGGGTGGAGGGTGGAGGGTGGGAGGAGGGAGAGCATCAGGAAAAATAACTCGAGTAGTAGGTTTAGTACCTGGGTGATGATATAACGTGTACAACAAACTCCTTAACACGAGTTTACCTATATAACAAACCTGCACATGTACCCCTGAATCTAAAATAAAAGTTAAAGAAAAAATAAATGTGTGTGTGTGTGCATGTCCTCACGCGCGCTTGCTGCCTGAGAGTTGAGGAAGAAATTGTGAACAGGAACCCTGTGTTTGCTTATTTGTCTATATCACCGCTCTTTCTCCCACCCTATTCTCCTCCTAGTGATCCCTCCCAAACCATGTCTGCCCCAGATCTTTTCCTCTCACCCTCAAGCCTGGAAGATTCAAAGGAGACGGGAAGCGACCCCGCCTTCTTATGAATATGCGACAGCAAGGGACTGGGAGAAGCAGGAGAGAAAATCCCTGCAAGGAATCCACCCCAGGTCTGCCTGCCCTGGCTCAGCCCCGGCCCTCCCACCCTCCCCACGTCCTTTCAAGAACAGCAAACAATAGCACAGCCCAGCCCTGGAAGCCGCGCTGGCCACGGAGGGTGACGCAGAACTGCTCATCTCCAGGGAAAGGCGGCATCCCGAGAGCCCTCCAGAGCAGATCTGAGCTCTGCTGGGCGGGGGAAGCGGAGACTGATTCGCCGCGGTCCCGGGCCCAGCGGCTGGGAGGTCCCGCGCTGGCCGAGCAAATGAGGAGGGCGCAGGGCACGGGGGCGGTGCGCGCCCAGGACAGTTTCCCATCGGCTTCTCCCGGACTGTCCTACCACTTCCATCTCGGAGCAGGATGCTCGGATCCCCGCAAGGCCTCCTGCGGACGTAGGAGAGTTGCTGAGACAGGCAAGCGGGGTTTCGCTACTGGTTGCCTCCCCTCCCGCCCTTTTGGGGAAGGTAGAGCTAAGCAGCATTTGGCCGAAATCCTGTGTCCGTGGAACATTTATTATTATTATTATTATTTTTCCTGAAACGCAGGTGAGAGTTGATGAGGCTCAGCGTCTCCAGATAAAAGAAGGGACAGAGCTGTCGGTGCGGTGAGGTTTGAAAAGTTGCGGCGGCCCCGGCAGCTGCAGGGGGCGAGCGCGGAGCAAAGCCCGGGCCGCACCAGACTGGCCCTGAGTCTCCAGGGCTCCTCGTCCCCATGCGCCAGCGTGTCTGATGCGTCACTGGACCCGGGTCTCTTTCTCAATGTCATCTCACAGCCTCTGTCCCTTGGGTAGGGAATCAGGCTTCTGAGCTATCATCTGCTTAATGCCGTCGTCCTCTGCTTTGGAAAATATTTGAATTGTGGTCTGATAGAAGACATGAAAAAGTTAGAATACTACTAGATTCCAAAGGGAAAAAAAAAGTTTCTTCGTTTACAAGTAGCATCTACTGATGGGAATTTCTTAATTATTATCATTAAAAAAAATACAGAACCGGGTTTGGATCCATGAAAACGAATTGGTCTTCAACCTTTCAAACACTGGCCAAAAAAATTTGCAAAAGAAAAACACAGGCATCAGGTAGCAGGCACAGTATTAAAAATTCAGACAGTTTTACTGTTGGATCTTAAAATATATTAGAAGGGTGTGACTTTCATAAAGGACGAGAGAGAATCAACTTCATGCTATTTCGATGGGTATTTTCTAGATATGCCAGATAATTTTGTCTTATTATCTCAAAGATTACTTGTTTCAGCCATACACCATGGGGAAAAAAATGGCAAGGGTTTTGAATGATCGTTTCCAGAGCAGTTTTTCGTAGCTACAGTAGTACTTCCATTTTACAAATTCTCTGTTAGTCATTCACTCATATATTCATTCAGCAAACATTTATTAAGGCTCTTCTATGTGCTGTGTACAGTGCTAGACTTGGGAGAAGAGGGATAAGTGGTGAGAGGGACATACAAAATTGAATTAGAAAAATTCACAGTTTAGGCAACTGGAAATGCTAGGAAGCAGTTGTAAACCACTATGATACATTCTTGTCGTGAGACGCCACCAGGACAGCCCCTGCTAATGGCCAGGAGAGGTACACTGACCACAGCTGAGTTTCGGGGTTCATCTGCGTGGTGGCCTTTGCTCTTTCAAGGCAGCCACTATTGGTTCCATTTACAACAGGAGGAGACCAACACTAAAAGTGCAGTGATGAGCCTCATGTCTCACAGTTAGTCAGGCTCCTAATCCAAAAGCCACTGCTATGACCTGCGCTTCCGGACATTCTGCCATTTGTTCCCTACAACCTCACTACCTGAAGGACTATATTTTGATCATTCTTAATGGTGAGTGCAAATTTCTAAATAATAATAAGGCAATTTTATTTTTGGTTGAGATGTTTCTAAAGTCACATATTTCTAAAGTTAGATATCAATTGCATTTCTGAAGAATATGTGTTTTTCCTACTGGAATGTTTTTGTTGTCCATAACATTTTTTTCCCCAGGGTTTCTGAGAAGTTGTTGAGAAAATTAAAATTTTGTTATTTATGATTTTAAGACATTTAGAGGCACTTGTATTTTAAAGTATGCTATAAGTATGCTATAAGTTGCTATATAGTATTAGATTTGTTTGAAGCAAATCCACCAGTTATTATTGAAAATTTTATTAACTTTTTAAATGTTGGTCAGATTTGTTAGTTTCCACTTGTAGTTACATTAGAGAGGTGATAGGAGAAATCTCCATCTGGAAAGTTGTCCTAGAAAGTTCAGGTATGGACCTGGCTTGTCCTGCGTGGAGATTTAGCTATGTGTGCCCCAATGCTGAAAACCTCTTCGAACTGATTTTATTAGTGATTTCACTGTTAAAATTTAATTTTTTCAAATAGATTACAGAATCCCTGAAGGCAAGAACCAGGTCTTTTGTGTCTTTAGAATCCTCTTCCTAATACAAAATACAACACTCTTCATAAATGTTAACTGGCAGGAAAAACAAAACTAAACTTTACCAGGCTGATGAAAACCACAGTAGAAATAATCCTTTAATATATACTATTCGGAGTCACAGAAGTTTTATTTATTGGCTGATGTTTTTTTTCATGACTGCTATACTGTAAAATGCTAGGGAGTATCTATTTCACAGGTAGAAAAACTGAGCTATGGTGATTAATATACAAAGCATTTTCCACTGCATTATCTTAATTGAACCTCACAACAACCATTCAGGAATTCAAATGCAATTTTTTCTTTCTTTTTTTTTTTGGAGATGGAGTCTCGCTCTTGTTGCCCAGGCTGGAGTACAGTGGCGCGATCTCGGCTCACTGCAAGCTCCGCCTCCCGGGTTCACGCCATTCTCCTGCCTCAGCCTCCCAAGTAGCTGGGACTACAGGCGCCTGCCACCGCGCCTGGCTAATTTTTTATATTTTTAGTAGAGACGGGGTTTCACCGTGTTAGCCATGATGGTCTCGATCTCCTGACCTTGTGATCTGCCCGCCTCGCCTCCCAAGAGAAACCCTTTTAAAAGACAAAGAAAGAGGCAGAGCAGGTGAAAGGAGGAGCTGGAGAGGGGCTCCACGGAGCAAAAGAAAGTGAGGGTAAGAAAAAAGAGTCAAGTGAAGTGGATCGAAAACCAGTCAGTGTTAAAAAATGGGATTCAGGGGACGAGAGAGAATGTCTCTGCTCAGGCTGCCATCACAAAATACCACAGCCCGGGGCTTAAGCAACAGACACTGATTGTCTCCCGGTGCTGGGGGCTGGGAGCATGAGACCAGTGAGTCTGCAGGGATGGTTCCTTCTGAGGCCTGGCTCTTTGGCTTGCAGACGGCCACCTGCTCAGTGAGTCCTCACATGGTCGTCCCTCTGTCTGTATTGTCTGTGACCTAATCTCCCCTTATAAGGACACCAGTCATATTGGATTAGTGCTCACCTATATAACCTCATTATACCTTAATTACCTCTGTCATGACCCTATCTCCAAATATAGTCTGATTCTGAGGCCCTCGGGTTAGGACTTCACCATGTGAATTTTGAGCCCATAACAGAATAAAAAAGGTGACGCTGGTCTATGACTTTGAAGACAAGACCTGTTGACCTGTTTCAATTGCTTCGTTATTCCCATTAGTACTCTCTCCTAGCACAAATAAATGGTTGAGTGAGTTGTGGCCATTTATTTTTACATTAGTATATTCTGTTGGTTGTTTAAAAAAAAAATCCAGAACTGAATTCTATATTTATCTTGCTTTGTACTTTATTTTCACTGTCACCTCTGCAGGGCCAGCTTCAAACCCTGTCAAGTTTTGAGGAGGGCAGATGAAGCTGATGACAGCTCCAGTTCCAGCTAGGGGTGACCTGTCTGTCTGCCTTTTTTGAGCTGTGGAGTGATCGGAGTCATATTCGCTGCCTGTGCAGTACCACAGGCCTGATGAAAATGAAATGGCAACACCACACAGATGGTGAAGCGTAGGTCTCACAAGCGTCCTGGCCACGAAGGTAAGTCAGGGCAACCTTCTACCTGCATGGCATTATACATGCTTATTTCCAACAAGATACCTGTGAGTATCTCAGGCTGTTTGTGAAGGGCAGACAGTAGAATTTGAAGGTTTTCTCTGAGGCATTGAGCAACTAACAAGGTTATAATTGGAATGTGTGGAAAAGACTCAAATTATTAAAATATGTGGTCATAAAATAACAGGATCCGGAGCAAAGCCTGCAGGTCTTGTAGTCAGTGCTTTGACCTTGGCTGGACTACACAGCACCTGCTTTGCAACAGGAATCAATACTGTTTCAAGTCGGCCAGAGAAAAAAGTTCTAGTGTCTTCTGCCACAGAAGTTTTGGTATTCTTCAATCATCAGAGTTTCAAAGTACTTGGGTTTGTGTCCTTAACTTCCTTCATTACTTCATATTCTGCCTTCAAAGGGAGGGAGAGTAGTTGTCTACTTTATTCATTTAATGTCTTCTCATTTGCTGAAAGAGGTTTATTTGTTTGTTTGTTTGTTTGAGAGAGACGGAGTCTCACTCTATTGCCCAGGCTGGTGTGCATGGTGCAGTCTCAGCTCACTATAACCTCTGCCTTCCAGGTTCAAATGATTCTCCTGCCTCAGCCTACTGAGTTGCTGGGATTATATGTGCCTGCTACCACATCTGGCTAATTTTTTGTATTTTTAGTGCAGACGGGATTTCACCATGTTGACCAGGCTGGTCTCAAACTCCTGGCCTCAAGTGATCTGCCTGCCTCAGCCTCCCAAAGTGCTGGGATTACAAGCAGGAGCCACCACACCCAGCCTGCTGAAAGAGTTTTAAGAGGTCTCTTCTTGGCCTTTATCTGTAAGTTGAATAGAAACAGTGTGCATTGTTCTAGAAGCCTGTTTCTATCACAGCCCTGCAGCACCTGCCCTTCCCATGGTGAGGGGTGGAGTTGCGGTCTGTGTCCTCCTCTCATTTCTCCCAGTCATTCCCCCTTGAGGACCAACCTCTTTACTTCTAAGTGTGAGGCCCTGGACTAAATTCTGCAGTATCCCTGCTGAAGAGCAGGGCTCCAATACTCCCGGCCGGTGGAGCTTTCCCAAGGAACACAGAAAGCGTTCAGAATGCACTGCTTGAACAAGATCCAGTAGCTTTCCTTGATAGGTGCTTTCAGAAACAGGTTCTTGTGTGGAACAGCTACTGGTATCCCAGCCAAAAAAGGCTGCCTATTTCTCAGAGCTGTGCATACAGGGATTGGTGCCAGCACTTGGAGTTTGAAAAGTCAGCTTTGAAAGTGAGTGCATGTCCCTGCAAGGTATACCGAATGGTCTGTTTCTCCTTATTTGAGCCAGACATCTGTGTAACTGGCCGGCTGTGCACATCACGTGGCACAGAGTCAGGAGGTGAGCTGGTCTCTTCAGTTGGTGCTTTTGCTCACCACAGACACACTCCCCTGAAATTAAGGAACAGAACAAGCAAACACAAATGTATAAAGATGAGGAAAAATGATTGTTCTGGCTGTCGATGACTTCCTCAGGTGTGGCATAGTGAAATTCCCTTTCTTCCCCTCTGCTACTGAAGATGGTAATGACATTGAGTGGCTTGGAAGTTCAAGCCACTCAACAAATATTGATCAGTCACTCCCTGTATACTCAGTGCTGATGGGGACACAAGATGTGTCACGACCTTTCTTCCTGAGTAGTTTATAATCCGGCTGAGGGTGAGCGGCCATGCACCAGGGAATCGTTGGAAAGGTTGTGTTGTGGCACAGTCACCTAGGAATGCCTGTTGCGGGGGCTCAGTGGCCAGAGACCCAGATCCTCCCCTGCTGTGGCTTCTTTCGGTATGCCTGTCTCCTGCATATTCTCATCACCCCAACCCCAATCCAGGCTCTGTCCCACTTTTCAGCCGAGGGTCTTCCTCCAGTCCAATGAGGATGGCTCAAGAAATCCTAGCTCTGGTTGTGTCTACCCCAGTGTGAGTCTGGCTGTGGGGTTTCAAGCCTTATCTTCCTGGAGGAATTTCATCAGGGTCTGAAGGAAATAAAAGGGACTGGGCTGCAGGAGAGGAAGAGAGGGCTGTTCTTTCTTCATTATTGATAGTCATAAATTGTTGGAAAGTCCTAAAAGACTGCTTGAGTGTTCATTTCCAGGACAGAAGGGTACAGAGGCAACATAGGAATATAAGACTGTGTTGAGCAAAACATCAGGGCAGAGGAGAAAAACACTGGTCACAACCCTAGACAGTGACTAAAGAGAGGAAAACAGCCAGCGGTCCATATGCTGAGACGGATGGAAGAAGAGACACCCAGGGACGAGGAAGCCAGCCTGGGGACCGAGTGTCCCTGGATTACCTCCAAGTGCCCTGCTCCTCACCCATGGAGCTCAGCTCCCCTCTTCATGATATCAGCAGTGATATGGAGCTGGAGGGGTCCCCAGAAGGAAGTGCAGCTGTCGCTCATTACATCCTTCCTGGCATTTCAAGTTGGAATGACAAATTCAGTTCCAGGGTGTTAGGTTTGCAGGTGTTTTTAGCATACCAAGGTCTCACATGTACACATTAGGTGTTTGGGCTGGTTTGGGGACCTAGTCATCATATACCCTGTTTCTAAGGAAAATACATGCCAAATTCCAAACAAGTGAAATATATTTTTGTTGCACGAAGCCTTTGTAACACGAAGATTAGAGCATCTGAGAATTTTATTTGGATGGCGAGGCACAGAATAAAATGGGCCAGAGGAGCATCAGGGGACCTGGGTGCAAGTCTTGCACAAATGCACAAATGCTTATCAGGCCAAATTCCCAAATATTTAGATGTGTTGTCTGCAGGAAGAGGGTTTTGATCAGTTTCTAAGGCCCTCTCTGTTCTTTCTAAAAACCAACCTAAAATGGAACATGTCTTCTCTAAGAATCCCAAATGCCTCTCAAGTATCAACCCCTTTTATCCATGCGTCCCTCTGTGTTACTATGAGGCTGCGAGAATAATGGTATTTTCTCCTTTTCATACACGAGGTGGGGAAGGTCTCACTGAGAAAACTTTTAGAGGGGAGGATTTCTCCACTCTAATTTATTCTCTTTCGTTTGTTCCTTTGTGAAACAGCGTTGTCTTCAGCTTCGATGTCTTAGCCTTGAGAGAGCAGCAGGGCCATTCAGCAGTCATTTAGCCACAGGAATGTCCGTCACTGAAGGCTGTTTCTGCTGTTGTATTCTGTCTCAGACCTAGATGCCTGCAGTTTCCTCGGATTGAAAACATGGAGGGATCTCCTGGTGCAGTGAGTCCAGCATGTCCAGAGTGAAGCACAGTCACTGGTCATTTTACGCTACATGGAAAATCTCAACAAGTTTCAAATTTTGATATTTTGGGTTTGTATTTTAAATGAAGTAGGGGATTGAAAACTATGCTGAGCCTCTTAGTAAAATGAAACATTAATTAATTAATTAATTTTTGAGACAAAGTCTCACTCTGTTGCCCAGGCTGGAGTACAGTGGCGTGATCTCGGCTCACTGCAACCTCCACCTCCTGGGTTCAAGCAATTCTTTTGCCTCCCCAACCCGAGTAGCTGGGATTACAGGCGCCCACCACCACGCTTGGCTATTTTTTGTATTTTTAGTAGAGACAGGGTTTTGCCATGTTAGCCAAGCTGGTCTCAAACTCCTGACCTAAGGTGATCCGCCCGCCTTGGCCTCCCAAAGTGCTGGGATTACAGGCATGAGCCACCGCGCCTGGCCTAATTTATGATGAAAGTAGGTCTGTTAGTTTATAAAATGATAGTCATCTTGGGGTCTTAATTAGCAGACTTCCTTTCAGTGGTTGTGTCTCTAGATAGCAAATGTGGCATTTTAGAAAATACTTCCGTGTCTAGCTATTAGAATATGTCTATTATCAGGAAACGAGTAGCCACACTACTTGCAAAATGTTCATATTTAGAGGGATAAAAGATAGCTTGAATAATATGAAAATCAACACTTCCCCTGATGGTGGAAATATGTTCTTTGGAGAAAAGTTCAAGCATTTTTAAAGTTAAGTATTATGTTTATTACTGTTAGCTCTGGGAATCTGCCCAAACAAATCATTTTTCCAACCATGTTAATTCCACTGAATTAAACTTTATTTTTTTTCTTCTCTAAAAGACCTGATTTGCCCGTAAGAATTTGGTTATGCAATTATATGTTTACCAATTAGAAGGTAAAGCCCTGGATTCTAAAAGTTTTGTGTTTTATTTACCCTTTTTTTTTTGAGACAGATTCTCACTCTGTCACCCAAGCTGGAGTGCAGTGGCACGATCTTGGCTCACTGCAGCCTCTGCCTCCCAGATTCAAGCGATTCTCCTGCCTCAACCTCTCTAGTAGCTGGGACTACAGGTGTGCACTACCACGCATGGCTTTTCTTTTTTTTTAGTAAAGATGGGGTTTCAGCATGGTGGCCCGGCTGGTCTCGAACTCCCGACCTCAGGTGATCCTCTCGCCTCAGCCTCCCAAAGTGTTGGGATTACAGGTGTGAGCCACTGTGCCTGGCCTTATTTACCATTTTTAAGTGTACACTTCAGTGGCATTCAGCACATTCACATTGTTTTGCAACCTTCACCACCATCTATCTGCAGAACTCTTTTCATCTTGCAAAACTGGAATTTTGTATCCATTAAACAATAACTCCCCCTCGCCCTCCCAGGCTCCTGGCAACCGCCGTTCTACTTCCTGTCTCTGAATTTGCCTGCTCTAGGTACCTCTTATATGTGGATTCTACAGTATTGTCCTTTTGTGTCTGGCTTATTTCACATAACTTATTGTCCTTAAGTTCCATCTATGTTGTGGCATATGTCAGAATTTTGTTCCTTTTTAAGGCTGAGTAATATTCCATAATGTGTATGTACTGTATTTTGTTTATTCATTCACCTGTTGATGGAAATTTGGGTTGTTGCCACCGTTTTCATTCTTTTCAATGGCTGCATGGTATTCTGTTCTATGGTGATAACATATGACATAAACCAGTTCTCTGTAGATAGGCTTTCAGTTTTTTCCATGCTTCCGTGAATAACTGTAAACTTAAACCATTTCACACATATACAAGCATGTTTGTCAATCAAATGTATTGATATTGATTTGTTGAAAAGGAATGTTTTGGGCATATTAAATATTGGGATGTTGATGAATTGCCTTCTGTGGAGATTATACCAATTTATGTCTCCTGTAGACGGAACCTGTCTCCCAAGCCTTCACCAACACAGCGTGTGAACAAATTCCTTCATCTTTGCTCATCTCATGATGGAAAATGGTGTCTCAGTGTGGTTTTAGTTTACATTTCTCCTATTTTAAGTGATCTCTGAATGTTTCAGGACCATTGTATTTCTTTTACTGCAACTATCTGTTCATTTCCTTTGTTCACTTTTCAGTTAGGCTCTTGGGTTTTTCCCCTCCTTCTTCTTTATATTGGCTGTTGTTACAAAATGTGCTTTTATTTGTTTGTGCAGCCTGTGGGAGTCTTTGGGGTTCTGCTGTGAAACAGGAGATTGTCTGAGAATTAGTAAAACCTACTTCTCAAAACCTTTGATCAAGTACTGGCTCGGTGACAGTAGGTTTTGTTCAGGGGAGCGTCCAGTGCGCGGTAGGAGGCCTTACTGAAGTGGTTCATATTCAGAAGGAAGAATATCCTTGTGAGAATGTTATAACAATCTGTATTCTCATAATTGTTTTAACGTTAAGATTTACTTATCTTTTAAAAGTTGAATATGTAAACTCCAGATAACAAATTACTTAGTAATAGCATATTGTTAAATTTCATTTTGCTAAGCCCATACAGCTAACTGCATACTGGAAAACTCAAACTCAACATGTCCCACTCTGAATTCGTTCCTTTGACCCACAGAGTAACTTCCCAGTCCCTGAATTTTCTGTCTTGCTTTTCAGATATCTCTCCACTCTCCTCCGCATCCGGTACATCACCGCCATGGGCTGAATGTTTGTGTCCCGGCAAATTTCTATGTTGAAATCTTAGCCGCAAGTTGATGGTATCAGAGATGAGGGCTTTGGCAGGTGGTTAAGCCATGAAGACAGAGGCCTGATGAAAGGGGTTGGTGCCTTTAGAAAAGAGGCCTCAGAGAGCTGTCCCGTCCCTTCTACCATGTGAGAATGAAGAGAGACAGCATCACCTGTGAACCAGAAGGTGGCGCTCACCAGACATTGAATCTGCTGATGCAGTGTTCTCGGATGTGAACCAGAAAATCTGAGACAGGTCTTAGTTAATTCAGAAAGTTTATTTTGCCAAGGTTGAGGACGTGCTTGTGACACAGCCTCAGGAAATCCTGATGACATGTGCCCAAGGTGGTCAGGGCACAGCTTGGTTTTATACATTTAGGGAGACATGAGGCATCAATTATATGTAAGAAACATTGGTTCGGTCTGGAAAGGCGGGACAACTTGAAGCAAAGGCAGGAAGGCTGGAAGCAGGGAGGGAGCTTCCAGGCCACAGATAGGTGATACACAAATGGTTACATCCTTTCGAATTTCTCATTAGCCTTTCCAAAGGTGGCAAATCAGATATGCATCTATCTCAGTGAGTAGAGGAGTGACTTTGAATAGAATGGGAGGCAGGTTTGCCCTAAGCAGTTCCCGGCTTGAGTTTTCCTTAGTGATTTTGGGGTCCCAAGATATTTTCCTTTCACATGGACTTCCCAGCCTTTAGAACTGTCAGAGATAAATGTCTGTTGTTTATAAGCCACCCAGTTTATGGCATTTTGTTATAGCAGCCCAAACCAAATAAGAAGACCGCCAACCAGTTCTACCTAAACAGTCCCTCCATGTGTCCACCATCCTGAGTCCCCATTGCCACGCCTTGTCCAGACCCCAACATTTCTGTGACTTGATGCAATATAAGTTTACTGCCTAAATAACAGGTACAGGACTTTGTGTGGACAAATGTGCTCTTTTCTCCTGGGGTAATATCTACGTACAAATGACTGGGTCATGTGGTAGGTATTTTTAACTTTTTAAAAAACTACCAAACTGTTTTCCATAGTCTTTGCACCATTTCACTTTCCCACCAGCAGTGAATGAGTGTTCCAGAAACTGCATTCTCAACAGCACTTGTTATCATCAGCACTTGTTATCATCACCTTAAAGAGTTTCAGCCATTCTAAAGGTGTGTAGTGGTTTTCTCCCCACCTTTTAATTTTCTTAATAGTGCCCTTCAAAAAACAGAAGTTTTTAATTTTGATGAAATCTAGTTTACCAATTGTTTTCTTTTATGGATTGTGCTTTTTGTTGTTACATGTATGAAATCTTTGCCTAACCCGAGATTGCAACATTTTTTTTTCCATGTGTTCTTACAGAGGTTGTATATATCTATGTTTTACGTTTAGGTCTACGATCAATTTCAGTTAATTTTCATATAGGGCCTGAGATATGGATTCAGGTTCATTTTCTGGCACATGAACATCCATCTGTTCCAGCACCATTTGGTGAAAAAATGATACTTTTCCATTGAATTACTTTTGCATTTTTATTGAAAATAAGACAAAATTCCAAATACCATAATCCTGAATGCTAAAATCCCAAAAGATCAAAGATCCTAAAGTATAAATCTCTAAAGTCTAAAATTCTGAAAATCACAATCACAGGATAGGGTTTTTTTTCCTTTTCTTCTATTTTTTTCACTATTTTAAATAGCAAAACAATTCACTATGCTATATATTTCATCGTTGCATCATTTCCAAAACTTGAGGTATAGGTTGTGCAGAGACGTTTAGAAGAGTCCTAATTTGTTTCATGCATTTTTTTGCAAATGCGACTCCATGAAAGCTCATTATCTCAATGTTGATTTTGTGTATAAACATTGTGTATGTACATGAAAACATTGAAACTTCCTCAGTGATGTCCTTTTTGTACACCTGCATTTGTAAAAGACAACATTTTTTGAGATCTCAGCTCTTTGGGTGACTGCATATGTAGTGGTAATCCATTGTGGTTTTTGATCAATCTTGTCAAAAGACTTTGGTTTTTTATCACAGTATTTCAGATGAGCACATATACAAAGCTGGGTGCACACAATTACCAATCATAGTGATATGTGTTTACACATTTTCCTTTTGACCTACTTCTTTAGGAATACAGTTTGTCTGCTCCTAAATGCTATATCTGTGCCAGGTATAGTCATATACCTGAGTATTTATTCTTGCAAAAACATGTACGCTATTATTGCTTCTTTTATTGTGTAAAGTGGCCTATGAAGTGTTCTGTTGTGTTTTTATATGTTTCTCAAATAAATCCCCCCCCCCTTTTTTTTTGAGATGCAGTCTCATGTTGTTGCCAAGGCTGGAATGTAGTGGTGTGATCTGGGCTCACTGCAAACTCTGCCTCCCGGATTCAAGCGATTATCCTGCCTCAGCCTCCCAAATAGCTGGGATTACAGGCATGCACCACCAGGCCAGGCTAATTTTTGTATTTTTAGTAAAGATGGAGTTTCACCATGTTGGCCAGGCTGGTCTTGAACTCCTGACCTCAGATGATCCACCTGTCTCAGCCTCCCAAAGTGCTGGGATTATAGGAGTGAGCCACTGTGCCCATACCCACTCCCCTTAAAATGTAAGTAAATATCTTAAGGAATTTTTAAAATTATTTTTTCCCGAATTATATTTTCAGGATTTTGGATTTTAGGGATTTTTGATCTTTCAGAATTTTAAGAGCTGGGATTGTGTCTTTCAAGACTGCTTCTTCAGGGACTATGACGGCCTTCCCTCTAGACAGCATGGGCTAGGAAGCATGTTCTGGAATGTGACATTTAAGCTGAGAACTGAATTGTACAAAAAACCTAGCCACGCCAATTACCCTAAGTGAATTAATGCAAAAATAGAAATCCAAATACCACATGTTCTCACTTATAAGTGGGAGCCAAGCATTGGGTGCACAGGGACATAAAGATGGGAAAATAGACACTGGGGATTCCAAAAGGCAGGAGGAAGGGAGAGGGTTGAAAACTTACCTATTGGGCACTGTGTTCACTATGTGGGTGATGGGATCAGTTGAAGCCCAAACCTCACCGTCATGCAATAAATCCTTGTAACAAACCACTCACGTAGCTCCTGAATCCAAAAGAAAAACAAAAAACAAAAAAAAAATATTAACTTTTACCCGAAAACCACCTAGCCACAGAAACCAGGGGCCAGTGGTGGAGAGGCGGCCCCAGGAGGATTCTAGGTGAGGTGGCTGGACATGCAGAAGCCCTGCTGGGGAAGGAAGAGGTTTTGTGTTTAGGAAGTGAAAGCCCAGGTAGCTGAGCTGTGGCGAGCCGGGGAGAATGAAGGGATGAGACAGCAGAGACACAGGCTTTGGTTCTGGGGGTCCTGCTGCTGCCCTACCTCCTCAATCGTCCTCCTGGTCCCTCTCCGCTAGGCAGGAAGCAATGGCATCTTTTTTTTTTTCTTTTCTTTTTTTGAGACGGAGTCTGGCTCTGTCGCCCAGGCTGGAGTGCAGTGGCGCAATCTCGGCTCACTGCAAGCTCCGCCTCCTGGGTTCACACCATTCTCCTGCCTCAGCCTCCAGAGTAGCTGGGACTACAGGCGCCCGCCACCACGCCCAACTAATTTTTTGTATTTTTAGTAGAGACGGGGTTTCACCGTGTTGGCCAGCATGGTCTCGATCTCTTGACCTCGTGATCCGCCTGCCTCGGCTTCCCAAAGTGCTGCGATTACAGGCGTGAGCCACCGCGCCCGGCCACAGTGGCATCTTTTACCATGAAGTTGTCAGCACAGTTGGGAAATAGCAGGCAGTTCCAGGGGAGTTTCTCAAGGCTTGGATTTGGCTAGGAAGTTAGGCGGTAGTGGGGACAGACTCAGAGGTTTTAGGAATGACCACCCTGTTTCCAGTATGTAGGAAAATGACTTCTTGAGACAGAAAACTCTGAAATTCTTTTTTTTTTTTTTTTTCAGATGGAATTTCGCTCTTGTCACCCAGGTTGGAGTGCGATGGTGTGATCTCGGCTCACCGCATCCTCCGTCTGCTGGGTTCAAGCGATTCTCCTGCCTCAGTCTCCCAAGTAGCTGGAATTACAGGTGCCCGCCACCATTCTCAGCTAATTTTTGTATTTTTAGTAGAGACAGGGTTTCGCCACGTTGGCCAGGCTAGTCTCGAACTCCTGGCCTCAGGTGATCCACCCACCTCAGCCTCCCAAAGTGCTGGGATTACAGGCATGAGCCACCACACCTGGCTGAAATTCTTTTTGTTTTATTTTTGTCAAACTTGGTGGCAGAGTGTGCAAAAGAACAGAGTGAGGTTTTGGAAATGTTGGATTTGTAGTATTTTTGTGATGTCCGGTTGAAGACGTGAGGCAGCCAGTTACAACTGTGGATCTGCAGCCTGTGGGAGAGCCCTGGGTTATTGGTGTGAATTCAGGACTTGGTGGTGGGTTCCTTTCCTGTGGTTGCTGTAACAAAGGACCACAGCACAGCGGCTTGAACAACAGATGCCTTCTCCTTCATGGCTCCGGAGGCAGAAAGCCTGTGGGTGAGGTGTCATCAGGCTGGTGGTTTCAACTAGGGCTGTGAGGGGACCTGCTCCAGGCCTCTATCCTCACTTCCGGCAGGCTTGGGCACTCCTGGGCTTGTAGGTGGCCACCTTCTCCCTGGGTCATTATGCCGTCTTCCTCTGTGTGGTTCTGCCTCTGCATCCAAATTTCCCTGTTCTGTAAGGACCCTGGATTATGCCCCACCCGAATCACCTAAAGCTTAACTGCATCCTCTGCAGATACCTTTTTTCTAAATGGGCCACATGGATAGGTACTGCGGGCTAGGACTTCAACTGAGAAACCATAGAGAAAACATAGCCACTAAAACACCAGATGGCCAGGAGCCAGGGTGTGTCAATGGCTATCAAAAACACCAGATGCCCAGGGTAAGACAAGGAGCCCCTCTCCCCCTCAATGTTCCCGGAACTAGAGCAGAAAAAAACATTTCCAGGAAATACCTCCTCCTGCCTATAAGCCCCCTGACCAACCAGCATGAGACAGCTGGCTCAGGCCATAATTAGAACCAACCAGTTACTTCCAAACCTCGCGCCCTAAAACTTTTCAAATGTGTAACCCAATCAGCTTATTGTAACCTCCCCCTGTTTGAATTTGTAACCTCCCCTGTTTGAATTTGTGGTTTTTGCCTTTATAAGCAGTCTGTAACAGTCATTCGGGGTCTCCTGGCCTCATGTGCTGGGGACCCTAGCGCGCTAGAAATAAATAGTGTCTCTTTGCTGTGATCTCCGTGTCGAGTGGTCTCTGGCGGCGGCCCCGTCCCGAAGTAGGAATCTTAAGTAAGGTTCCAACACAACGTCTTTTGGGGGACACAATTCTACCTCTAGCAGATGGTGATGCAGCTGTGAGCCTGGGTGACATCACCTGAAGAGAGTTAGGGGTAAGAGCAGAAGAGGCCACGTGCCCAGCCTGGAAGAACTGTGTGAGTTCATAATAACAGTGGCCAAGGAGGGGAGAGAGGAGAGAGGCGAGGGGAGCAGGCAGCAGGGAAACACAGAGGCGGCAGCCCAGAGCTCGGAGGAGAAGAAGCTGTGAAGGAGGGTGAGATATAGTCTCAAATGCTGCTGAAAGGTTAAGTATGTTGCAGTAATTTGAAGGCTAAAACATGCCATTGGATTTCATAGTCAGGCATCACCTGTGCCCTGTGCCGTGTGCCTGAACTACTGTGGTGTAGATAAGCCTGGCTGAGGAAGCAGCCAGCCAGAGGGGAAGGAGTGGAGCCAGGCTCCGGGCCTGCTTAAGGGTTGGAAGAGGGTAGACCGGCTGCCAGAAGGCGCATGGGCTCGGGCAGGGAGAGGCTTTTAAAAACGGGAGGGATCTTAGAAGAAAGGGGATCCAGTGGGTTGGAGAAAGTAAAGGGGTCAGCACAGGTGGTCCGGGAGTTGAAGGAGCAGCGGTGAGGGCTGACTGAGCAAGTGATCTGCGATCTGCTGGGAGAGGCTCCGGCGCTGACCCCATAGATTCGCAGTGATTTCGGAAGATGAGGCCGGGATGTGGCTGTGGGAAGGATGGTCAGACATATTTTTCCTCTATTGTATTAATGTCTTATGTGAAGATGGAGTAACCTCTTGGCTACCTAATATAGGTATATATATCACATCTTCTCACACATTTAATTGTAAAAATGCTCCTACTTAATCCTAATCCAGCCACCTTTTGTGCAATTCCAAATGTTCTCACCTTCTCCCCAGTGGGTAACAATCCAAAATCACATACAGCTTCTGTACTGTGAAGTGACACAATTTAGCCCCTCTGAGTTCAGGTTTTCTAGGTAGTGTCAATTCCTCCATTAGCTTGGATCTGATCAGGTTTGTGACTTCTCACCATTCTGCAGATTATGGGATAAATGATAAAAGTAGCTTCTCCTGCCTACCCAATACAGTGAAATGGAATAAAAATCAAACCAAAAACGGGGAAAGAAGTGCCATACATTGATTGTTCTTACAGATTATATAATAGCATATCTCGCTGAGCAAGCTTAGCAGGATGAATGATAGAAACAATGGGTCTCATGAGCATTCTCTTTGTTGCCTCACTTCTCTGGATGTAGAATAAATTGTTGGAACCACCTTCAGAAAAGGGACCAAGGGAGGATTTCCTACTGGTGCTTGTGGTGGTGATGGCAGGCAGGTGTTTGAGGAGATGCCGGTGAATGGCTTTGATCTTGGCACTTCAATGCTGGGGCTTGGTTTAGGGTCTACCATAATGCTGGACAGTCACAGGTCTCTGTACAACAGGCTAGGGACTTTTTTTGACAATACACTTTCCTTAAAACTGTAACTAGTTTCTTAACAATTGATTTAGGATCTTGTATCCAATGCCAGAAATCTTGTCTTGTTCTCAATTTGCTAAAGGAATAGCCATGGTCCTCACAACCTTTAGACCTTTTGTTTGTTTGTTCTTTTTTCGCATTTTGTCAAGAAGATCTTTCTATGACTCTAACTCAGCCACATAGAGTGTGCCTCTGGAATAGTTAGGAGTCTTTCTTTAATCTTCCCTTGAATGTCACCCTTGTCCTTTCATTGCATTTCAGACCAGTGCATTTAGCAATAGAAAAAGGCACCTTCATTTTTGTTTGTAAGATCCAGCATGGTGGCGTGGGCCTGTAGTCCCAGCTACTCGGGAGACTGAGGTGGAGAGGATTGCTTGACCCCAAAGGGTAAAGGCTGTAGTAAGCCGTGATCATGCCACTGCACTCCAGAATGGGCAACAGAGCTAGACCATGTCTCAAAAAAAAAAATTATTGCCATAATATTTGTAACATTCTTTCATTACATTTTTAATCTCTACTGCAACTGTAGTTGTGCTCACCTAATTTTGAACCATATTTGTATCTTTCTATTATTTTCTTTAAAAATATTGTTGGATGTTTTTCAAAAAAATAATTCATCTTTGTTGATCTACTTTAGGGTATCTTTGTTTTCTGCTTTATTGCTTTCTGCTCTTATTCATATTAATTCTTAATTAAACTTTCTACATATTTATCCTGTTATTCTTTTCTTAACTTCTTACATTTAATTAAAATGGATTCTCAGCTTATTGATCTTCAGCTTCTTATCTTTTATAATCTAATCATTTGAAGCTATAAAATTTTTCCTAAGTACAGATTGGGTTATATTTCATGTCTTAATATAGATCCTTTTCATAATTGTGCACATCTAATTGCTTTCTAATATCCTTACTCATTTTTTCTCTGATCCATGAGCTATTAAAAGGTGTATTTTTTCAAACGTCCAAATGTATGGAGTGATTTTAATTATCTTTTTATTACTAATTTCTAGTGTAGTTGTGTTGTGGTAAGAGAACACATTCTGTGAGGAACTATTTTTTGAAATGTGTCATGACTTACTTCATGGTCTAGGATGTAATCAACATTCACAAATGTTTCATTTGCTTTTGAAAAGAACGTGGATTCTCTAGTTGTTATAATATGTGGCCAAATGTGTTGCTCAAATCTTTATTCTGACTGATTTTCTGCCTGCTTGATGTATCAGTTACCAAAAAATATCTAGGAAACAGTCCTTCCCCCCTTGCTGTGGATGCGTCCACCTCCCCTTGTGGTTCTCAGCCCATTCTTGGACCACGGAATGGAAAGCTGTTGGCCTCCAGGGATCAGTAGCTACATCTGATGGTTCCCGGCCTCCTTTCCTTGAGAGGCTTCCCTACCTGTTACACATAGAAAATGAAAACATACCACCAGAACCAAAATAAACAAAAACCAGAAAGCAACTCTTTAGAAAGACTCCAGTGGCCCTAATGTTGCCGCTACCCGACAGTCAGCACCGATTAGCCGGCCTCATGAGAGATGATAAGGAATGGAGATTTTCTGAGTAAAAGGCTCAGAATTCAGATCAGAGTCAGAATAACAAATGAGCTTTTCAAAAGACAGCTGCCCAAACCAAACAAGGAATTTTTCACTTGTTTACAAAGTGTGGAGAGAAATATGGGCCTCCCATTGGTCTTTCCACGAGATAGTCACACACACATCACCTTCTCATCATCACAATCATTAGTATAATTTATAAAAATTGAAAAGGCTGGAAATAAAATTGATCCTGGAGAAATAACAACCAACAGAATTCACTTTAAATGCAAAGGAGCAACAAAATTTATTGACTGAATTAAACACAACAGTAAAATGGCAGTGTTGTAGTTTCATTTTCAGATGTTTGAATGGAACAAGAAAAGTGCTATTAGCCCAAGCTTCTTACATTCATTAAAAGAGTGACTATCAAAAACAGCAACATGCACAATGGTACATATGCACAAAATGGAATTATATCTACAAATATACAAAATACCCAAAATAAAATATTTACAGGTTTAAAAATATAAACATTGATTCCTCTATCCCATTAAACCATTGGAGTGGAGAAAGGAGGAAAGACCCTATTGCTATTTAGAATCCCTTTTTAAAACAAGTTTTTAAAACATAGAATTAGTTCTAGGAGACAATTTTTGATGTTTTCAGGGGTTTAACATTCTATTATAAAAATAATATCTATAAACCTACTAACAATTTTCCTGCTGTGCACAAAAATAATACTGCCAAAAGCCTGTCTTCAAAGACATGCCTGACTTTCAGGAAAAATAATTATGGAAATGGAGTTTCTCGTTTGGGTTTTCTTTGTTACTATTTTCAAATAACCAGCAACTCCCTATATTACACTGAGATACTTTATATAAATAACGTGGGCGAAACCTGAAGTTCACAATGAGCCTGCTAGGTAGCTGGTGTCAAGTACAAATGATAGGAATTGACTTTGCCAACAACATCAAAAGCATTTTCCCAGATATTCCTGATAGACCTACCACTATCAGATCCTCCATATTCAGTAAGATTTATCCTGGAAGCAATAAAAATATTAAATATTATTTTGCTACAGTTTCTCCTCCTTTATTTAGAAATAAATGTGTAGTGGCGACCAGTGGTTGTAATGTAGATATTTGAGAAGGTTCATTGATTCCTTCAGGCCACCTGGAGCCATTTCAAGGCAAGTGAACAAGCATTTTCTGCATGTCTACTCCATGCCCCTATGCTATTTAACCAGATATTTTTAGTATTTCTGCTTTAGTTTATTAAATGATTCAGGTCTGACAGTATCTGAGAAAGTATAATATGTCTGAAGTAACCAAGACCCTAGGTTGTATCTTATTTAAAACATATCTTCTCACAGAGAGCAGAAAGTTATTCCATTCAATCACTGAAGAATTTCCAAAATTACCCCATTTTACCAACATCTACCTTACACGGTTCTTGTGAACAGTAAAGATAATAATGTAAAAAAAGCACACAGCATCCTCTCTGGCAACATAGTAAACATACAGGATATGTTAGTAGAATTCAATATAAAATACTCATCTTCATGGTGGCTGACTTATTGAAGGTGTTCAATAGCTATTGGTTGAATGAGTTAATGAATCAGAAAATGTAGGACAGGATTCAGTGGCTGTAGACACAACATACGATGGACAGCTTTTAAAGGAGCCAGGTGCTTATTTCTGAAGTTCAGAATTGCATGGAGGCAAGGGACAACTCATACAGCTGTCATTTAAACAAACACAGATAACAAGTTGGCAAAGATGTGGAGAAATTGGAACCCTTGTGCACCATTGGTAAGTATGTAAACAGATGCAACCACTGTGGAAAGCAGCACAGAAGTTTCTCAAAAATTAAAAATAATTCTGTGTTTAATTAGAATTACCATATGAATGACCCAGTCATTCCACTTCTGGGTATTTATTCAAAAAAACTGAAATCAGGATCTTAAAGAGATATTTTCACTCCCTTGTTCGTTGTAGCATTACTCATAATAGCCAAGATGTGGAAATAATCTAAACGTCTGTCAGTAGATGAAAGGGTTTTTAAAAATGCAGCATATACATATAAGGAAATATTATTCAGCCTGAAAAAAGAAGGAAATCCTGCCATAAGCAACAACATGGCTAAACTTGGGGGTCGTTATGCTCAATGAAATAAGCCAGTCACAGAAGGACAAATACTGCGCGTTTCCACTTCTATAAGGGATCTAAAATAGCCAGGCTCACAGAAGCAGAGAGTAGAATGATGGCTGCCAGGGGCTGATGGGGGAGGAAATGAGGAGCTGCTGTTCAATGGGCACAGAGTTTCAGTTACGCAGGATGCATAGGTGAGAGAGATTTGCTGTACAACACTGTGGCTATAGTTAACAATACTGTATTGTGTACTTAAAAATTAAAGAAGATAACCCGGGCGTGGTGGCTCATGCCTGTAATCCCAACACTTTGGAGGTAGAGGTGGGCAGATCACTTGAGGTCAGGAGTTTGAGACCAGCCTGGCCAACATGGTGAAACCCTGTCTCTACTAAAAATACAAAAACTAACGGGCATGGTGAGTGCACGCCTGTAGTCTCAGCTACTTGGGAGGCTGAGGCAGGAGAATCACTTGAACCCAGGAGGTGGAGGTTGCAGTGAGTCAATACCACGCCACTGCACTCCAGCCTGGGTGACAGAGTAAGACTCCATCTCAAAAAAAAAAATCAAAGAGGGTAGATCTCATATTCAATATTATCACCACAGTTAAAACACACACACACAAACACACACACACACACACACACACACACACACACACAGCACCCAGAACTCACCTAGACTGGGCTTAAGGTAGGAAAAAAAAAATGAAACAAACACGCTTGGAATGGCTGAAATCCTATCAGGGAAGTAGTATCGCCATGACAACAGAAGAGATTTCTGTCTGTACTTCCCAGATTAATCCTAAGAGAAGAGGATCCCTCCAAGGGAAGGCCAATGTTTGCCTACTCAGCATAGCACAGTATCAGGGTTCCCTGTACATGACTGCGAGCACCATCATCTCAGACACAAAACTAATTTTCAGCTGCGTGGACATGGGTTAGCTCTTTCTATTAGAAATGAGCTGACAATGACACTAAACAGTACTTAGCTCTTCTATTACTGAAAATCACTAAAGAGTTTATATCCCTGTCCTAGAGACTAGGGGAAAAGAGAGAGAGAGAGACAGAGGTGGAAAGGGATAGAAACAAAAAGGATGAATTAAAGCTGTCATACTGGGGAGATAATATTATCTACCCTATATGGCTGTTAAGAGGACTAAGTAATTATTTCTAAATCTCCTAGCAGTGCCTGACACATAGTAAGTATTCAACAAATGTTAACCATTGTTATATTTACTATTTTTTTAGAGGCATTTGTGTGGCTTAATTCATAGTGCCCTTCTTCAACTTCACACCACTTTGCTTCACCCCACAAACTATAAGCAACAAATGCAAATACCAAGAAAAAGTAAAATAATATTGTTTTGTGTTTTTAATGAATATTAAGAAAATCCAATTACAGCGCAGCTTAGGTGTGAGCTCCAAACTGAATGGGTTTTATTAAGTATTTGATACAGTCTATGCCCCATAAATATGTGTTGCATTGAATTAAAGTAAATATCCATCATAAAAGGGGCCCAATTTCAGTTCTGGAGGCTTCATGACTATTTTCATCTTTCCTTTTGCAGTTTGAGAAGGAACTCCTTTCCGTAATCACGAAACTATCATTCTGAATCACCACTTAAAAACATCATCTGCAGTGACATAATAACATTCCTTAGAAGTGGCTACTGTTGCAACAATCTGTCTCCTTAAACCTTATCACAGTGCAAGGCTTTTGAGAAGCAACGCATGACAGCCACCGGGAAATCTTCAGAGCAAGATGAGGTCTCACAATCAATGGCCGCCTGTGAGGAGCCACACGTACACGCTGCACTGACAATGTCACAGCTCGCTTCTGCCTGTGAACTACACCCTTGCCTTTTGCTTCCCCACACAGGCTCTGTAAGACACTCGTCTACCATACTACCCCTTTGGTCCCAAACTGTTTCATAAATATTTTTGTGTGTAATGAATTGAAATTTTCTAAGACTGAGTTTACACAAATAAGAACCATGTTGTTCATTCCTTTCACCAGCCAGGAAAGCTGTATAGTGGCACCTTTTCACCAAGGATTCCATATTCCCCAAAGCATCCTTAAAATTATAATTTCCATTTTCTCCCTGCATACACTCCATTTCTCGTACTTAAATATGAGCTCCTGTCCTGGGCTTACCCTGCTAGGCACCAGGTGACCATATTCCTGAGCTGCTTCTGTGGTCTAAGAAGAAAGGCAATCCTCTAGTCCATTGAAGATCCCCGATTCTCACCTCTAAACATACAAGTATCTTTTAGGAATACGGCTTCATAATCCATCCAGTTTTTTTTTTTTTTTTAGATGGAGTCTTGCTGTGTTGCCCAGGCTGGAGTGCAGTGGTGCAATCTCGGCTCACTGCAATCTCCACCTCCCAGGTTCAAGTGATTCTCCTGCCTCATCCTCCCAAGTAACTGATATTACAGGAGTGCACTACCATGCCAGGCTAATTTTTTGTATTTTTAGTAGAGAAGGGGTTTCAGCATGTTGGTCAGGCTGGTCTCGAACTCCTAATCTCAAATGATCCGCCTGCCTCAGCCTCCCAAAGTGCTGGGATTACAGGCGTGAACCAGCACACCTAACCATAATCCATCCAGATTTAGTAAACATGGTAAAAATGTAAGAACTAAAACAATTTTGAAATGTGAGCACAATAGCCAGGCTGCCAGAGAACAGAATTTATTTGCAATTAAACGCTGATGTCATCTTCCAGCATCTGTTAACTTCTCCCCTAGCGACTCAGAGAAAGCAGAGTTCTTCCAAATTAAGGACTCTCAGAAAAGTACTTACTTTGAGGAACTCTTAGATCTTTTAAAATGGAAAGCAATGTGGCAAAGATAACCTATATGTCATGAAAAAGTAGCCATGTAAAAGGGAATGTAGATTCATTTTCAGATGCGTATCAATTAATTCATTTGATTTATTCTCAAAGACAGTGGATTGTGATGATAATAGAACAGCTAAAGTCAATAGGTGCACTTTAAGCTTTTGCTGCAAATCTGATAATGGGAAAAGTGTGTGGTTTAATGTGGGGGTCTCGAGTGGTTGGCATTTTGTTATCTGAGTGTCCTTTTGTGTCTTACTAGTAGCCTACTGTCACTGTAGACTCTCCCACAGCTTTCACGGATACTGTGACTGAACATAATTTGGGAAGATAAATCGTATGGAAAGTAACCTTTCAGCCCTGTGTGTATGGAGCAGTCTCGGAATTGATTTAATTGATGCACTGTGCTGACCATTCCCAGGTCTTCTTGGGGCAGGGTCTGTTGCCCACAGCCAGCTCCAGGACACCTGATGGAACTCCCAAGGGAAGGAACACCTTCACGGAGGTGGGAGGTGGGGGGCGGCCCCATCTTCCCTGAGTCCCGTCTGTGCCCCTGTGAGGAGCCCCTCACCCCTGGATGGCCACAGAGCTAAGAAAACCTCTTGATTTTCCTAGATAACTCCAAAGCCGGAGAACAAATGAATATACTGTGGTCCATCCAATGTAGATGAGAGAAATTTAACAAGAAGGAAACATTTGCCACGTTAACTGTAAACACTGCTGTAAATGGTATCTGTTCAAAGTGCGCAGATAGGCGTTGGTACAAGAATCGGGATTTCACTGCTGATTCTTTATTGACTGATGACTGCAGAGCAAAATTGTATATCTGCTTTTTAATTTCATCTTTCTAA
This sequence comes from Pan paniscus, assembly GCF_029289425.2. NCBI lineage: Eukaryota > Metazoa > Chordata > Mammalia > Primates > Hominidae > Pan > Pan paniscus. Next base: position 24,618,579 of record NC_073263.2, on the reverse strand, counting down.
TAATGCATCTGTCTTTATGAAATTTACAAAATAGGGGTTCATGATGCTTTGAAGATTTTTAAAAGCAGTGTTTTACCAAAGACAGAGACGTACTGCCCTAGGGAGGAATCCAGGTCCCTGAAAGACCTTGAGGACAGACGAGAGCTCAGGAGTGCCCACCAGGAACTATGTAACAGACAAGAGTAAACTTCTATATTAAAAATATCATAGTAATAAGTACTATTGGCTGGCGCGGTGGCTCACACCTGTAATCTCAGCACTTTGGGAGGCCGAGGTGGGTGGATCACCTGAGGGCAGGAGTTCAAGACCAGCCTGGCCAACATGGTGAAACCCTATCTCTACTAAAAATACAAAAATTAGCTGGGCGTGGTGGTGAGCCCCTGTAATCCCAGCTACTCGGGTGACTGAGGCAAGAGAATTGCTTGAACCCAGGAGGTGGAGGTTGCAGTGAGGCAAGATTATGCCACTGCACTCCAGCCTGGGTGACAGAGCGAGACTCCATCTCAAAAATAAATAAGTAAATAATAAGTACTGTTTATGTGCATATATATATATATATATATGTATACAGCAAGCATACAAAATGATGCCATGGGAGAAAGGGGAGTGTGACTGAGAAGGGGCTTCTGCTGTACTGGTTTTTGGTTAATGGGTTCTGTGTTTTCCAATATATATTGTGTTTTTTCTAATATGTTTTTGCATGTCTCTAATATTGTGTTAAATTTATAAGTTAAATTAAATACATAACTAAAAAGAAGGTATTACTAAAAATCATTAATGTAATGAATGGATAATGGCTGATATATAATGTAAACATTTTTTCAAATATTTTGCATTAGTAAAAAAAGGACTGAATTTCTGTAGTCATATTAATATTCTGCTTCAATCCCAAATTGTTTGAAATGCATTATATGCAATTCAATCTGTATTAGTTCACTATTAATGTAGTATGTAAAGTACTGAATACATGATGAAGATTCTAATCTTACTCTATTATTTTTTTAATCCTAGGTTTTCTCAAAAGCTAGTTGTTATCTTTAAAGCCTCTACATGCTTCCAAAGAAAAATTACACATTACTTGATTTGTGGCACAGTAGTCTCAATTCAGTTTCCTCATGAAGACACGCACAGTGATGTCTTTCCTGTGTGCATCCCATTCCTCATTTGAATTCTCAATCTTTTCACCATCTTCTCTTGTAAACCTGCTGTTATCTCATGGCTCAGTAATGAAATTGATACTGGTGTCAGAGAAGCTGTGCTTAGTTTAAGATTTCTGTAACTGAAACAACAAAATGGTTTAATTCGACACTTTCTCTGAGTGATCTGGCCTAGGCACTCTCCTCTCTACCTATGCATGTACATGTAAGCATCCATACATAGAAGTGCACACACATATCTGCATTTATAGACCAGTGTGGAGAAAATGCTACAGACAGAACCATCGAAAACCAGACAGATGGGATTTTGAATAAAAGTGCAAATGCTGTAGTTTGGAAGACTGAGCCAACAGCCACAGGGAACTGTCTACCCATATACTCCTGGCCTGACATAAGGAGAATTAACAGAAGAAGAAATGATAGTAATTTTCTCTGTTCACTCCCTACACTCAGAAAAAGAAAAATATTTAGTTGAGCCACTTCTGAGGACATCAGAAGCAAAGGTTCCGGTAGGGCTAATTCCCACCTGGAATGGCCAGTGAGTTTGATTTTACAACACTGTGCAACTGTGTATGGGGAAGATGGGGCTGGATGGGTCCTACATCCGTGCCTGGTGAGTAAGGACTGCAGAGTGGCAGCGGGTAAGAAACCTGTTTCCATCAGAGGGTACGGCCAGTGCCCACGGTGAGGGGTCACAGGAGCAAATGGATGCTCTTCCTTCCTCAAGGAGCCGGACGAGGCTTGCGGCAGTCCTCTTCCAAGAAGACTCCGGGAACTGGCGAATTCATGAAGCTCCTGCAGTCTAGTCAGTCCAACCGGGAGGGATGGGGAGACTCAAAGACCAACACACTCACCCCTCTGACCAGGCCTCAGGCCACTGAGGCCAATCTCGTGTTTCCCCAAGCCCAGAGTGCTTTCAGACACAACCACCACCAGCTCCTCTACTCCTTCCCCCAGAGTGTGTCACTCTGTCCCCTCTCTATGGAATGCAGAGCGACTGTGACATTTCTCTTCCACTCGAATTTGTCAATGCTTCTGACTCTGGGTACCCTGAGAAGAGAGACTTTTTCATCTACCCCGTGCCTGCAAGCCCAACATAGAGCTTGGTAGATACTTGTCATTCAATATATCTACCAACATGTTTTTTGAAAGCCATTCAATCACAGGCATAGTGTTAGAGTGAGCTATTGAATGGGTGAATGGACACATACATGACCATCATCTTAGACCTCTTCTTGTAAATGACCTCATGTGACAGAGGACAAAAGCTATGACACTGCTTTTTTTGAAGCCCATGCCTCAAACATGCACCTGACCCCACCTTTGCCACTGCACAGTGACCTCTGGTCACTCTGTCTTGGCCACGTAAGACATTGACACACAGCTCAGAATGCACCGTCCACCTCTGCTCACACCCGCCCCGCCAACCCCGGGTGAGTTCAATGTCTACATGAGTGACATTGTGGCCACTCAGTCTCCTCCTCACCTTTCATGTCCCATTTATCTTGGGTGTTTAGATTTGGTATAAATAGGAACTCACTTTATCAAAGCAGCCTTACCAGTCTCCCAGTAAAAACATAAAAAGAAAAAAGAATGATTGTGCTGCTTATTTTAACAGAAGCAGAATGATGGCCTTCACAGCACAGCCTCACAGTGGTCGTAATTATCCCAAAATACGTTAACTTTTTCAAACCCTCCCCCATTCTATGGCTTCAACCTTATTTTTGTAACTTTTGGATTAGTAAAACATTTTCTTTGGTTCTTGGAAGAAGTCAGCCTCTCAGGAAACAATTGAATTAAACTTCATGTTTGTTTAAAGAGTCCTTAAGTAGTAACCCCACCTCTGCCTTTCCTCAAAATGTCTCCGATGAAGGAATAATCAGAGAATGTTCTGCATTGTGTAGTATCCAAATGAGCAGGAAAATGTTTATTTAGCAAGTTCCATATTCTGAAAATGTTACCGTCCCAATAACACCTTAAGACTCGTTAAGTATTTCAGACCATTTCGCAGCTTTACAGCATTCAGTACACTTCTGGCTTCATATTGTTAATTCTTATATAACAGTTATCGGGAGAGTCTCCAACTAACTACCTTCATTACCGAATTAGAAGGAAGGATTTTTTTTTTTTTAAATGTTTTTACTTTAGAAAATGTACTTGAACAGATGAAGTTCAATCAGCTAATAGCCACTATTTATTGAGCATCTGGTATGTGCCAGGCATTGTGCTAAATTTTTCTTTTTTTTTTTTCTTTTTTTTTTTTTTTTTAGCAACAAGGCTGTTTATTTCACCTGGGTGCAGGCGGGCCGAGTCCGAAAAGAGAGTCAGCAAAGGGTGATGGGATTATCATTAGTTCTTATAGGTTTTGGGATAGGCGGTGGAGTTAGGAGCAATGTTTTGCGGGCAGGAGGTGGATCTCACAAAGTACATTCTCAAGGATGGGGAGAATTACAAATTACAAAGAACCTTCTCAAGGGTGAGGGAGATTACAAAGTACTTTCTTAAGGGTGGGTGAGATTACAAAGTACATCCGTTAGGGTGGGGCAGAAATAAATCACAAGGGTGGAATGTCATCAGTTAAGGCTATTTTCACTTCTTTTGTGGATCTGGGATGTGAGGAGCACCTCTGCCCGGCCGCCCCGTCTGGGAAGTGAGGAGCGCCTCTGCCCGGCTGCCCCGTCTGGGATGTGGGGAGTGCCTCTGCCCGGCCGCCCCGTCTAGGAGGTCTACCACGGAGTCCAGACGCAGTGTGGGGGCTGGACGTGGTGGCTCACGCCTGTAATCCCAGCACTCTCGGAGGCCGAGGCGGGTTGATCACTTGAGGCTAGGGGTTCGGACTGGCCTGGCCAACATGGCGAAACATATGAAAAATACAACAAACAAACAGACAAACCAACCCAGCAACAACAAAACAGGTCTACCCTGGAGTCATACTCTAATTTTTTCTATTTTCGTCCCTTTCCGATCCTTTATCCCACTTTCTTTTTCTTCCTTCTTGTCAAAGACATAGAGGATTGAGTTATTATCATTAATCCTTACAAAGTCCCTCTCTCATTTATTTTCTTTCATTCTCGCCCCCATTTCTATTCCCCGTCTTCCCATGTGCAACCTTCCTAATTTGTTTGATATGCATCTTTTTGTTTGTATGTATTTTTAGAAAATGTTAAATAAAAAAAATTTTTTTTAAAGCCCTGCAAAGGCAGGAAAGCTGAACTGGCTGCTGAGCCCCTTCTGGTTGGCCACGCAGTACCCACGCCTGTAGCCCCTGGACTCCTAGTGTGGGCTAAGGTGGAGTGGACCCTCTGGCTTGGTCACGGCGCAATGGGCCACCTGGAAACCATCCAAAAGAGAAGACCTACCAGCCCGTGCCCTAGGTGCAGCTGCCACCTGCACGTCAGGCACCAGCAGCAATGGCCAGACCATCCCTGATTCTCCATGCCCTCCCCATCCCCGCCCCAACAGCAAGGACTCCCTGACAGGACGCTGCGGTAGTGGCTGTCGGGAAGTCGGCTGGGCAGGTGCATAAGGATAAAGATAGACTCTCAGCCCCATCCCGATGGCCACAACGTGCTCATCCCCTGGCGGCTCCTCAGCTTTATCCTAGTGGCCAAGGAGTGGCATGCAGGCAGCAGCCTTGGGAACCCCGATTGCCCCTCCTCACACGTGCCCATCACACGACTTGGGCGACGAGGAGGTGAAGTCAGGCTGTGGCCCCAGTGGCGCCACGAGGCCGAGAACCGGCGCTCAGCCTCATCCCCGTGGCTGCAGAGTGCCAAGCGCCAGGTCCTGCGCTCTGGGCGCGGGTCAGGAGCAGCTGGCCAGGGCAGCGCAGCCTGTGGGGCCCTTGGGCGTGGCCGGCCGCAGCTCCGGGAAGCCACATCAGCCCATGGGCGCTGCAGCTGCAGCCGCCACCAGCACATGGAGCAGGGGTCGCCGAGGATTGGGAATCCCCGACCAGGCGGGCGCCTCCGGCCGCGCGGACCCCGGCCGCGGCAAGTCAGGCAGTCTGCGGCAGGAGCGCCGGGCATGGGCTTCGGCCCGGGGTGTAGGAGGCGCGCACCCTCTGGCCGGATGGGCGGCGCATTCTGGGCCCAGGAGGCCATCCCAGGGGAGCCCCGCCAGCCCCCGCCGGAGCCCGAGCTGCAGCTGCCACCTGCAAGTGGTGCGCTGACTGCAGCGGTAGCAACCCCGGATCCCGTCCTCCCGCCTCGCGCCCATCAGCGCGGACCCCGGGGACGACGCAGTGGCGAAGTCGGGCTGTGGGCCCAGCGGCGGCACCAGGCGGAGAAGCACCACTCAACCCCATCCCTGGGCTGCAGAGGGCCCAGCGCGGGTGGCTCCGAGCATCGGGAGCCGGTGGAAGAGGAGAAGAGCGCGCGGGCCACAGTCAAATAGGCCCTGGGGCAGGGCGCGCCTTGCGTCTCCAGGGAGCCCCGCCAGCCCGCGGCACCTGAGCAGCAACCGCCGCCTGCACTGGGCGCCGCGAGAGCTGCTAGGGCGGTTTCTCCGCCTCGGGCCTGTTGGGCGGGGCCGGCTAAGATGCGCGTGCTCGCTGGTTCTAACGGTTCTGTTGGGCGTTTCCGCTGAGAGGCGGGAGGCGCTGAGAGTCTGTGCCAAGGTCCATGGACTGACTGAATTGCTTGTTGTGGCGCTTCGGAGGCGGCGATCCCCGAAGGCGAGCTGAAATACGGCTGGAGCGTTCCCAGGCTACAATTTGCAGCCGACGAGTGGTGGCCCACCCCCAGGGAGCGCTTGTGCTCGGATGGCTTCTCATTTCCCCGGTACCATATTAAATCATCTCATCTGAAGAGGATCCACAGAGCTCTCTTCTGTGGTAATCTGGAGAAACTGAACTACCTTTGTCTGAGTAGTTGTCGACCTTGTTTCCACATTAACTGGCTGTTTTGTTAATGTGGAATCAGAATCATAGCTTGGAGGCTTCATATCTCCCTGATTCAATTCTGTCCCATATTTCAACTTGTGGTATTTGGCTCTTTTCTGTTTAAGAGCATACTCCAACATTTTGATCTTCCTCACAAGATCCTTCTTCAAATTTTCTTGATCCTTCCTTTCTCCCTGTAGGAAGGCAATCTGGGCCTTGCAGGACGGAGTCTTGGCCGCAGATTGAGCCTGTACCTCAGCCGTCTCCCACCGACTCTTGGTACTGGCCACGGCCATGCTGGGCAGCTCTATGGAGGCCTGGCGGGCTAGCTTGGGGGTCCGGCCAGCGGTCCTTTCACAGCTGGGGAGTGGAGCCTGGGCCTGAGGTCTCCTGTGCGCCTCTCCGCGCCCGCGCCGTGTGCTAAATTTTTTGACATCATTATAGTGTTTCTTCTAATAACTACGTTATTAAGTAAGCTTAAAAAAAGGCTTCAATTCATCCAATTTTCTAAAATTTCCTAAAAGGAGATTTCCAGCCTATGCAGAATGTTATCCGAGTATTTTAACACAAAATCTTTTCCAGTTTTTATTTTCAATGAACTGTTTTCTAATGCTACATAAATAAGAAGAGACGTGTTATCAGAAAAAAAAGTCCACAAAGCACTGGCATTCTTTTTTTTTTGAGACTCAGTTTCGCTCTTGTTGCCCAGGCTGGAGTGCAATGGCACAATCTCTGCTCACTGCAACCTCCACCTCTCGGGTTCAAGCAATTCTCCTGCCTCAACCTCCCAAGTAGCTGGAATTATAGGCATGCACTACCATACCCAGCTAATTTTTTTTTTTTTTTTTTTTGTATTTAGTAGAGACAGGGTTTCACCATGTTGGTCAGGCTGGTCTCGAACTCCTGACCTCAGGTGATCCACCTGTCTCGGCCTCCCAAAGTGCTGGGATTACAGATGTGAGCCACCGCGCCTGGCCGGCATTCTTAATTTCTTTTTCTTTTTCTTTTTTTTTTTTTTTTCTGAGACGGAGTCTCGCTGTCACCCAGGTTGGAGTGCAGTGGCGCGATCTCGGCTCACTGCAGGCTCTGCCCCCCGGGGTTCCTGCCTCAGCCTCCCGAGTAGTAGCTGGGACTACAGGCACCCGCCACCTCGCCAGGCTAATTTTTTGTATTTTCAGTAGAGACGGGGTGTCACCATGTTAGCCAGCATGGTCTCGATCTCCTGACCTCGTGATCTGCCCGCCTTGGCCTCCCAAAGTGCTGGGATTCCAGGCGTGAGCCACCACGCCCAGCGGGCATTCTTAATTTCTATTACTAATTTCCTTTTTGGTGCACAGCAGTTTGGTTTTATTAGGTGTATGTATTTTTAGTTACTTTATTCCTTGGAGTGGAATGATTTATTTTGGAGACATGAGGCCCAGAAGAAAATATTAGAAAAATGGAAAGCAGAAAAATGTAGAAAAGTTTAAGATGATTATTATTATGCACAAAGAAAGAAAAAGGGAGGTTGCTTTGAAACTATCTTTAACAATATGAAGGAAAATTTTAGGAGGGCCCTGAGTACAGAGAAGACAGACCAGAGGAAGTGGAGTTGACTTACAGAAAAGTAATTTCTTTGTTTTTTTTTTTTTGAGATGGAGTCTCACTCTGTCGCCCAAGCTGGAGTGCAGTGGCACGATCTTGGCTCACTGCAACCTCCACCTCTGAGGTTCAAGCAATTCTCCAGCCTTAGCATCCCGAGTAGCTGGGATTATAGGCACCTGCCACCATGCCTGGCTAATTTTTGTATTTTTAGTAGAGACAGGGTTTCACCATACTGGTCAGATACACTGGTAACCTATGCAAGTAGATGACCATTGATCTGATGCAAGTTCAGGGGTGTATCTAATCATTATAAGAACCAGTGTATCTAATCATTATAAGAACATCAGTGATACAAATGTGGTGTGATATTTTAATTTGTTGTTAATATTAAAATACAGTATTCACTTTTAAATATAGGTAAACATTCTACCTGAAACTTGAAGTGAAAAACCTCCTTTAAGTGTTTAGAGATTGGAATTCTATCAGTCAGTCAAAGTATGAATTCATACTTCTTACTGCAAGACTGTGGTGAGTACAGAAGTCATTAATCTTATGTAAAAGAAAGCATGTTTTAGGATACATAACCTTTTTTGAGTCCACAAATGTACATGGAAATTTAGATGATAATACATGGCAGAACAAAAAAGATTAGTAGGCCAGGCATGGTAGCTCACGCATGTAATCCCAGCACTTTGGGAAGCTGAGGCAGGAGGATCACTTGAGGCCAGGAGTTTGAGACCAGCCTTGGGAAACATAGTAAGACCCCTGTCTCTCCAAAAAAAAATTTAATATACCCAAGTGTGGTGATGTGAGCCTGTAGTCGCAGCTACTTTGAAGGCTGAAGCAGGAGGATCACTGGAGTCCGGGAGGTTGAGGCTACAGTGAGCTGTGATTGTGCCACTGCACTCCAGCCTGTGTGACAACGTGAGATTATGTCTCAAAAAAAAAAAAATTACAAGGAAGAAAAATTCCCAAATCATTCTACAACAAGGCATGTTATATGTCATCTTTGATTCAGATATAATAAAGACTAAAGGGAGACAAAAGGGAGAAACATAAAATATTTATATTAAAATGAGCTAGTCAAACACCTTGCTTCTCTAACAATCGCAGGTGAAAGTGGGCTCTATTTATTTATATGTAAGGTAGGCAGCTAACAGAGGAGAAATCTTACTGACAGTGGAGAAATTATTGTATCTTCCGCGTCATGTCAAACTTAGAACATTTAACTGAAACAACTTTAATGATAAAAACATGTTAATGTGGCAGGTTGAATGCAAGAATGGCTCGAATTCTCTACCCCTGCACATATTCAGGGCCCTTGCAATATGACTTTCGAGCCCCTCTGGGCAGCGTTGTGATTTACTTTACCTAACAGAATGCAGCAGAAGTGACCGTCCTGAACTCAGTTCTCAGGAGGCCTTGCAAGCTTCCATTCCCACCCTTAGAACCCTCTCATGCCATGACAGCAAGCTCAATTCTCTACTGGAAGTTGACAGACTGCATGAAGCAGAGACAGGTGGTCTAAGCTGATAACAGCCTGTACCAGGCAGCCCTCCACCCACCTGGCAAGTGGCTGCAGCCATAGGAGTTGAGTCAGCCCAGCTGAGACCCTACAGGTCTGGCCCAGGTCAGTAGCACCACCCAACTGACCTACAGAATGGTGAAGAATAGAGGTTTATTGTTAAATACAACTGAAGGTTTATAGTTACTGGTTACATAGTGTTATTATGACAATAAATAACTGATACAGTTAATTATTACATTTTAATAACAATATCAGGTTTATTTTTTTATTCCAGAAATCCATGTTATGATGGTAATATTTGGCTTTGTCCTCAGTAACTTTTCCACTTTTAGCCATTTAGAATTCAGCCAAAGTATGGATTTGGTGCATCTCTATGAGGTAAGAATTGTTTTTTCTTGGCCGGGCGCGGTGGCTCACGCCTGTAATCCCAGCACCTTGGGAGGCCGAGGTGGGCGGATCACGAGGTCAGGAGATGGAGACCATCCTGGCTAACACAGTGAAACCCTATCTTTACTAAAAATACAAAAAATTAGCCGGGCGTGGTGGCGCGCGCCTGTAGTCCCAGCTACTCCGGAGGCTGAGACAGGAGAATGGCGTGAACCCGGGAGGCGGAGCTTGCAGTGAGCCGAGATCGCGCCACTGCACTCCAGCCTGGGTGACAGAGCAAGACTCCGTCTCATAAAAGAAAAAGAAGAATTGTTTTTTTCCAACTTAAACATAATTTTTAAAAAGCACACCCAAGTTCTAGTCTATCTCATTCCAGGGCTGTGTTCTTAACCACTAAGCTCTGAGGCAACTCACACCTGTAATCCCAGCACTTTAAGAGACTGAGAAGGGAGGATCACTTGAACCCAGGAGTTCAAGACCAGCCTGAACAACATAGTGAAGCCTTGTCTCTACAAAAAAATTAAAAATTAGCCAGGCATAGTGTTGTATGCCTGTAGTCCCAACTACTCAGGAGGCTGAGGTGGGACAATTGCTTGAGCCCAGGAGTTCGAGGTTGTAGTAAGCTATGATCACACCACTGCACTTCAGCCTGGGTGACAGAGCAAGATGCTATCTTTAAAAAACAAACAAACAAAACAACCCCAGCTACATCTGAAATGAGCTCCAGCGAGAATGGAGAAGTCACTCTATGGCATGATAGACAATTTATTTCTGAGTAGAAAATGAAGAAAGCTGCTTCCATTTGAAAACTGTTACCTGTGCATAATTTGGGCTGGGCATGGTGGCTTCATGCCTGTAATCCCAGCGCTTTGGGAGGCTGAGGCAGGAGGATCACTTGAGGTCAGAAGTTTGAGACAAGCGTGGCCAACATGGTGAAACCCCTGAAAATACAAAAATCAGCTGGGTATGGTGGCTCGCATCTGTAATCCCAGCTACCCGGGAGTGATTCAGTAGAATCACTTGAACCTGGGAGGTGGAAGTTGCAGTGAGTCAGGATTGTGCCACTGCACTTGTGCCGGGGCGACAGAGCAAGACTCCATCTCAAAAAATAATAATTTGATGATTTTCTGGGAAAAGAGTCTGATAGCAGGAAGTATTATAATCCCATCACATACTGACACACAAATACTCAGTAAAAGCTTATTGAATTGAATTAATGAAACATGTATCAGTGAAATATATTTTGCAGCTTAAAGAAAAATCTCTTACTTTTTTATTTTATTTTATTTTTGAGATAGAGTCGCTCTGTCACCCTGAGCAGAGTGCAGTGGCACAATCATGGCTCACTGCAACCTTGAACTCCTAAATTCAAGTAATCTTCCCACCTCAGCCTCCCAAGTAGATGGGACTACAGGTGCAAGCCACCACACCCAGCTGATTTTTATTTTTTGTAGAGACAGAGTCTTGTTATGTTGCCCAGGCTGGTCTGGAACTCCTGGGCTCAAGCGATTCTCCTGCCTTGGCCTTCCAAAGTGCTGGGATTACAGGAGTGAGCCACAACACCCGGCTTCTTAAAATTATGATTTTACAATACGGTCCTTTCTGTTACTCTCCTGATGTAGTTACTCTAAAATTAGGCAAGAGCAATAATGTGACCACATGGGTCTTAGTGTACCATCCTCCTCAGATTCAACTAAACTGCCATTTGAGAAACTGTTAGGGAATGAAGCAGTGTGTGTGTGTGTGTGTGGTTTTTTGTTTGTTTGTTTGTTTTGTTTTGTTTTTGAGATGGAGTCTCGCTTTGTCGCACAGGTTGGAGTGCAATGGCATGATCTCGGCTCACTGCAAATTCCACCTCCCAGGTTCAAGCAATTCTCCTGCCTCAGCCTCTTGAGTAGCTGGAATTATAGGCACACGCCACCACACCCGGCTAATTTTTGTATTTTTAGTAGAGACGGGGTTTCACCATGTTGGCCAGTCTGGTCTCGAAGTCCTGACCTCGTGATCTGCCCACCTTGGCCTCCCAAAGCGCTGGGATTACAGGTGTAAGCCACCACGCCCATCTGAAGCAGTGTGTTTGTAAGAAAGGCACAAAGGAAGCCAACTAGCCTGTAAGTAAAGATGCCAGTGATAGAAAGCAAATGGATGGGGTAGATAAGATCAGTGGTTCCCAAGGTCGTTTTAGGACCAGCAACATCAGCATCACCTGGGAACTTGTTAAAGGCAGATTCTCAGGTCTTGCCCTGGCCTGCAGAATCAGAACTTGAGTCAGGCTCAGCTATCTGGGCTCTAACACACAATCTTTTTTTTTTTTTTTTTTTGAGACATACTCCTGCTCTGTTGCCCAGGTTGGAGTGCAGTGATGTGATCTCAGCTCACTGTAGCCTCCACCTCCTGGGCTCAAGTGATCTTCCCGCCTCAGCCTCCCGAGTAGCTGGGACCTACAGGGGCATGCCTCCATGCCCAGCTAATTTTTGTATTTTTTGTAGAGATGAGGTATTGCCATGTTGCCCAAGCTGGTCTTGAACCCCTGAGCTCAACTAATCTGCCCGCCTTTGCCTTTCAAAGTGCTGGGATTATAGGCATGAGCCGCCACGTCCAGCCTCTAACATACCCTCTCTGATACTGATCCTGCTGAAGCCTGAGCACCACCAGGCGAGAGAACAGTGTCATTCCAAAGGAGGGTTTCCTTCTTCCTACGCTTTAACTTTGGGTCTTACTCTCAGTCCAGAAAGGTGGAACCAGGTAGCTCTTACCTTCCTAGTTCTCTGCTCCCAGAGGTTCCTGCAGAAGTTGGAATTTCCTTGTTCTGTGGCTCAGTTTGTTAAAAATGAAAGTATGTGGGAGAAAAAGGTTAGGAGAAGGTAGCTAGTGATTGCCCGTGGCCTGCCCGTGGCCGTGGCCTCCTGCCACCACCTCACTTTCCTCTGGTTTCCGGGGTGGGTCAGCAGCCTCTCCTCTCCTTCAGCGGAATCCTCTGGCTGCTCTGAGGAGGTCGAAGCACCTTGTATGTCATGTGAAAAATATTTCCAAGCAAAGTGCTTTGCCTCCAGCTGTGAAATTGATTAGTGGCTTAAAATCTCCAAAGAGTGTCTACCATCAGCTGGAGTTGCTATTTTAAACCTGGACAAAAAAGAGTGTGTGAGAGGGGAAGGGATTGTGTATTATGTACAGGAAAAAAAAAAACAGTTTTAAAATATTCTTTTCCTCCGAATTGGGAAATGGCACACACAGGGGAAGAAATGTATGAGGAAATGCAATATTATTTTACTTCCTATATTAGAATTTTTTGTTCGAATAGCCTAAAATTTAAAATTTAGTTAATTGTAACAAAGCTCCTTCTGAAATTGGAATCAAGAAATTTAGCTTATGGGGATTTAAAGGACTGTGGAATTAGATGAAAAAGAAGATGAAATTCAGCGCCTGCAGACTCTGGGGAAGGTGTATTCCTTGTTGACCGCTTGCCTGGGTGAACTGTCTGGTTACATTCAGGAACACTCTATGCAATACCACATGGAAATCAAAAGTCATTTTTACAATAGACCTGACAGATTCAAATTATTCCTCAGATCTGGATTGTTTTCCCCTCCAAGTTCGTTGTTCTCCATAAAAATGAGTTTCAAACGTCCAGTTAAAACCTGCCAATCACAACCAGCTCCTGAATGACTGCTGGGTAAATAATGAAATGAAGGCAGAAATAAAGATGTTCTTCGAAACCAATGAGAACAAAGACGCAACATACCAGTATCTCTGGGACACATTCAAAGCAGTGTATAGAGGGAAATTTATAGCACTAAATGCACACAAGAGAAAGCAGGAAAGATCTAAAATTGACACCCTAACATCACAATTAACAGAACTAGAGAAGCAAGAGCAAACAAATTCAAAAGCTAGCAGAAGGCAAGAAATAACTAAGATCAGAGCAGAACTGAAAGAGATAGAGACACGAAAAACCCTTCAAAAAATCAATGAATCAAGGAGCTGGTTTTTTGAAAAGCTCACAAAATAGACTGTTAGCAAGAGAAATAGAGAAGACGAGAGAAGAATCAAATAGACACAATAAAAAATGATAAAGGGGATATCAGCACCGATCCCACAGAAATATAAACTACCATCAGAGAATACTATAAACACCTCTATGCAAATAAACTAGAAAATCTAGAAGAAATGGATAAATTCCCGGACACAAACACCCTCCCAAGACTAAACCAGGAAGAAGTTGAATCTCTGAATAGACCAATAACAGGTTCTGAAATTGAGGCAATAATTAATGGCCTACCAACCAAAAAAAGTCCAGGACCAGAAGGATTCACAGCCGAATTCTACCAGAGGTACAAGGAGGAGCTGGTACCATTCCTTCTGAAACTATTCCAATCAACAGAAAAAGAGGGAATCCTCCCTAACTCATTTTATGAGGCCAGCATCATCCTGATACCAAAGCCTGGCAGAGACACAAGAAAAAGAGAGAATTTTAGACCAATATCCCTGATGAACATCCATGTGAAAATCCTCAATAAAATACTGGCAAACTGAATCCAGCAGCACATCAAAAAGCTTATAAACCATGATCAAGTTGGCTTCATACCTGGGATGCAAGGCTGGTTCAACATATGCAAATCAATAAATGTAATCCATCACATAAACAGAACCAACAACAAAAACCACATGATTATCTCAATAGATGCAGAAAAGGCCTTCGACAAAATTCAACAGCCCTGAAGGGCTAAAAACTCTCAATAAACTAGATATTGATGAAACGTATCTCAAAATAATAAGAGGTATTTATGACAAACCCACAGCCAACATCATACGGAATGGGCAAACCTGGAAGCTTTCCCTTTGAAAACCGGAACACGACAAGGATGCCCTCTCTCACCCCTCCTGTTCAACATAGTGTTGGAAGATCTGGCCAGGGCAATCAGGCAAAAGAAAGAAATAAAGGGTATTCAATTAGGAAAAGAGGAAGTCAAATTGTCCCTGTTTGCAGATGACATGATTGTATATTTAGAAAACTCCATCGTCTCAGCCCGAAATCTCCTTAAGCTGATAAGCAACTTCAGCAAAGTCTCAGGATACAAAAGCAATGTGCAAAAATCACAAGCATTCCTATACACCAATAACAGACAGAGAGCCAAATCATGAGTGAACTCCCATTCACAATTGCTACGAAGTGAATAAAATATGTAGGAATCCAGCTTACAAGGGATGTGAAGGACCTCTTCAAGGAGAACTACAAACCACTGCTCAACAAAATAAAAGAGGACACAAACAAATGGAAGAACATTCTATGCTCATGGGTAGGAAGAATCAATATTGTGAAAATGGCCATACTGCCCAAGGTAATTTATAGACTCAATGCCATCCTCATCAAGCTACCAGTGACTTTCTTCACAGAATTGGAAAAAACTACTCTAAAGTTCATATGGAACCAAAAAAGAGACCGCATAGCCAAGACAATCCTAAGCAAAAAGAACAAAGCTGGATGCATCATGCTACCTGACTTCAAACTACACTACAAGGCTACAGTAACTGAAACAGCATGGTACTGGTACCAAAACATATATATAGACCAATGGAACAGAACAGAGGCCTCAGAAATAACACCACACATCTACAGCCATCTGATCTTTGACAAACCTGACAAAAACAAGCAATGGGGAAAGGATTCCCTATTTAATAAATGGTGCTGGGAAAACTGGCTAGCCATATGAGGAAGCTGAAACTGGATCCCTTCCTTAAACCTTATACAAAAATTAACTCAAGATGGATTAAAGACTTAAATGTAAGACCTAAAACCATAAAAACCCTAGAAGAAAACCTAGGCAATACCATTCAGGACACAGGCATGGGCGAAGACTTCATGACTAAAACACCAAAAGCAACGGCAACAAAAGCTAAAATAGACAAATGGGATCTAATTAAACTAAAGAGCTTCTGCACAGCAAAAGAAACTATCATCAGAGTGAACAGGCAACCTACAGAATGGGAGAAAAGTTTTGCAAACTACCCATCTGACAAAGGGCTAATATCCAGAATCTACAAATAACTTAAGCAAATTTACAAGAAGAAAATCAAATGACCCAATCAAAAAGTGGGCAAAGGATATGAACAGACACTTCTCAAAAGAAGATATTTATGCAGCCAACAGACACATGAAAAAATGCTCATCACTGAAAAAATGATGATGAAAAAATGCTCATCATCAGAGAAATGCAAATGAAAACCACAATGAGATACCATCTCACGCCAGTTAGAATGGTGATCATTAAAAAGTCAGGAAACAACAGATGCTGGAGAGGATGTGAAGAAAGAGGAATGCTTTTACACTGTTGGTGGGAGTGTAAATTAGTTCAACCATTTTGGAAGAAGTGTGGTGATTCCTCAAGGATCTAGAACTAGAAATACCATTTGACCCAGCCATCGCATTACTAGGTATATACTCAAAGGATTATAAATCATGATGCTATAAAGACACATGCACATGTATGTTTATTGCGGCACTATTCACAATAGCAAATACTTGGAACCAACCTAAATGTCCATCAGTGATAGACTGGATTAAGAAAATGTGGCAGGTATACACCGAGGAATACTATGCAGCCATAAAAAAGGATGAGTTCATGTCTTTTGCAGGGACATGGATGAAGCTGGAAACCATCATTCTCAGTAAACTATCACAAGGACAGAAAACCAAACACTGCATGTTCTCATTCATAAGTGGGAATTGAACAATGAGAACACAAGGACACAGGGTGGGGAACATCACTCACTAGGGCCTGTTGGGAGGTGGGGGGCAGGATAGCATTAGGAGGAATACCTAATGTAAATGATGAGTCGATGGGTGCAGTAAGCCAACATGGCACATGTATACCTGTGTAACAAACCTGCATGTTGTGCACATGTACCCTAGAACTTAAAGTATAATAGTAAAAAAAAAAAAATCAGCTTAAGATGTTACAAAAAAAAAAAAACCTGCCAATCATTCATTGCCTGAGGACACTAAGCCTGCAGAAAAGTTTAGCCATGGATCATTCCATTAATGTTGCCATAACTTGTATTTTTTATTGATACTTAATATACATATTTATGGGATACATGTGATGTTTTGATACATACAATGTGTAGAGCAAATCAGGGCAACTGGGGTATCCATCACCTCGAAACTTTATCATTTCTTTGTTTTTTTTTCTGTTTTGTTTTTGTTTTTTTGAGACACAGTCTTGCTCTGTCACCCAGGCTGGAGTGCTGTGGTGCGATCTTGGCTCACTGCAACCTCTGCCTCCCGGGTTCAAGCAATTCTCCTGCTTCAGCCTCCTGAGTAGCTGGGACTACAAGTGCATGCCACCAGACCCAGCTCATTTTTGTATTTTTAGTAGAGACAGGGTTTCACTATGTTGGCCTGGCTGATCTCGAACTCCTGACCTCGTGATCTGCCCACCCCAGGCTCCCAAAGTGCTGGGATTACAGGCGTGAGCCACCGCGCCCGGCCTATTTGTCATTTCTTTGTGTTAAGAACATTCCAAATCTTCTCTTCTAGCTATCTTGAAATATGCAATATTGATAAGTACAATCATCCTACTGTACTGACAAACACTAGATCTTATTTCTTCTAACTGTATGTTTGAACCCATTAACCAACCTCGCTTTATCCCTCCTCTCCCCCTACCCTTCCCAGCCCCTGGTAACCATCACTCTAACCTCTTCTCTATGAGATCAACGTCTTTAGCTCCCAAATACAAGTGAGAACATGCAATGTTTGTGTGTGCCTGGTTTATTTCACTTCACACAATGATCTCCGGCTCCATGCATGCTGCTGAAAATCACATGATTTCATTCTTTTCATGGCTGACTAGTATTCCATTGTGAATATATATAACATTTTCTTTATCCATTCATTCATTGATGGATACTTACGTTGATTCCACATGTTGGCTATGGCAAATAGGGCTGTAATAAACATGGGAATGCGTATATATCTTTGATATACTTACTAGCTTTTGGGGGGTATATATGCCTAGAAGTGGGATTGCTGGATCAAATTACCCATAACTTTATTTACCCTGCAAACATTTATTGAGCACTTACTTTGTGGTAGACTAACACAGAATATAAAAGTAAAAAGATACTTAGTAGGGATGGAGACAAATGTGATAAATGATTAATTAAATAAGATGTAGTGAGTGCTTTGGTGAATCTTGCTCAACCTGGGCATAGAGGAGGGGGCAGTGAAGAAACCCCCCTGAAGAGGAGACTCCCAAACTAGGTGAAGAAGAGGGAGAGGGGGTTTAAAGCAGGAGGAGGGGACTCTGCAAAGACAGACCAGTCTGAAAACACAAAGGACTGAGAAGTCCTCCTGACTGGCAGGCCACACCTGTAGAGCGGCTGCAGAATGGAGCTGGGAAGAGCATTCAGCTGTTGCTACCATCGTCTGCCAAGGTCAAACTGTAGAAGATAACTCCATCGGGAGTTTGCAGATGGCCTGGACATGTTGGATGGAGGGCAGACAGACCAGACAGAGAATACAGGAGAAGCAAACTGAATATTTTCATTTGTATCTCAATTAATTACATCATAAACTGTCATCCTCCCAAACCACATCTGACACTTCCCCAACCAAAATAGGCCAGAATTCCTGCAGGATAAAATTCACTGTTATAAGATCAGTGACTATTTGCAGAATGCAACAAACAAATCAACAAAAGACTTCTTTTGAAATTTCCAATATTATTAAAGAAAAAAACAGAAACAATGTTTTTAGTTGTGAGGTATATGTGTTTAAAAAATGTTTAATGCTACCCTAATATTCTGAAACAGAAGGATGCTGCCATCTGGTGCTCAGCCACTGTTTTGGGAGCAAGTTATGAGGAACAGAAAACTACTATTCTTTTGGCCCAGATGTTTTATTTTCAGCTAATGCATAAATTCTTACACAGTGCAGGGGGAAAAAATCAAAGTTCGTGATAGAAAAATACGTGAAATTTGAAAAAACAAATACAGATGTCATGGGTGGAAAAGCTGCAAGGATCGCATTGGAAGCAAGTGTGCGCTGCCTTCACAAGCTCGGGGACAGGGCTGAGAACAGGAGAAATGTCTCTCATGCCCCCTGCTGTCTACTGGCCTGACCTGCAGCATCCAAAGATTTTTCAATCATTTTAGAGAAAATCCTGTCGATTTTTCCTTAACCCAGAACAATTTATATCACAGTGAATGAATTCTAATTCATCACCCTTATTTATGAAAGCTTCCTCCTCCTTTTTTATTATTATAAAGATAATTTAAATATTTAAGCGCGGTAGGCAGAGGCCTGGTGCTTGCTGATGGCTGTGTGCATGGAATTCACTCTGGCTGCAATGTGGGGCTAATTAAGGATGCCAAGAGGAGCTCGAGGACGTGATGAGGTGCCTGCTACCCGTGAATAAACGCGGGAGATCTTCTGAAATAATTACTGAGAGGACAGGGACCAAGGCTGCGTGTGTATACACTGCAGTAGAGTGTGGGAAAGAGAAGACCAGTGCTGAGTAGAGACCATAGCCAAAGAGGAAAACCGTGAGGACAGGAGGAGAACCAGAGGTGGGCACTTGGCGGGAAGCCCTTGTGTACACTGGACCATGGGAGGAAGAAGAACCTGACTACACCCGGAATTTAGTGTTGCTCCATCTAGGTTAGATGTAAGACACACAGTAGAGTAAGCATCTCTCAGTAAACAAACAAGAGGCCATTAAGAAAAGAAAAGAAATCCCATTTTAGAGAAGCAATCAAATAATGTGGTCAAACTAGTGAAGAAAATGGTTTACCTATATCTGCTCTTCCAGTTGTACTAGCAGCTTCTAAAATTTGATGTTCAAAATTCTTTTTTTTCTTTTTCTTCTTTTTTTTTTGCAACGGAGTCTCGCTCTGTAGCCCAGGCTGGAGTGCAGTGGCGCGATCTCCGCTCACTGCAAGCTCCGCCTCCCGAGTTCACGCCATTCTCCTGCCTCAGCCTCCTGAATAGCTGGGACTACAGGCGCCCATCACCGCGCCCGGCTATTTTTGTTTTGGTTTTTTTCGTTTTGTTTTGTGTGTGTGTGTGTGTGTGTGTGTGTGTGTTTTTAGTAGAGACGGGGTTTCACCGTGTTAGCAAGGATACTCTCGATCTCCTGACCTCGTGATCCGCCCGCCTCAGCCTCCCAAAGTGCTAGGATTACAGGCATGAGCTACTGTGCCCGGGCTAAGATTCTTTTAGATCTAAGAACATGAAAAAACTTAAAACCCACACCACAGACTTTGAGGAACTATGTTTCCCGCATGTGGTTTTGGTGGGAAGAGGAAATAGAACCACCACAACTCAATGAATCTATTTATTCACCTGTTCCTTGGAAGCCCAATCTCCTCCACCTCCTTAGCCTTGAGACCAACCCCCAGCACCGTGCCCGCTGCACATGAGATCTCAGTAAATGTTTGTTTATAGGATTTGAAGTGACCAAGGTAAAATTACGCAAGGAGGTCTCACAGACCCAGAACAATGATCACTATTGTATGACGAAATACTCCACAACTCTTTTGTCAGTAGGTTGGATATTTTTGTGAAGCAACTCCTCATGTGCTGATATTTATCCATCCTTCTACCATATTTCCTCAAGAGTACCTTATTGTCAGTCTCCACCCACTCCCTCTTCCCCTCAATAAAAAAGTATTTCTGGGCTGGGCATGGTGGCCCATGCCTGTAATTCTAGCCCTTTGGGAGGCCGAAGCAGGCAGATCACCTGAGGTCAGGAGTTCGAGAGTAGCCTGGCCAATATAGTAAAACTCCATCTCTACTAAAAATACAAAAATTAGCCAGGTGTGGTGGTGGGCACCTGTAGTCCCAGCTACTCAGGAGGCTGAGGCAGGAGAATTGCTTGAACCTGGGAGGTGGAGGCTGCAGTGAGCTGAGATCATGCCACTGCATTCCAGCTGGGCCACAGAGCAAGACTCCGCCTCAAACAAACAAACAAAAAGTATTTCCAGCGGAAAGCCACCTGTTCATTCTTTCCTACACTGAATTATTATAATCACAAAGGCAGTGCTTTTCAGAGCACAATTAGTGTGGCTGCTCAAAAACATCATAAGGCATAACAGCTAACAAAACTTATCTTACTAATAAAAATCACAAGATAATTCAATTGTATTCAAAGGAAGAAGAAACACTATTTTTTTTTTTTTAGGCAGAGTTTTGTTCTTGTTGCCCAGGCTGGAGTGCAATGGCACCATCTCAGCTCACCACAACCTCTGCCTCCCAGGTTCAAGCAATTCTCCTGCCTCAGCCTCCTGAGTAGCTGGGATTACAGGCATATGCCACCATGCTTGGCTAATTTTTTGTATTTTTAGTAGAGATGCATTTTGGTCAGGCTGGTCTCGAACTGCTGACCTCAGGTGATCCGTCCACCTCGGCCTCCCAAAGTGCTGGAATTACAGGCTTGAGCCACCGTGCCTGGCCAGAAACACTTTTTATTGACTAACACCCCTGGTTTGACTTAAGTGAAGTGGAAAGAATGGAAGAAGTGGGAAGAATGGAAGCAGGTTTTAGTCCACAGCTTCCCGTGCTTCATGCTTTCACGGTCCAGGGATAATATTTTCAAAACACAGTGTCTCTGCCCTTTTGAGATGCAGCAGATGAACACGACAGTCACGCCTTACTTTCTCCCAAGAATTAAAAGAATGTGAACTATGCCTGGTAAAACAATCTTCGGCTATACCCACTGAACAAACCCAGGAACACGGTGTGTCATCGGGAGAGGGCAGCACACTCCCCCTGGCTACGTCCAGAAGCTGGTTTCCCTTTGAGTCGGCTGAAGAGCTTCCTGAGGCCTCACTCCACCCTAAAAAGCCCAGAGTTACAAGTGTGGGTGGCCGTGAACTGTAACCGGGTGGCTCCCCAAAAATCAAGGCTGACTCCTCATGCAAATTTCAGGACCACCCTGGATATTAAAACAAACAAACAAAAACCATATAGCGAGTTCTCTTCTCTGGGACCTGGAGTGGTCCCGGCTCCCACCCGCGTAAAAATGATTCCTCAATGTGAAAACTCCAAGAAGCCTTGTGGGCAGGTGGCTTTCTTGGTTCTGCAGAAGTAAAATCCTTGAAGCGACTTATTCAGGGGTATCTAAATTTTTGTTTTTATTTTTCTAAGTATTAGATGTGGCTGGTCTTTCTGGGCATAGTTCCATAAACGTCATCTTTAGGATAACTTGACAAATCCTGACCTGGCCAGATGCAGTGCACACACCTATAGTCCCGGCTACTCAGTTGGCAAGAGGCTGAGGCAGAATGTCTCTTAAGTCCAGGGTTCGAAACAGCCTGGGCAACATAGTGACGCCTCATCTGAAAGATAGTTCATGAAAAAAAATACTGACATGAGGGGTAAAAAACCACATTCAGGAAAAGCCTGATCTTGCAGTTGGTGTGTAATCGCATGTTTCCTAGTGAAGATTGCATTTTATTTTGCTTCAGCTGGGGATCAGCAGTGGAGCATGTGCAGAAGTCAGCAGAGTGGTGGAAACACCCAAAGCCACATGTGGCTGGTGGCTGGCCTGTATTGAGAGGAAAATGACAGACCATGGGTTCCATCTAGTGTCCTATTTCTTGGGAAAACCAAACAAACAGCAAACAGAAAGCCTGAGCAAATAGCCTTGAGAACTGCAGGCTGGCAAGAGATTGCAGACCTGTTACCTCTAGAAAGTTCTATCCCAAGAGGGAGCCTTAAAAAATAAAAGTCTTCCTAAGCAGAAAAGACACTTTAGCAGGGAGTTTTGGAGCAGGAAGTTTTCCCAAATGATTTACCTAGGGTGGTCCATAGTTGGGTTAGTTTTTGTGTTAGGAAATCTTTTCTCAAGGAGCCTCCTGGCTGGGGACAGGGAATTTTTCTGGGAATTGACAAGACTCTGTAAAAACAAAGTATGTATCTATTCTCTGACCTGACCATAAACTATATGAGCTCAGACAACAGATTTTTTTTTTTTTTTTTTTTTGACGGAGTCTCGCTTTGTCACCCAGGCTGGAGTGCACTGGTGCAATCTTGGCTCATTGCAAGCTCCGCCTCCCAGGTTCACGCCATTCTCCTGCCTCAACCTCCCAAGTAGTTGGGACTACAGGTGCCCACCACCATGCCCAGTTAATTTTTTGTAGTTTTAGTAGAGACGGGATTTCACCTTGTTAGCCAGGATGGTCTCGATCTCCTGACCTCGTGATCTGCCTGCCTCGGCTTCCCAAAGTGCTGGGATTACAGGTGTGAGCCACTACTCTTGGCCAACAGATTTTTGTTTCCTGCTGTCACCCCAGGGTCCAGCAAAATGTGTGGCAGAGTGGCTGCACAGGAAACATTTATTACAATACACATGCAGATGAAAGTATTGACGAATCATATCATACACCTGACATGACTGAAAATTGCCCAAGTGAGCCACATGTCAGCTGAAGGCACTCTATGTGCTGACATTAAATTCACATTAACTGGCCAGGCACAGTGGCTCACCTCACACCTGTAATCCCAGCACTTTGGAAAGTTGAGGTGAGTGGATTACTTAAGCTCAGGAGTTCAAGACCACCCTGGCCAACATGATGAAAACCCATCTCTGCTAAAAGTACAAAAAAATTAGCTAGACATGGTGCGGACCTGTATTCCCAGGAAATCTGGAGGCTGAGGCAGGAAAATTGCTTGAACCCGGAGGTGGAGGTTGCAGTGAGCCGAGATCACATCACTGCACTCCAGCCTGGGCCACAGAGCAAAACTCTATCTAAAAAAAAAAAAAAAAAAAATCACATTAACTTAACTCCCTCCCGTTCTCCCACTCCCCACACATCTTGCTGGGAGCTCAGCCCCTTTTAGAGATTTCAATGAGTTGCTGTTGGTGACCCTGCAGACGTTCCCTTTTTACTCAGAGTCATTCTGTGTGTGCTGAACCCAGAATAGAACCCAGGCATTTTCCCCAGATTTCCCAAACACTATTAAGGTGGCAGTGTGTTTTAGACATTAACTGAAGACTTGGGGGTTAATACTGGGGTTGTGTTATCATACAAATAGCAAGTATCCTAAGACCCCTGGAGATTCAGGCCTTGGTTTCCTTCTCTTCTTTCTCTCAACTCTCGAGCCAGCTCATGCAGCCTCCTGTAGACCAATGACTGAGAGCTCTGCCTGCAGCCCCTTCTCTGCGCTCTCCACCTGTGCGCTCAGCTGCTCCCCTTACATCTCCATGTGGATGTTGCACAGGCTCCTCAGTCTTACTTGACAAAACCTGAAACAGTAGAAAGGAAGCTCCTGCTGCAACGTGCTCAGACCCCAGCAGGCGGCTGCACTGCATGATGTTGCGATAGGACTAGGATTTTACTAAGCAGTGATGAGGGGCGACTCTCTTTTCAATGTATTCTGTCATTTCTTGGCTTCTGCTTGGTTCACTTCATATACGTCGTTTCACAGCATTTCCCAAGCATATTTCTGTACTGCCAAGCTATTCTTCTCTGAACTTACAGAGGGGTGATAATGTTGGTTATGTTTCTTGTTGTCTTTGTTAATACGAAAACACAACTCACATACTGGAGGAGTTGCCAATAATGATCATGGCCACCAGTGCATGGGACACCTTCTCCTTAAGCTGCAGATAATTCTTGTGCTGGGTACACTAGCATGGTGGGCCCATGAGGGTTCTGTATTCTCTTCCAGGCTTTTCTTCTCTATTCTTGTCATGCAATTTTATGATGCTCTGGACACATTTCAAGTGCATCTTAGCCACCTTTTGAGAGTATTACCAGCTCCTGTCCCTTTGTCTAAGAGAGGAAACTACTTTGCCACTGACAGCCATTTATCACGTGATCTGGAGTTCTCCACAAGTGTTTAAACATGTGATGTGAACTAGAGTAACTACGTATTATCCGGTTCATATTACCAATGGCTTATGTGTTCATGTTAGAATTAGGTCTTGGGTAAAAACTAGAAATAAATTGTAAAAACGCACTGCTCAGATGTTTTTTATAGCGCCAGTGTAGATCAACCTGTGATCTTTCAAAATATGAACTGACTTAAAGAACTGCCTAACATTGATGGTGAAATTACTTCTCCCTCAAAATTTAGGTGGTTTTCTGTTTGTATGTTTGCTTTTTGCATGCTCTAATGTTTAAGGTTTATGAGGGCAAAAGTTTTAAAGGTTTGAAAATGATAAATGCTAGTATTTCAAATATGGTAATCTGGTACTATTTTTAAAGTAATTTATGTTAGGTAAATTGGGATGACTTCAGCTGCAATGAACAGAAGCCCCTGACTTAAGTGGCTTAAATAATAAGACAACTTATTATTAAGGGTGGCCCAATTGCTGATTGAGACAGCCGCTCAAAGGTTTCACTGCAGGGACCCAGTTTTTCCCATCGCTCTGTTTCACCGTCCTGAGCGTTGGCCTTGCCTCCACCCAGGCTGGCTCCTCTTGTGCTCACGTGTTGCTACAGCGGTTCCAGGTATCACATCCAGGTACAGAAACATCCAAAAGAAGAAGGAGGCCACCGCTCCTGGTCTCCTTAATAGGAAATCAATCTCTTCTACAGGCTTTTCTGCAGAACTCCCCTCTAATCTCATTGACCAGAAAGAAGTCACATGCCCACTTCTAAGTTAATCACAGATGCAGAAAGAGAACCGTCATAATTGGCTTAAACCAAAAAAGGGACATAAAATGATATGGCTCCGATGATTAGAAGAACACCAGGGTCCTTGGTCTCACGCTGATTTAGAGAAAATGACACAGACACACGTGGAGTGGTTTTAAGGAGCAGAGAGCTTGTTAGGCAAGAAAGAAGGAAGGAAGAAGAGAACAGATCACCCATACAGAGACAGAGGGAGGGGGGAATTCAAACAAAGAGAAACCCCGTGTGCAGCGGAAAAGTGGTTGCTTATATTGGGATGTTGGAGGAGGCGGTGTCTGGTTTGCATAGGGCCCAGGGGATTGGTTTGACCAGGTGTGTCGTTTACGTAGCCCACAAAGAACCTGGCCCTCCCACCTTAGTCCTTTAATATGCAAATATGGGTCGCCATGATGTTCTGAACACATGGTGTTATCTGGAGTTGGCCATGACACTTGGCACACATCGTGACAAGAGGAAAAAGGTGGGAATCGCCATATTAGGTGGACTGTTTCTAATGGCCTGCATTTGCATATCAAAGCTTGCCAGCTTGGCCTTTCAAGCCGTTTTTCTGTTAGAAAAGAAATGGTTTGGGGCTTGCTTTTATTAAAAGAAAAAGCCTTACCAAGAACTTCGTTTACCATCTCTATCTGCCTAAAAATTATTTCTTAATAACTCCTGTATTATTTCCCCCGAGATAAGCAAACCTAACTACTGTTAGGGGGTGTTGAACGATGATTCTTTCTGGCTACTTCCCACTGAAAAGGGGCGTCATGTGGAGGAACAGCAGCTGGGCCTTCTCCTGAGGTTGATCTAATGGTTCTTGGAAGAACGGCGTGTCCATGTTTGGCTCTGCTCGCAGCACCATTTGGAGTTTGATTGCTTCTAGGCGAAAAGAGATACATTTTACAAGATTTAAAATATAGGGTTAGAATATGAGCATTAAGATTACCACCGTTAGTGGGGGTCCTATAGACCTTAACTGACAATAGAGTTTGGTACCTGTTAGTTACACCAATGGATTGCAATACCGATTTGTCTGCACTAGATGTCGCTGTACATTACCAGAAACGTTAATACAAAAGACGTTTTCCTTGGAAAAAAATACATCCATTTCCCTCTTGACTTGCCATTAGAGAAGAACTTGTCTTAGGCCATTTTTATAACTTTCAATATGATTGGGAGAAATATATTGGGTGGCTAAAATAACTTTAGCCTTAATTTTGACAATTCCTTTTCTTTATTAAAATTTTTCATGACTTTCACAGACCCTCTTACAATATACTTAAACTTTATGACTTGTCTTAAACATCCTTCATTTAAACAACCAGCCATTTCCTTCAAGGACAAGTATTTACAAAACAAAATCCTTTCTTATATAAAATTTCTTTCTTTATAACCTTTTTTTAGTAACTTAGAGTGCATTATATTACCAACCTTTAGTAAAAAGTCCTATTAAACTTAATGATAGCAAAACTTTTATGCTTACTTCTTATCTGTAACTATTACTCCTGCTATAATCAAAACAACCTTGACTAAATTTCTCCTGCAATTATTAATCCTGTTATAAGGATGATAATCAGCCAAAATATTACAGCAATTAGAATTTTACAACCAGAATTCCACACTGTGGTGCCACAGTGTATAGTCCAATTGCAAATAGTAGCATGACTCTAACAATTTCCACAAGAGAGGCGTAGTAAATCATTTTCGTTTAAAACTTTACTTGCCAAGATATAACATTTCCCTTCGGGGATTTACAAGGTTACAAACGGAATCCCATGTATAATTAAAATTTCCTGCAAATATGCATTAAAAAGAAGTTCTAATATTTGGGGGCAAATTTTGAGAGGAAAGGGCAGAAATGACAAAAAGCATCTGTTGATGTAAAGGTTGGGCTGAGTAAGATGAGGAGCCCTCACTCAGTTACTTACCTTTTATGATTTTTAGTGTAATATCTTCTATTTCTTCTTCTGGGCTGTCAGGGGTTGCTCCCTTAGCTCTTCAGGCTTTGGCTTGAGTGTGATGTATCCAGGAGTTGATTCTTGTAACTTTTACTGCCCAGAGGGTTGAAAGAAGAACAGTGTAGGGCCCTTCCCAGCTTGGCTTAGGGAAGGAAAGAGATGAGAGTTTTCACTAATGCCTAAGTTCCTGGATTATATAAAGGTGGTTTTATTTCCTGGGGTTGGGCTTCTCCTAGTTGTGTTAATTCCTGTTGGAAATGAGCTAGAGAGGTTACATTCTTCTTTTTTTTTTTTGAGACGGAGTCTTGCTCTGTCGCCCAGGCTGGAGTACAGTGGCGCCATCTCGGCTCACTGCAAGCTCCGCCTCCCGGGTTCATGCCATTCTCCCGCCTCAGCCTCCCGAGTAGCTGGGACTGCAGGCGCCCGCCACCACGCCCGGCTAATTTTTTGTATTTTTTAGTAGAGACGGGGTTTCACCGTGTTAGCCAGGATGGTCTCGAGCTCCTGACCTCCTGATCCGCCCACCTCGGCCTCCCAAAGTGCTGGGATTACAGGCATGAGCCACCGCGCCCGGCCGAGAGGTTACATTCTTAACCAATTTAGAGGTTCTCTGCCTGAAAACAATCTCTGAGCACATTGATAAGTTGTATCCTTTCCCAAGTGAAAAGCTTGGCGAAGGATTTTAAGGACTTTCATTGGCTGGAGGCTGGCAAATACAGTTTGCCATCCTGACTGTAGGCATCTGAGGGCTGAAAAGTATGCGCTTGAGAAGTGCCCTATTCTATTTCTGCAGCAGAATACTGAGGTTTAATTTCTTTTATGGAGCCCTCCTAGACTAGAAAGGCTTGAAGTGTATTAGTGCCTTGAGGCTTCCTTGCCTTTGACTTAGCTGCCTGATCAGCTAATCTATTTCCTTCAGCTACCTCATCCGTTCCCTTTTGATGTTCCCTACAATACTTACCTGCTATCTCTCATGGAAGAAAAACTGAGGTTAATAATCTGCTAATTTCCTGGTGATATTTTATAAAAAACTCCATTAGTGGTAAGAAAATGCCTTTCCTTTTAAATGACAGCATGAGCATGGAAAATCAGGAAAGCATACTTGGAGTCAGTGTAGATGTTAGCTACGTTTCCCTTGCTTAATTTAAGTGCTCTTGTAAGAGCTATTAGCTCAGCTAACTGAGCGCTCGTGTTTGGGGAGAGTGACTATGTACTTCTTTGCTTCACCGGCCGTTTGCTAGCTAAGAGCTCCCCCTAGAGGACAGTGATCTTGCCATATTATGTGGGATGTAAACAGTTATTTCCTAGGCTTAACTTGAAGGCTTTTCTGACTAGTAGAGCTATCATGATAATGGCTTGGAAGCATGTGTAAATAGGTCCTCCTAACTACAACTAAGGTTGAGAAAAATATTGGATTAGAGTTTGTCCTGAGATGCTATTTATGGTCATGCTATAGGAAGAGGGGAGGCCTAGATGAGAGAGGAGAAGAGAGAGAGAGACTGGCTCAAATGTTTAGAAGGAGGTCTACTTTAATTTTCTTCCTCCCTTCCTTTGTGCTGTTAACATATATTTTTACTTCCACATATTATAAACTTCACAAATTTTTATTAGTTTTGCTTTAAATAGAAATAAGATATTTATTCAAATGAGAAAATAAAATGATTTTATATTTGTACCAGAATTACTATTTCTGGAGTTCTTTATTCCTTTGTGTAGGTCAGACTATCCATCTCTTATGCTCCTTCTGCCTCAACAATTTCCTTTACTATTTCTTTTGGTTCAAGTTTGTTAGTGATAAAATCTCTATTTTCTCTGAAAATAACCTTCTCTTTCCCCTTCATTTTGGAGGACAGTTTTACTAGCTACAGAATTTAGAATTTCTTTCAGCAAATTGCCTTTGGCTTTTCTGAGAAGTCATGGTCATCCTCTATTTGGTTTCCCTTTGATAACTTTATAACATGTTTTTCACCTTTGGCTGATTTTAATTTTTTTGTTGTTTTATTCTTGAAATTCAGTAAATTGATTATGATGTATTTTGGGTGTGTGTGTGTTTAGCCTGCTTTGGGTTGGTTGTGCTTCTTGAATCTTGATGTTTGGAAAATGTTCTGCCTTTATTGAACCACTTTTTCTGTTCCTTTCTCTATTCGCAATTCCAAAGCAACTTATAATGCATGTAAGACTGCTTGATATTGCCTCATAGGTAACTGAGGCTCTCTTTATTTTTTTGTTCAGCCTTCTCTTTGTGCTTTAGTTTGGATAGTTTCCACTGCTATGTCTTCAAGTTTTTATTTTTTATTCTGCAGTGTGTAATCTACTGCTAAGCTTATTCAGTGAAGTTTTCATTTTGTATATTGTATGATTCAGCTCTACAAGTTTTGTTTCTTTTATTATGGTTTCCATTTCTCTCCCTATCATATTATCTTTAATACCTTAAACATATTTACAATTGCTGTTTTAAAGTTCTTGCATGCTAATTCCATCAATCCCTGTCATTTCTGGGTCTGCTTCCACTGACTTACTTTTATCCTGATTATGGATCATAGTTTCCTGCTTTGAACAGCATTTTTGACTGGATGTTGGACATTGTGATTACTACATTCTTAAGTGTCTGGATTTTATTTTCTTCCATTAAATTTTTTGGTTTTTTTTGAAGGCAGTTAAATTAGTTATGGAGCCCTTTGATGCTTTAGAGGCTTGTTTTTTTTTTAAGATTTAAGATAAACTTTGTTAAAATAATATTAAAAGTCTGGAATAGTTCTTGCTTTAGTGCTAGTTTTGCCCTGCTTTCAAGGTATGGCCCTTGCGGGGTCTCTGCGGAATATCTCAAGTATTCATCAAGGTCTTTCCACACTGATTGGCTATGGATGGCACAGGCTTGGTGGAAGAGAAAACCTGGAGTTTGATTTTGGACATGTGAAGCCTAAAATATCTATTAGATAACAAAATGGGGTTACTGAATGGGTAGTTAGAAGTTTGAATTTGGGATTTGAGAGGGAGGTGTGGGTGGGCTGCACATATACATTTGGGGATTATCAACATAGAGTTGATATTTAAAACCATGAGACTAGATGAGATTATCAGTGGAGTATAGACAGAGAAAAGAAAAAAAATTTGAACAGATCCGTGGGACATTCAAATATTAAGAGATTGGGGAGAAAAGGAGGAAGTCAGCCAAAATAAAAAAAGAGTGACCTATGAGGTAGCAGGAAACTCAGAGTGTGGTACCCTGGAAACCAGGTAAAGAAATGTCCCAAGGGGAGGAAGCCACCTACAATGCCACCTGCTGCTGGTAGATCAACTGGGATGAGGAACAAGAAGGGACCAGTAGATTTTAGCAACATGAAGGTCGTGGGTGACCAACGTCAATTGAATGGTGAGAGTGAAAGCCTGAATGTAGTGGATTTAAGAGAGGATGGGAGAAGAGGAACTGGAGGCAGTGGGCACAGATGCTTTTATCAAGAACTCCTACTGCAAGGGAATGTAATGACATTAAGTGAAATCTGTGGTCAAGGGAAAGTTCCACTTTTTAGGACAGCCTGTTGTGTGTGCTGGTGTGAATGATCCTGCAGAGAGTGGAAAATGGATGATGTAGGGAATAGGAGAGAATTGCTGGAGTGGTGTTCTTGAGTAAGCAAGAGTGGATGGATTCAATGGTGCAAATAAGATGGGCTTTAGACAGGTATGAACAGTAAAGCTGTGGGAAGGCAGAGTGTGTGGGTGCATATTGCTGGAAGGAGAGGTGTGGTGAGAGCACAGAAGAGGTCATTTCTTGTTCCAGTTTCTCAGGGAAGTAGAAATCAAGGTCACAGTTTGGAATGAGGATGGGAGAGATGTAACCTAAATCCCTAAGATTCATGCTCTGCCTGATGTGTTCTTGTCCTCGTTCATTTTTCACCTTCTGGTACCATGCAGCTGTTTCTTCCTAAATGTCTCTAGGGATTTGGGAAAAGTGAAGTAGTGGGTGTAGGGCAGGCTGCAGGAGCAGTGTGCATATGTGTTTGTGTTTGTGTACAAGAGAGACATAGTGATCCATCCAAAGAGGCCTAAATCTCAGTAATACCAAAAAAACAACAATAAGATAACTTAGAATGTTAAAATTCTACAACTTTCAGTGAACACCTGTCACAAAAAAGAGCGGGAGCAAGGAAGTCTTATTTCCGACAAATACCAGGTGTTCTTTTATTGTTACTACCTTTTTGTTTGACTTTTCTCTTTCCCAGTACAGCATTCAGCATTCACATTGCCTAACTCAGCTCACATAGGGCTTCTGAGCCTTCTATTGAGGCACTTTTTAGATGTATTGCTTATTAAAGGAGGGGGAATGGGGAAAATGAAATAACCTTAAAGAGTTTTCATACCTAAATGGGTTATATTAACTCTATACCAAAAAAGTGTATGTAAATTTTCTTTTGGTAAAAATTATTTGGAGTCAAACACCACTTTTACCTTTAAAATGGTATATTGGGAATCTGCTAGAGGATGTTGAAACATCAGGATTTTACATTTAAGAATTTTATGATTTAGGAATGAGAGTTCAGGAATGACTTTCCAATTTGCACTTACTTTAGACCAAGCACAGACATTTGTCAAATCTAATTGAGCTCTCCTTCTCTATGAGAACTACCTTACTTAAATAAAAAAGATAATAATTCAGGTAGTTTTCATTTTTTTATATTTGTGTAAGATACACATAACAACATTTCCCATCTTAACTATTTTTAAATGTACAGTTCAGTGGCATTAAGTACATTCACGTTGTGTGAAACTATCCCCAACATCCGTCTCTGGAGTGTTTTTCATCTTGCAAGACTGATACTTTGTACCCACTAAACACCAACTCTCCATTCCTCTCTCCTCCCAACCCCTGGCAACCACCTATCTACTTTCTGTCTCTGTGAATTTGACTACCATAGCTTTCTCCCATACATGGAATCATGCATATTTGTCCTTTTGTGTCTTGCTTATTTCACGTAGTGTGATATCCTCCAGTAGAATGACCTTTTAATTACTGATTCTTCTCGTGAGTAGATGGGGTTTCAATGGCATGGACCACTTTACAGTGCATTACTTATGTGGGACATTTAGATCAAGAGAGCTGTTCATGAGGACATTGTTGGAGGGTGACTTAGGTGATTGGGGAGTTATTCTCTTCACCCTGGGAATAAATCAATCAGCCTGGCTTTAGTTCATTGGAATAGATCTCAGAGGAGTTTATTGGAAAAAATCAAGTTGCAAAGGGAAAGTAAAAAACTGTACTCACATTTTGGAGACTGTTCATATATTTAAAATAAGATAGGCTGGGCACGGTGGCTCATGCCTGTAATCCCAGCACTTTGGGAGGCTGAGGCAGGCGGATCACTTGAGGTCAGGAGTTTGAGACCAGCATGACCAACATGGTGAAACCCCGTCTCTACTAAAAATACAAAACTTAGCCAGGCATGGTGGCACATGCCTGTAATCCCAGCTACTGCAGAGGCTGAGACATGAGAATCACTTGAATCCAGGAGGCGGAGGTTGTAGATTGCACCACTGCACTCCAGCCCAGGCAACAGAGTGAGACTCTATCTCAAAACAAAACAAAACAAAAGGAAATAGAAAATTAAAGCAACAATGAGATCCTATTATATATCTATTAAGATGGCTAAAATCCACTGTCTCCACTATGAACACCAACAGGAACAGCAACAGGAACTCTCATTTCTGGTGGGTATGCAATATGGAACAAGCACTTTCAAAGACAGTCTGGTGGCTTCTTATACAACTGAATATATTCATACCATACAATCCACCAATTATGGTACTTGGTATTTACCCAAAGAATTGGAAACATGTCCATACAAAAGTCCATCTGCACACAGATGTTTGGAGCAGCTTCATTCATAATTGCCAAAACTTGGAAGGTGAATAAACTGCGGTATATTCAGATGATGGAATATTAATCAGCACTAAAAGGAAATAAGCTATAATGCCATGAAAAGGAGGCATTGAATAACATTAAATATGTATTATTAAGGGAAAGAAATCAAGAACAAGATCATGTCCTTTGCAGGAACATGGATGGAGCTGGAGGCCATTATCCTAAGCTAACTAACACCGTAACAGAAAACCAGATAGCAGATATTCTCACTTGTAAGTGGGAGCTAAATGATGAGAACACATGGATACATAGAGGGGAATAACGCACACTGGGGCCTATCAGAGAGTGGAGGGTAGGAGGAGGGAGAGGATCAGGAAAAATAATGAATGGGCACTAGGCTTAATATACCTGGATGATGAAATAATCTGTACAACAAACCCCCATGATACAAGTTTACCTATGTGACAAACCTGCATTTGTACCCAGGAACTTAAAATAAACATTAAAAAAAGAGGCAATTAGGATACAGACATGTAGAGAGGGAAGTCTGCAAGCCAAGGAGAGAGGCTGCAGGAGAATCCAAACCTGTCACTTTGATCCTGGACTTCCAGGCTCCAGGACTACGCAGCAATAACCTTCTGCTGTTTATGCCCCCAGTGTGTGTAACTTCCTTATAGTAACCCCAGCAAACGCATACATCATCCAGACTAGGTAAGCGATTTTTCTAAAATATTATTAAACTATGTCAAATATTTAAACACTGTTTTGTAAAATACAAGCTGAAGTGTTTGAACAACGTTTCCTCATTTGCACATTTATGCGCCAGTGAATTGCTGGTTGACATATTCACAGGTTTAAGCATATGGCATCTGGTTCATTTCATATATGGTTGGTTTCATCACACTGAATTCTGTTGTCACTTACATTAAGTCCCCAAAAGACCTTTTCATGAAATGTTAAGGAGAGATCATGAAATAATGAAATCAGATAAATAAACAATTGAATCTGGTGAATCCAACCAGAATTAAAAGTTGTCATATTAGGGTCGAGTTTGTACTATTTTGAGTGACAGCAACATATTATGGAATGAGACATAAACAAGATGAATTCCTAATTATGTGTGTGTGTGTGTGTGTGTGTGTTGATGTATAAACTCTGGACAAAAAAAAAGTTTTCTTAAAGAACTATTTGAAGGCAAATAGTTCTTCAGTTAAATAGTTCTTCAAATAGTTAAGAAACTATTTAATAAATAGTTCTTCTTTAAATAGTTCTTCAAACAGTTAAGAAACTATTTGAAGTTTCTTAAAGAACTATCGGAAAGTGGATAAGAACAGGCAGAAACTGGAAGAGTGTCCATCTGTAAGGGATGAGCGTTTGCCAGGTTTTCCGCTGGGGCTGATGTGGAAAGTAGTCTCTCTCACTGCCTTGAGGGCTCAGCGGATGGAGGCGGGATTCCTAAATGGCTGGAAAATGAGCGGGGGGGAAACGCCAGGTTTAAAGGAGCAAGGGTGGGGCGCGGTGGCTCACGCCTGTAATCCCAGCACTTTGCCAGGCCGAGGTCGGCGGATCGTGAGGTCAGGAGATAGAGACCATCCTGGCTAACACGGCTAACACGGTGAAAACCCGTCTCTTCTAAAAATACAAAAATAAAATTAGCCGGGCGTGGTGGCCGGCGCCTGTAGTCCCAGCTACTCAGAAGCTGAGACGGGAGAATGGCGTGAACCCGGGAGGCGGAGGTTGCAGTGAGCCGAGACTGCGCCACTGCACTCCAGCCTGGGCGACAGAGAGAGACTCCATCCCCCGCCAAAAAAAAAAAAAAAAAAAAAAAAAAAAAAAAAAAAAAACGAGCAAGGGAGCGCTTCCGGGAACGTTGTCTGCAGGCACTCAGAATGGTCCAGCGTTTGACCTACTATCGTAGGCTTTCCTACAATACAGCCTCTAACAAAACTAGGCTGCCCCGAACCCCTGATAACGGAGCTGTGTACTTTTATACCAAGAAGGTTGGGAAAGCACCAAAATCTGCATGTAGCGTGTGCCCAGGCAGACTTTGAGGGGTTCGTGCTGTAAGAACTAAAGTTCTTAGGAGATTGTCCAAAACAAAGAAACATGTCCGCAGGGCCTGTGGTGGTTCCACGCGTACTAAATGTGTTCGTGACGGGATCAAGCGTGCTTTCCTTATCGAGGAGTAGAAAATCGTTGTGAAAGTGTTGAAGGCACAAGCACAGAGACAGAAAGCTAAATAAAAAAAATGAAACTTTTTTGAATGATAAAAATGAAAAGACTTAAAAAAAAAAGAAAGAAAGGAGCAAGGGAGGGGAGCCCTAAAACCTGTGTATAAATTCCCCCAGGTCTTCAACTGACCTCTCAGCTGTGCCTGAGTGGGAGAGAGTCCAGGGAAACTTCCAGAAGGAGCCAGCTGGAGTGCTGAGGAGGACAAGGGGGGAACCAGAAAATAAGATGTAGTAAATCTCAAAAGGTTGACATTTCGGGGAGCACGTTTTCTGACCACAGTGAAATTAAACTAGAAATCGACATTTTGAAAATCTCCAAAAAGCTATAGTGGGCATTATTGGGCAATTGATGAGCTTTGATTATGGGCTGAGGATTAAGGTAATAATATTGTATCAGTGTTAAGTCTCCGGATTTTGATAATTACACTGTGGTCATGTACAAGATGGTCTTTGTTTTTGAGCATTCAGAGGTAAAATAGCACAGTCTGTAGGGGGAGAGACAGGGAGAGAGAAGGGAGGAGGAGGAAGAGAGAGGAGTGAAAAAGCGAATGGCATAAAATGTTAAACAATTGTTGAATCTGGATAAACAGTATATAGTACAATATAGGTACTGTATTTGCAACTTCTGTGAAATTTTAAATTATATCAAAATCTACCCTTTTAAAAAAAAAGAAAAAAGAAAACCTAACTTGCATCCTATTTTGCTTCTATTTACTTCTGGAATTGTCTGTATAGGAGATAAGAGGCAAGATGTTCCATAGCGCCCCACCCTGACACCCAGCTGGGAGGGGCTGTGAATGGTACCGTGGGGATCATGGCCAAACAGCAGACAGGAGACAGGTGCTTTGTCACCTAGCGCAGAGGGCAGAGCAGGTCCCCACAGCTCCAGCCCCCTCCTGAGCACCATCTCACCATTATTGGGTTATTAAGTGTACGGCAGCAAGGTCCTTGTGCTAAACTGCAAAGCACATCACAGAGCCCAGAGGCAAGGATTAGTGTCTGCTAGACAAATGACCAGCTGCGATTATCATCTTGTTCAAAGTTTAGAAACATCTAGATAGGAAAGGT
The DNA here is from genome assembly GCF_029289425.2 of Pan paniscus. Taxonomy (NCBI): domain Eukaryota; kingdom Metazoa; phylum Chordata; class Mammalia; order Primates; family Hominidae; genus Pan; species Pan paniscus. The sequence goes on along the minus strand of NC_073263.2, from coordinate 24,582,303 downwards.
GAGAGAGCAATTGTCTCTGAATAATGAGTTTTTGTATGGTGGCAGAAGTTGGGGGCGTTCAGAGGAGGTTGAAGAGGGGAGGGAAAGTTGCCACACACGAGGAACCCTTTAGAGAGCAATATTGACTTCATGATCTGCCCCTGTCTTAGCATTTCCTGCACATCCCCCATGCACCACACTCCTCAGACAGGTTCTCTTCTGTCTTTGAAGCAGGCATTAACTCTGTGCACGCTGGTGGTCCTGAAGTGCCTCTCTGCCATCTTCCTGTGTTTGGGAGAATTCCCCCTCCTGTGTCTCAGTGGGAGGCAGGGACTGACTCCCACAGCAGAAGATAAAAATGCCAGGGACTTGCTTCCTTAGCCTTCCTTGCAGTGTAAGGTGGGATGTGAGGCAGCCAATCAGAGGCATTTGCCCAGAGTCCCAGGGACCCCCAAGGACCTCTCTCGGGCAGCTGGCACAGTGACAGGCCATGGAGACCCTGGGTCAGCCGTGCAGGTGTAGCGCCCAGCAACTAGGACCCTCAGCGACTGCAGCAGCAGCATCCCTGAGGACCGGTCACGGGCATGGTTCCCACACACCCAGCCACTCTGCAACTTGCCAGACATCATGTGTACAATCCAGTGACATTAAATACTTTTTCAATGTTGTGCAGTCATCACCACTATCTAGTTCTAGAACTTCATCACCCAAATGGAAACCCCGTACCCAAGAAGCAGCCGCTTTCATTCCTCCCTTCCCCACACGGTCCCTTGCAACCACTAGTGCATTCTGTCTCCATGGATTTGCTTTTTCTGGATGTTTGATATGAATGGAATCATAGATTACGTGGTCTGATTTTTTCTTTGAATGTTTTCAAGGCATGTTGTAGCATGTATCAGAGCTTCAGTCCTTTCTACGGCCAAACAATATCCCATTGCTTGGATATATTATATTTTGTTTACCCATTCATTTGTTGATGGACAGTGGGTTGTGTCCAGGTTTTGGCGATTGTGAATACAGCTGCTATGAATATTCATGTACTAGTTTTTGTTTGGAGATCTACTTTCCATTCTTTCAAGTATAGACCTAGGAATGGAATTGCTGGGTCATGTAGTGATTCTATGTTTAACTTGAGGAGGAGCTGCCAAGCTATTTTTCCCAGTATCCTTTTAATACATTATTTTCTCCTTCATATAAACAGAGTTTATTTCTGTTGTTTGCAACTAGGAACCCTGACTGATATCTTATTCTCACCTTACTGATGGGAAACCTGAGGCTCAGGACGACTGAGTGGTTTGTCCAAAGCTCCTGGCTGGATCCAGGCTACAAATCCCTTACCAGTTTGCTGCTGAGACTCTAGGACAGTGAGATTCCCTTTGCATCTTAACTCCTGCATAAATAATACGGTGTGGTGGTTCCCAACAGGGGTCCCTGGAGGCCAAGGGCGCCATGAATTATTGACCAGGGTCTGGGAGCTATTTTGAATATTTCACTAAGTGTAATGGAAAACCTCCACTTTCACACAATGAAGCTGTTCAGGCTATCTAAAATGCCAAGTTTCTTTGCTTTTGGCAGAAATTAAATCAACTCATGGTGATAATAAGGGTTATTGCCTGCTGATCAGAGACTCTGGCTGGCAGTCATGTATATCTTTGATTAATTTTAAAAACGGGAAAATGAATATGTTATTACTTAATAAATGCAGTGTTTGGTGAATGAAACTCTTCTTCTTTTTTTTTTTTTTTTTTTTTTTTGAGATAGAGTCTCGCTCTGTCGCCCAGGCTGGAGTGCAGTGGCGCAATCTCGGCTCACTGCAAACTCCGCCTCCCGGGTTCATGCCATTCTCCTGCCTTAGCCTCCCGAGTAGCTGGGACTACAGGCGCCCACCACCACGCCTGGCTAATTTTTTTGTATTTTTAGTAGAGATGGGGTTTCACTGTTTAGCCAGGATGGTCTCGATCTCCTGACCTTGTGATCTGCCCGCCTCGGCCTCCCAAAGTGCTGGGATTACAAGTGTGAGCCACCGTGCCCGGCCATCTTTTAAAACATGGGGTCCACAGGGAGATAAATCAGACATGAGTATCTTGGTGATAAGAAAGTCATCAAAGCCTTGAGAACATGTCCTTGGCTGTCTCCTGGGGCTCTGGGTCTGAGAGTCTTGATTCTGCCACTGACAGCTCAAATCTTGTGCAAGTGGCCATGGGTGTCCCCTTCTCTGCCACAGAGGGGCAGACTTACCATTGCTAAGCTTCCTTCCGGCTGTGGTGTCTTGTAATTCTAACCCACCTATGAAGGGAGGCAGCGATGAAGAGGGGAGATAATTCATTTTTTCTAGATGGCTGTGGGGCGGTTTCCCAGGGAAGCCAGAAGCTGAGCTGCCCGCAGGACACAGCAGTGACCAGAGATGGGAGGTCCTGCACACACCCCAGACTCTCTCTCCAGATCCCTTCTCCTGCTGTATCTTCTGGCTTGCAGATGGCCACTTTCCTTCACCCCTGACCTCTGCCCTCACCCATGTCCCACCAGGCCATTGCCAGGCCCTTTCTGTCTCTGGAGTTCTGTCCTCTGGATCAACATCTCTCTGTCCCCAGGCTGTCTCCCACAAGGTCCCCAGCCGGCCTCTGAGCCTCAGGCTGGGCTCCTGAGCATTCACCATATGCTTCCCTGGCCGGCATCACAGAACCCCGATATCTTTGTTTTGTCTTTGCTAACAGTGGTGTGGTCACATCACACCTTACTTGGTGTAAGGTAAGCTAGTAAGGTAAGGTGTCATGAAGCAGCCGTGACACCTGCCCTCCCAGCACACCTCTCACCATCCTTCCTAAAGCCTGTACCAGCCGCAGGGAGCCGCATGTGGCCTCCCAGATGGCTAGGCTGTTCCCGACCTCCAAGCTTTTGGGTCATCTCTAATTGCTTTCTTGACATTTAGCTTGAAAGAGTGACAAAGTGACATTTTAACTCCTGGTGATACATATTGGTCCTGACGACAAATACAGTCAGCCCCAGTGGGCTTCTGTGTGATTTTGAACCCACCCCTCCACCTCTCTGGGTGCTGAATACGCTCATCACCTAAAAGAACATTTACCATCTACCTAACCATGAGCTATGGACATAATTAACGTTTGTAAAGAGCCTAATAACGTTCAAAGGAATGGTGCCCAGCAGTGAGTAAACAGCTCCATGAAGTGCCAGCTCTGGAGGGCAGTCTTGCATGTCATGAATACCAATGTCTTTGACTGATGAACCCACAAACAGGCATTCATCAGTCAGAGACAATGGTCTGTGAACTCTTGCAGTTCATGCCTTGTGTGGGCATCAGACCTGAGATTTACTGTTTAATGGGTCTATTTAATATCTATCCAGAGATAGCGTCAGATCCCACAGGGGGAGGGCTCAGTCTCCAAGGGTGCCCCTCAGCCCTCAGACACCAGTCACAGGGCCAGGCCTCCAGAGCTTCTGACCCATTGGCTTCAAGTTGGGGTTCCTACAACTCCCACTTTGTGTTTGATTAATTTGCTGGAGCGACTCACGGAACTCAGGGAAACATGTTTACCAGTTTATTTTAAAGAATGTCGCAAAGGATGCAGATAAAGAGATGCACAGGACGAGGTATGGGGGAAGGTGCCGGGAGCTTCAGTGCCCTCCCTGGGTGCGCCACCCTCCAGGAACCTCCATGGGTTCAGGTATCTGGAAGCTCCCAGAGCCTGTCCTCGTGGGTTTTTATGGAGGCTCCAATGCAAGGGCATGCTTGACAACCATGCGGAAACGTGACTGGACAGAAAGCGGATGACCTAAACCCAGCAAGGCCGGCCTGCTCAGACTTTTCTTGGCCTCTCTAAGCAGCATTCCTTCTCCTAGGGTATGGGGACCTTCTGTGGAATTAGAGTTTTTTGATCCACAAATAGATTAGCATCCCACTGTGGGCAGGTGAAAGAAAAACAGGAGAAGGTCAGAGAGAGAGATTCTGTTTCCTGAGTCCTAAAGCACCCCAGCATTCTAACAAGGAATGTAGGCATTGGGAGCCAGGAGCCTGGACAAAATCCAATACGCATATCCTAACACCACAGGCCTTCTGCAATGCGACATTTTTCCAAACACTTCCCAGACCTCACAATCCCTTCCGTCTTCCTTTCATTGTTGACTTCTTGGGCCTGATGCCAGCAGTTTTTGCACACACTGTGCCATTTAATTCTCACATCAACCCAGTGTCCCAACCTGCAGGTGTGGCTCAGGGAGCTTAGCAGCTGCTCAGGACACTGTATTTGAACTTGAACTTCCCGACTCCAAAGTCCAAACTCTTCACTACTTTGCTAGTCTTCTTGTGTTCATCTTGAAAATGTGCTTGAGGCAACCCTATTAAACAGCGTTTCTCAGGTCTGTTGCCCACACATGGCACAAACTGCCAGAGCTCACAGGCCCTCTCCTGGCCTGGAGTGAGTCCCCAGCAAACCCTAGATAGAGCCTGCTGGGGGTGCAGGCATGGAAAAGGCCAGGCAGCGGGGTGCTCTGTCCCAGGATGGAACAGCACAGCCGAACCACGTTAGAGCCAGTCAGCCCCGAGGCATGAGGCAGGGAGGCTGGGCTTGTTTAACTTTCCCTCTTCCAAGGTTCTGTGGTGCCTGTCTGTAGGGGACAGAGAAGCTCTGTGAGCTCATTGTCCGTGTCCTATTAAAAGATCCTGCAGACGGTGCTGCCTGGGCATGGGGGTGATTAAGGCACAGTGACAGCAGGTTGGCCTGCTGCCCTGGCCAGGGAGCGGTGCTTTGCCAGGCATTGTTTCCTTCATCAAACGGGGCGAACAGGTGGCTGGGCCCAAAGTGCTTCCCTCTGACAGGGGTGCGGCTTCACTCCCATCATCTAGGTCTGAATTAATCCCAGAGCAGCCTTCTCCAGGTGGGCTGGGCAGGAGACAGGTGCATGGGGGGAGGGAGCAGGGGAGGGAAGGAGTGAGAGGAAGGATAAGAGGAAGGAAGGGAAAGAGGCAAAGAGGAAGTGCCCTTGCACTGCCCAAGGCCAGTGCTTTGCAGGGTGGGGAAATGAGAGAGGAAGTCATTGAAGATGTTACTTTTATCCAGGCTTCCCTTGGGACCATCAGGATTTCCTTTGCCTGGGTCCCGATGACCTGTGACTGGCTAAGGGGGAACCGCGAAATCCCTCGCAGAACCACGTTCAGCTGCCTCATCAGAGCAGGGAATGTGGACCTGCTGGGCACAGGCAGCCAACGGTGGCCACTTCCTTGCTCCTCCTCCTCCCCACTGAGTAGCAAATTCTTGGGGAATCCAGAAGACATTTTTACCTGCGAGTGCCAAGTGCCTGGGAGCATTTGAGATCTGCTCTTCCTCTCGTCCCAGCTGTCACTGCCCTTCTGTCCTCCAGTGCCGAGGTCATGGGCTGGCAGAGCATGTGGTCTGGACCCTCTGCACATGGACAGGCCCTCCTCAGCTGACTTAGCCTGAACTGGGAGCCAGCAGGCTGGGACACCCCTCTGAGTCTCGGCCATGGATTATGGGACAGCTCACAGGCTCTCAGCTCAGCTGTCCGACAGTGTGCCTCTCCAGGGGTTGCCGAAACACTCGGGGGCATCCAGGTCACATGAAGGCTGAGCATCTCCTGGGGACACTAAACTTGAAGGCCCCCCTCAGCCTAAACACACCGTGAGCCCCCAGTTTACTAGCTATGGTCACTGTCACAGGTAGGCACAGGGGGAGTCATCTGGGAGGGGGGCATGGTCCCTCTGTCTTGGGCACTGTATTAGATTCCTAGAGCTGAGCAACAAGAACAAAACTCAATCTAAAAACATAATAATAATAAAGTAAAAACCAACATCTCCACAATCCCCCCAGTTTTGTCCCCCCAGCCCCTGGTAACCACCATTCTACTCTCTGCTTCTATGAATTTGACTTTTTTAGATTCCACAAATAAGTGAGTCATGCAGTATTTGTCTTTCTATGCCTGGCTTATTTCACTTAGCATAATATTCTCCAGGTTCATCCATATTATCATGTGACAGGATATCCTCTAAGGCTGAATTGTATGCCTTTATTTATAGATAGCACATATTCTTTATCCATTCATCCACTGATGACATTTAGATTGACTCCATAGCTTGGGTATTATGAATAATGCTGCAGTGAACACGGGAGTGCAGATTTCATTTCCTTTGGATATATACCCCCAGAAGTGGACTCTCCAAATCATATGGTAGTTCTATTTTTGGTTTTTTGAGGAATCTCAGTGCTGTTTTCCACAATAACTACTAATTTACATTCACACCAACAGTGTACAAGGGGGATCCCTTTTCTCTTCATCCTCACCAACTCTTCTTTTGTCTTTTTGTTAATGACCATCCTAACAGGTGTGAGGATATCTCTTTGTGGTTTTTATTTGCTTTTCCCTGATGATTAATGATGTTTGGCATTTTCTCATATACTTCTTGGCCATTTGTGTGTCTTCCGTTGGGAAATATCTTTTCAGGTTCTTTGCCCATTTTCTAGAGAAGTAACTTGTTCTCTTGCTATTATGTTGTCTGGGTTCCTTTTTAAAAAAAAAACTATTAGCCTATTATCACATGTATGCTTTGTAGATATTTTCTCCCATTCTGTAGGTTGTCTCTTTACTCTATAAATGTTTCCTTTGCTGTGCAAAAGCATTTTAGTTTGATACAGTATCATTTGTCTACTTTTTCTTTTGTTGCCTATGCTTTTCAGTCATATCCAAAAATATCTTGGCCTAGACCAATGTCAAGAAGATTTTCACCTGTGTTTTCTTCTAGTAGTTTTCCAATTTCAGGTTTCACAGCTAAGCATTTACTTTGAGTTGATTTTTGTATATTGGGTGAGATAGGTTGCAATTTCATTCTTCTGAAAGTGGATATTCAGTTTCCCCAGTATCATTTATTGAAGAGACTGTCCTTTCCCCATCTTGGATTCTTGGCACCTTTGTCGAACATCAGCTGACTATAAATGCATGGATTTTTTCAGGGCTTTCTATTCTGTTCCATTGGTCTATATGTCTGTTTTTGTTCCAGTAAAATTTAAGGTTGTTCTTAAACTTTGTGAGAACCTTTTAGAGTAAGGGAGCCAACAGAGATGCTATTTCAAAAATTATACTGGAATTTTTATAGTGTAATGATACGAAGAAGTTGACATTGGTGGGGTTAAAATGGGGAAAAAAAGTCATTTGTAAATCCACCCAATTTAAGTTCAATTAGGTTTTCTCTCATTCAGGTTTCGGCTTTAAATAATCATCTTAGCATATTTCACAAATTTTGACAAACATAAATAATTACATTTTTAGTGGGCTCTAAATCAATTTTTATATCAAATTCCAGGAAAACATAGCACTGTAAACTGACTTACATAATTCAGTAAAATCAAGTTTTAGTCTTATTGACTAGTTTCAAGCCTGTTAGTTAATATACAGGTTCTGTGTTTAGCTGTATACTAGTTAATATACAGGTTCTGTGTTTAGCTCTACAGGTTGGAATATTGTGTATAAACTGGCAATTTACAATACCATAGTTAAGAATATAGAGGTTGAATCATTTGAAATTGCCAGTTTTTAACCATCTTTTGCTTTAAAAACGGCCATTTCACATTGCCCAACCTAAAATGTTATTATTAAAGAAGTTAGCATCAGTTTTCTATTAACTAAGGCTAATTCCTTGCTTGAAGGAAAACATTCATTTCAAATTTGACTTTTTTCTTTTTTGCTGAGAGGGGGTTTACATTATTCTGTGTTCACATAGTATTTTGTTGATTTTGTTAAAGGTTGTTTAGAGGGCTAATATTCAGCTGGTATGCACCAGAGCAGCCTCTTTTTTATGTGTTCATTCATATTAGTCTTGCTGTCTTCTGGTTGGTTGCTGCCTGCAGGTTACCAGTAGTATCATGATAGTAAAAATATTTTATATTGATTTACAGAAGTTCTTTAAAGAATCTGAATGCCAATTTTTCTTAGTATTGCAATTATATTCTCCCCACATGTTGCCTTTTAAATTTGATTGTGATTTATTTTGTTGTACAAAAGTTTGTAAATTTTTGTTTTGTTTTGAGACATGATCTCGCTCTGTCACTCAGGCTGGAGTGCAGTGGCATGATCTGGGCTCATTGCAGCCTGAACCTCCCGGGGCTCAAGCGATCCTCCCATCTCAGCCCCTCTGAGTAAGTGGGACTACAGGTGAGCATCATCATGCCTGGCTAATTTTTGTATTTTTTATAGAGACAGGGTCTCACTGTGTTGCCCAGACTGGTCTCGAACTCCTGGACTCAAGTGATCCACCCACCTCAGCTTCCCAAAGTGCTGGGATTACAAGCATGAGCCATCATGCCCGGAGAGAAGTTTGTAATACTGAATATAGTAAAATTTGTTTATCTATGTGTGTGTATGTATTTCATGCTTTTCTGTCATGTTTATGAAATTCACCCCTATACTGATGTAGTAAAGATATTCCACATTTCTTCAAAAATATTCAAGTTCCATTTTTAATATTTGGGTCTTTAATCTAGTTGGAAGTTGGGGGAAATGTTTTTTTCATATAGATAGCCAATTGTCTTAACACCATCAAATGCATGCTATTTTGTTCTCCATTAATTTGTAGTCCCTCTCAGTAATATACCAAGTTTCTATAAATATTCAAAACTGTTCCTAAGTTCTCTCTACCACACTTTTGTAATTATTGTAGCTTTATAATATGGTTTGATAAAGACAGAATTGTCTTGCTCTTCTTGGAACTTAATTATTACATTCAATTTTAAAATCATTTTGTGAAGTGCCATAATAAAACTCTTTTAGGATTTTTATTTGAACTACATTGAATTTATAGATTAACTTGAGAGAACTGACAACTTTGCGATATTGAGTTGTACATGTGAATCATCTTGTTCATTCTTTAATAATATTTTACACTTTTTTTCATTATGTCTTTGCACATCTTTTCAAAAATTCATTCCTACACAAATTGTGACTGAAAATGGAATCTCTTTTTTTCTATTACATTTGGGTTGTTTCCAATTTTTATTGTGATAAATTATGTTTTTTGTTTTTTGTTTTGAGATAAGGTCTCACTCTGTCACCCAGGCTGGAGTGCAGTGGCATGATCTCAGTTCATTGCAACCTCCACTTCCTGGGTTCAAGCAATTCTCATGCCTGAGCCTCCAGAGTAGCTGGGATTACAGGCGTCCACCACCACACCCAGCTAATTTTGTATTTTTAATAGCAATGGGGTTTTGCCATGTTGTCCAGGCTGGTCTCAAACTCCTGACCTCAAGTGATGTGCCTGCCTCTGCCTCCCAAAGTGCTGGGATTACAGTCATGAGCCACCGCGCCTAGCCCAATAATACTGCTTTTAAAAATACATGTTTCTTGTCGCACATGTGGCCACATTTTTGTTGAGTGTATACCTCAGACTAAAATTGTTCTGTCTTAGAGTAATGAATCTTAAACTTTACTTGATAATGTCACCTGTTTTCTAAAACAGTTGTACCAATTTTTACTCCACTGGTATTGTAGACTTCAAGCATTCCATATCTTCCCCAATACTTGCAATTCTGAGTATTTTTATTTTTAGCCTTTGGGTGTTTGTGTGATGGCATCTTATGGTGGTGATCATTTACATTTCTATAATTACGAATAAGATTGAGGAAGTTTTCTTAAGATTATTAAGTATTTGGATATCCTTTATGTAAAGTAACTTTTTAATTTTCTTAACCATTTTTCTCCTGGATTATTCATCTTTTTTCTCCTGATTGTAGGAGTTCTTTATGTATTCTGATTTCAATTCTGTTATTGGTCATAAATGTATTCAAGAAAGCTTTTCTGCTCTGTGATTTGCCTTTTCTCTCTTTCAGGAGTATCTTCTGGTTAACAGAAGTTCTTAATTGTATTACCATCATAGGTATCATGCTTTCCCTTTATAAAGTTTGTGTTTTTGTGTCCCGATTAAGACAATTTTCCTTGAGTTTAAAGGACATTTTACTACTATATTTTCTTCGAGAAGGTTCATTCCTTTTAAAATTGATTTATGTGTGGTGTGAGGAAGGCATCAGGTTTCATCTTTTTTCATGTATGGCTATCCAGTTATTCCAGCACAATGGTTCAGAAGATTTTCATTTCTTTGCTACCCTGAAGAACATGAATCTGTTTCTGACCTTTCTATTCTGTTCATTGATTTTTCATCTGTGTGCCAATAGCACAACTATCTTACTGTAGCTTTCTAATACGTCCTCATCATCTTCTTCTTTTTCACAATTTCCATATAAATTTGGGAATCAACTAGTCAAATTACACACACTGGATAGAAATTTGTTTGGAATTGCATTGAATTTATAGACTGGGGAGAATTGAATCTTTACAATATTGACTCATCCAACCCATGAAGAGAGGTATTCTCTCATTTAGTTAGGTCCTCTTCAATTTCTCTTTACAATGCTTTCTCATTTTCTGTATAGAAAGCTTGCATATTTTTGGTGAGATTCATTCTTAGATGTTTTTGTGGTTATTTAAATGATATCCCTTTAAAATGTTTATTTTCTAAATGTTTTTTATTGTTTTAAATGCAGTTCATTTTATTTATTAATCTTGCAATTAGAAACATTCATAAACTCACTTTTCTTTTTTTTTTTGAGGTAGGGTCTCATTCTGTCACCCAGGCTGGAGTGCAGTGGCATGATCACGGCTCACTACAGCCTCAACTTCCCTGGGCTCAGGTGATCCACCTATATCAGCCTCTTGAGTAGCTAGCACTGCAGGCAGGTGCCACCATGCCCAGCTAATTTTTTGATTTTTTTGTAGAGATGGGGTTTCGCTATGTTGCCCAGGTCGGTCTCAAACTCCTGCGCTCAAGTGATCTGCCAGCCTCAGCCTCCACCTCCCAAAGTGCTAGGACTGCAGGCCTGAGCCACCGTGCCCAGCCTAAACTCACTTATTAGTTCTACTAATTTATCTATAGATTCTTTTGGATTTTATGGTACATGATTACATCATATGAAAATAATAAATTGTATTTTTTCCATTTCAGTCGTTCATCTCCCCTGGCACTGGCTAGAACCTTCAGTATAGTGTAGAATTAGAAGTGGCAATAGCAGCCATCAACATACAGTTCCATTCTCAAAGGAAAAGCATTCAACGTCTCTCCAATTGCTTTACGACTGTGTGTGTATGTGTGTGTGTGTGTGTGTGTGTGTATGCGTGTGTGTATTAGCTACCATTTATCGATTAAGAAATTCCTTGGCTGGGCGCCATGGCCTACACCTGTAATCCCAGTACTTTGGGAGGCCCAGTGGGGGCAGATCACTTGAGGCCAGGAGTTTAAGACCAGCCTAGGCAACATAGTGAAACCCTGTCTCTACTAAAAAATACAAAAATTTGCCAGGTGTGGTGGCACATGCCTGTAATGCCAGCTACTCTGGCTGAGGCACGAGAATCACTTGAACCCAGGAGGCAGAGGTTGCAGTGAGCCAAGATCACACCACTGCTCTCCAGCCTGGATGACAGAGTGAGACTCTGTCTCAAAAAACAAAACAAAAAAAAAAGAAAGAAAAAAGAAATTCTTTAGCTTGCTAAGAGTTTTTTTTTTTTTAAATCATGAATGGATGTTGAATTCTTAAAGATTTTTCTGAATTTTTGAGATGATAATTTTTCTACTTTATCCTATACATAAATGTGGTTAATTACATTGATTAAGTGGTAAACCAACATATTTCTGGAATAAACATAATTTAGTTGTGCTGTATTATTTTGTTAAATGCTTATTAAATTATTTTATTATTAAATTGCCAGATTCTGTTTGTTAATATTTTGTTTAGGATTTTCAAATTCATGTCATCTGGGCGATTGGTTATAATTTTCCTTTCTGATAGTTTTTTCAAATCTTGGCTTCATAAAATTGGTTAGATTTCATTTTCTCTGTTTTTATTCTCTGGGTAAATTTATGCATGATGATTTTTTTCCTTCTTAAGTGTAAAGTGAAATTCACCAGTGAAGGCACATTGGCCTAGAGTTTTCTCTGGAGAGAAGTCTTTAAATTATGACTCAATTCCATATATAGAATGTTTTTATAATTTTATTTCTTTTGCCCATTTTGGTAGATTATAGTTTTCCCAGCATTTGTCCATTTAATCTGACTTTGCAAATGTCTTGACATCAAATTGTTCACAATATCATTTTACCATTTTAATGTCTACAGAGGGGTTCCCTTTTTTATTCCCGACATTGCTTTCTTGGTGCCTTCTCCCCTTTTTTTCTTTTCATTAGTCTCACCAGGGATTTATCAGTTTTACTAGTCCTTTAAAAGTACCAAATTTTTGGCCTTATTGGTGGTCTCTATTTTTTATTTATTTATTTCATCAATTACTATGATATTTAGTATTTTCTTCTGTACTCCTTGGGTTAATTTGTTCTTTTCCTGACTTCTTGACATGGATAATTCTTAGAGTGCCGACCACTCTCTTTTCTATTTACCATTTAAGGCTACAAGTTTTCCTGTAAGAATTGCTTTAGCTTCATCCCATAAATTTTTATTTGTAGTGTTTTTATTTTACTTAGTTCAAACTATGTTCCAACTTTGTGCTTGTTTTTTTTTTGACACATGAGTTATGTAGAGGTATACTTCCTTATTTCCAAACATATGAGAATTTTGTATTTATCTTTAAATTTTTTATTTCTGATTATATTGTGTTGTGGACACAGAACATACTATGTATTTTTTTCTTTTTTAGTTCTTTGAAATTTGTTTAGATTTGCTTTATGGCCCAGAATTTGGTCGATATTGTCAAATGTTTTCTGTACATTTGAAAAGAACATGTATTATGCATTGTTGAGAACAGCGTTCTATGTACATCTATTTTATTTAACTCTTCTATTTTCCTACTGACATTCTGTTTTTGTTCGATTGAATTTTAATGATATAATTCTTTCCTTCTCACCCTCTGTCATTACCTTGGAAGTCATATACTCCTTTTCTATGTTTTTATTAATTACTGTAAAGATTTCAACCTGCATCCTTGATTTAGCTATTAATTTTTGTTTATGTTGAGCCTGCATCTAGAAATCTTCCTAAACTCTCTCATTAGATTAAGGAGTTATTCTATAGATTTACTTACTACACTGACTTTCTACACTGGTTAGGCTCTGCAGTATACTGTTAAATGGAAGCAGTGAAGAGAGGGCATTTTTGTTTAATGCCAGGCTTTAAAGAAAATACTGTCAATATTATGTCATTAATATGATGTTCCTGGTAGGTATTTTGGTAGATTCTCTTTGTTGAGTTAAGGAAGTTTCCTAGTTGTTGTTAATTTTTAAAGTCACAGGTGCAGGCTGAATTTTAGTGAATGCTTTTTCCTACATTAATTGAGATAATTGTAAGGTATGTCTTCTTTAATCAATGAATATGATAAATTGCATTAACATAGATTTCTGATATAGGATGATTCGTATTCTTTTATTATTTGTTTTTTAATGGGTAAAAGACTTTTATTCTTTTTGAGCTTAGATTTTTGGTATAATTTAACTTTTAGATTTGGAAGTACATATGCAGGTTTATTGGTAATATTGTGTGATGCTGAGGTTTGGGGTGTGATTGATCGCATCACCCAGGTACTGAGCCCACGACCCAATAGTTAGTTTTTCAACCTGTGCCCTTTTCTGCTGTGCCCCCTCTAGAACTCCCCAGGGTCCATTATTGCCACCTTGATGTCCATGAGCACCCATTGTTTAGCTTTCACTTATGAGTGAGAACATACGGTATTTGGTTTTTTGTTTCTGCATTAATTTGCTCAGGATAATGACTTCCAGCTGCATCCATGATGCTGCAAAGGAAATGATTTCTTTTTTTTTTTTTTTTTTTTTTGAGATGGAGTTTCACTCTTCTTGCCCAGGCTGGAGTCCAGTGGTGCAATCTTGGCTCACTGCAACCTCCACCTCCCGGGTTCAAGTGATTCTCCTGCCTCATCCTCCCAAGTAGCTGGGATTACAAGCGCCTGCCACCACGCCCAGCTAATTTTTGTATTTTTAGTAGAGATGGGGTTTCACCAAGTTGGCCAGGCTGCTCTCGAACTCCTGACCTCAGGTGATCTACCCACCTCAGCCTCCTAAAGTGCTGGGATTACAGGAATGAGCCACCGCGCCCAGCCTGTTTTTTTGTTTGTTTGTTTTTTGAGACGGAGTCTTGCTCTGTCACCCACGCTGGAATGCAGTGGTGGAATCTCGGTCACTGCAACCTCCGCCTCCTGGGTTCAAGCGATTCTCCTGCCTCAGCCTTCTGAGTCACTGGGATTACAGGTATGTGCCGCCACGCCTGGCTAATTTTTGTATTTTTAGTAAAGACGGAGTTTCACTATGTTGGCCAGGCTGGTCTTGAACCCCTGACCTCAAGTGATCTGCCTGCCTTGGCCTCCCAAAGTGCTGGGATTACAGATGTGAGCCACTGCACCTGGCCCATGGCTCTATTTTGAAGTATGTTCCTTTGATTCCTAGTTTCTTGAGTGTTTTTTTTTTTTTTTATCAAGAAAGATGTTGGATTTTATCAAAAGCTTTTTTTTCTGCATCTGTTGAGATGATCATGTGGTTTCTGTTTAATTCTGTTTGTGTGGTGAATCACATTTATTGGTTTGCATATGCTGAACCTTGTATCCTTGGAATGAAGCTTACTTGATCGTGAACTTTTTGATGTGCTGTTGGATTTGGTTCGCCAGTATTTTGTTAAGGATTTTTGTGGCTGTCTTCATCATTGAGATTACCTTTTAGTTTTCTTCTTTTTATTGTGTCTTTGCCAGGTTTTGGTTTCAGGGTGATGCAGGATTCATGGAATGAATTAGGGAAGAGTCCCTCCTCAATTTTTTAGAATAGTTTCAGTAGAACTGGTACCAGTTCTTTGTATAGTTGATAGAATTCAGCTGTGAATACATCTGATCTGGGCTTTCTTGGTTCGTAGGTGTTTTTTTTTTTCGAGATTGAGTGTTACTCTGTTGTCCAGGCTGGAGTGCAGTGGCATGATCTCGCCTCATTGCAACCTCTGCCTCCTGGGTTCAAGCAATTCTTCTGCCTCAGCCTCCCGAGTAGCTAGGATTACAGGCACCTGCCACCACACCAGGCTAATTTTTGTATTTTTAGTAGCAATGGGTTTTCACCATATTGGCCAGGCTGGTCTCAAACTCCTGACCTCGTGATCCGCCCACCCACCTCAGCTTCCCAAAATGCTGGGAGTTCTTTAGGTTTCTATTAGGTCCAATTGATCAAGTGTTGAATTTAAGTCCAGAATTTCTGTGTTAGTTTTCCATCTTTATGATCTGTGTAATGTTATCGGTGAGGTGTTGAAGTCCCCTGACTATTGTTGTGTGGCTAAGTCTTTTCATAGGTCTAGAAGTATCTGTTTTATTAACCTGGGTGAGCTAATGTTGGGTGCATATATATTTAGGATAGTTAAGACTTCTTGTTGAATTGAACTCCGTATCATTATGTAATGCTCTTCTTTGTCCTTTTTTACTATTGTTGGTTTAAAGCTTGTTTTATCTGTTTTAGGAATAGTGACCCCTGCTCTTTTTTGTGTTTTGTTTGTGTGACAGATCTTTCTTCAACCCTTTACTTTGAACCTATTGGTGTTACATGTGAGATGGGTCTCTTGAAGGCAGCAGACAGATGGGTTTTGTTTTTTTAATCCAACTTGCCACTCTTTGACTTTTTTATTTATTTATTTCTTTTTTTTTTTTTTTTTTTTCAGAATCTCACTCTGTCATCAGGCTAGAGTGCAGTGGCATGATATTGGCTCACAGCAACCTCTGACTCCCAGGTTCAAGTGATTCTCCTGCCTCAGCCTCCTGAGTAGCTGAGATTATAGGCATGTGCCATCACGCCTGGCTAATTTTTATATTTTTAGTAGAGACAGGGTTTCACCACATTGGCCAGGATGGTCTCGATCTCCTGACCTCGTGATCTGCCCACCTTGGCCTCCCAAAGTGCTGGGATTACAGGAATAGCCACCGCACCCAGCCCACTCTGTGACTTTTAAGTGGTGTGTTTACATTCAAGGTTACTATTGACATGTGAGCTTTTCACCCTATCATGAAATTGTTAGCTGGTTTTTTTGCAATTTCTATTGTGTGGTTGTTTTATAGGGTCTGTGAGCTATGTACTTAAGTGTGTTTTTATGATAGCAGGTATCATTCTTTCATTTCCATGTTTAGAACTCCCTTAGGCATCTCTTGTAAGACTGGTCTAGTGGTAATGAACTCTCTTGGCATTTGCTTCTCTAGAAAAATGTTTTTATTTCTCCTTCACTCATGAAGCTTAGTTTGGCAGGATATGAATCTGTTGATTATAATTTATTTTCTTTAACAATTCTGAAAATAGATCCCTCAGTCTCTCCTGGCTTGTAAGGTTTCTGCTGAGAAGTCTGCTGTTATCCTGATGGGGCTACCTTTGTATGTGATCTGGCCTTTTTCTCCAGTGCCTTTAGGGCTTTTTCTTTGACAGTGACCTTGGACAGTCTGGTGAGTATATGCCTTGGTAATGCTCATTTTTTATAGTATCTCACAGGTGCTGTCTGGCTTTATTGTACTTAGATGTCTATCTAGCAAGATTCAAGAAATTTTCTTGAATTATTCCATCAAATATGTTTTCCAGGCTGTTTTCTTTTTCTGTTTCTCTCTAGGGCATGCCAGTAATTTGTAGGTTTGATCACTTTACATAATCTCATATTTCTGACTTTCTTCACTTTTAAAAAATCTTTTTTCTTTATCTTTGTCTGACTGGATTAGTTCAAAAGACCAGTGTTCAAGCTCTGAAATTATGTTTTCTACTTTGTCCAGTCTATTGATAAAGCTTTCAGTTGTATTTTGAAATTCCTTAAGTGAGTTTTTTTAATTCTAGAAGTTCTGATTGATTTCTTATTAAGATGTTTATCTCTTCCTTCATTTCCTGGATTGATGTAGAAGTTTCTTTTTGTTGATTTCAACCTTGAATCTCATTGAGCTTCCTTGCAACCCAAGCTTTGAAATGTTTATTGTCATCTCTGAGTTTTCATTTTGGTAGGAAGCATTGCCAGAGAGCTAGTGTGATCCTTTGGTAGTGTCACTACATTCAGATTTCTCATGGTGCCAGAATTCTTGCGTGGGTCCCTCTCATCTGGAGATACTAGCACTTCTAATTTGTGTAATTATTTTTGATTGGGTAGGATTTTTTCTTTTTCTTTCCTTTTCTATAATATTATTGTTATTTTTTCTTCTTTCCCTTTCCCTCCTCTCTAGGGGGTGTGGCTGTAGAGCATGCTGGGTAGGGTCTTTTGGCTTTGCTTCTGCAGCCCTATGCACTTCTGCCAGCAGGTTTTATATTGGGTGTGTGGTTTGACCTGCAAGCCAGTAGATGGCGCCATGGGTAAGAGCTGGCTGTTGCCAGTGCCGCTGGCTGTGTACTTGATCCTTGTTGATTGGGAGGAGCTCTCTGCTGCCCCAGGAATGGGCTGATTTCCTGAGTACACATTAATCTGAGCTCCCTCAGCCCTAGGGGTAGGGGGATTGGGGGCACAAGATGGGTGGAGCCAGATAGGGAAGATTCCCCCAGTGTTGTCCTGCTCCCAGTCCAGGTTTGGGACAATGCCAGCAGCGTTTCCCTGTGTCTTTCCCCCACAAAGTCTCCAAGTCTCTCCTCAAATGATCTTCAAGGTTTGGGAGAAACAATCTCTTCCTCTGCCCGGGTTGCGTGGATCTCCAGTGGAAAGGTGAGACAGAGGGATGCTGTCTGCCTCTCTCACATACTGAGGCTTCACTCACTTTTGTCAGTCGAATGCTGTCCTGAGGGCTGCTTGCCTGCAATGTCCTCCCCAGGATCTGGGATGTCCTTCATAATTCTGGGGAATTGCCATTTTCTTTCTTGAATTAAAGCTCACAGAGTTGGTCTTTATGTACTTGCTTGCTATTTCCAAATGACTGAGGCATGCTAAAAGCCTGTAATCTGCCATCTTGGAAAAAAATCCTTGCATCCTTAA
Source organism: Pan paniscus (assembly GCF_029289425.2). Lineage (NCBI taxonomy): Eukaryota > Metazoa > Chordata > Mammalia > Primates > Hominidae > Pan > Pan paniscus. The sequence goes on along the minus strand of NC_073263.2, from coordinate 24,564,347 downwards.
GAGAAATGGCACTTGGTGTTGATACATGGTGTTTTTACGTTGCTGAATTCACTTTGAAAATATATGTATATTTTAAAATCTACATTTATATGTGAGACTGGTGTAAAAATATCTTCTACTGTATTTGTGCAATTTTGGAATCAGTTATATTAATGTACTCAATGAGTTGGGAATTTTTCTTTTTTACTATTATCCAAAAAAATTATAAAAGACATAATTGTTGCTTTCTTATAGATTTAGTAAAAACCTCATCGTGTCCTTTTGTGGAGAGATGGTGAGAGATATTTTTACTGTAAATGTAATTTGCGTATTTTTCACCTGTGAGGCGGAGGTTGCAATGAGCCAAGATTGTGCCACTGCACTCCAGCCTGCGTGACACAACAAGACCCTGTCTCAAAAAAAAGAAAAATCAACTTAAAATGCACTCCTTGAATATTTCTGAGTGTATTTTTATACCACGTATGTTCCTTGAAATACTTTTCTTTTCTAGGAAGAACCGGAACTATGGTTTGTGCCTTCTTTATTGCCTCCAAAATATTTTTAACTGCAGAGGTATGAAAGACGTTCTACAAAATTTGTCTTATGATGATTGAGTTTGCTAGTTCTGAAACATCGCTGGTAGGACGTTAAGATGAGTATTTGAGTCATGGTGCTTAGTAAAACTGTAATTAGAGAAGCAGTTTTTAGAAAGTCTGTTTTTGATACTTTCTTGTTTAATGTGCACTAGTTAGTAGCTGACTGCAGAATCTCTTTGGGCCAGGACTAGAGTGAGGTCAATGAGGTGCAACATTTAAGGGAATGCTAAAAATTGTAATAATTAAAATAAATAATTTTAACGCAATATTTTAATAAAAATTAATGCAAAATATCTATGCTGTATACAATATCAACATTTTAAATAAAGACAAGACCTGATGGGGCAGGATTAAGGTGAGGGGTGTAAAGTCATGTTACACAGAAAAAAACATTCAGTAATCAACATGCTTCCCTCACTTCACCTGGCCCTGCTCTTACTCCTGCCAGTACCATGTCTTCTTCCTTCCTCGTGAGAATAGTATCAAGCTTAATTAGATAAATTCTCCAAAGAGCCTTGCCCATCCTCACAACTCTTAGGTAGATAAAAAGCAACATTTCATAACTGAAAACAAAGCCTCTCCTGAATGTAAATATCTTTGCTTAGTCAATACATGTGGAGTCTGTGACCTCTAGAAATTTCTGATAAGACAAGGTGGGCTGTTTCCACTTAAAGCAGAGTTCTCAGTCATTTTTCTTTCTGCCATTTTCTTGCTGAGATGCTACCATTTCCAGCAGCTCTGCTTGAGTTGTTTGGCCTGCAGTCTAGGGAAGAGGTGGTGGTTGTGCACAATGCCCAGCACTCCCATTCCACCACCTTTGCTTTCTCTGATTTGAGATACACAGATTTTGAAAATGGGTGTTCTAGGATGGTGTTTTTCAAGCTATGGATCATGATTTATCAGTGAGTTGTAAAATAAAGTTACTGGGTTGTAACTGACAACTTTTAAGAATAAAATGGAATAGAGCAGAATAGAAAATATCAAAAGGTTTAAATATTGGGGGGTCTGTGTGTGTGTGTGTGTGTGTGTGTGTGTGTGTGTGTCTCCTAGGTTTATTAATATGGATTGCAGCTTAAAAAACAAAAGGTTTGAAAGTCATTGACAGCCATTGATCCAGAGCCCTAGACTGAGATCCAGGGACCTGTATGCCAGGCCTGTGCTGCTTCTAACTGGCTGCAGCATCTCCTTGGCAGGTTGCTTGGTTTTCTTTTGGTCTCAGTGTTGTCATTTGTAATATGGAAAGAAGGGTTGGACCAGATGCTTTCTAAGGTCTTTCCAGCTCTAAAATTTTATGAATGTATGAATCCTTGAATGAGAGAAGTCCTAATTTTGTTATTTTCGGTGGCCTCTGCCCAAAGATCACTCGGCTGGGCACGGGTGACTCACACCTGTAATCCCAGCACTTTGGGAGGCTGAGGCAGGTCAGGAGTTTGAGAGCAGCCTGGCCAACATGGTGAAACCCCTATCTCTACTAAAAATCCAAAAAATTAGCTGGGCATGGTGGTACACACCTGTAGTCCCAGCTACTCAGAAGGCTGAGGCAGTAGAATCACTTGAACCCAGGAGGCAGAGGTTGCAGTGAGCTTAGATCCTGCCACTGTACTCCAGTCTGGGTTACAGAGCAAGACTCTACCAAAAAACAAACAAACAAACAAAATCACTGACTTTAGGAAAGAAGGTAGGCGTAGAAACACTAAGGGTACCTAATATAGGAAAGGAAAGAGTGCAGATGAACCATGGTTGGATTGTACCCTTTTTTGCAGGAAAGCCTGTATTATTTTGGAGAAAGGCGAACAGATAAAACCCACAGCAGTAAATTTCAGGGACTAGAAACTCCTTCTTAGGTAAGTTTTCTTTTTAAAAATGGGAGTTTTTTAGTGGAGTGGGTTCAGATTGCCACCTGTTATTTGGTTTCATTTTAGACTCTTCTCCTTTGGTGATCAGGCAGCAGCAGTTGGGTGTCCTGCAACAGGCCTTGGTCCCTCCCTGAGTCTGAGGGTCACACTTCAGGTGCTGCCCACATGCTGGGGACTCTGGCTTCTCCTCAGAGAATCCTGCTTTCTATTCTATACTGGTTATTGTTTACGGAGCTCAGGAGTTGATTATTTTCCCAAAGTAGGAAGGTCCAGTACCCAAGGCTCCAGGACCCTGAAGTGTATCTAAAATCACCAGCCTTTGATTTCAATGTAAAAAAGATCCAAGTCTTTCAGAAACCCTTACTAGGGCAATTCAACCCTTGCAGAACATCACAAAGACTGTTTTTGGATGACTCCTGGTGTGTGTGTGTGTGTGTGTGTGTTTGTGTGTGTGTGTGTGTGTGTGTCTTTTCTGTGTGTTGTGGGGGAGGTGTATTTTAAAAGAGAAAATAAAAGGGGAAATAAACTTTTCAAAACCCCTTCTGTATACTAGACAGTATTGCACTTTTACATATCTCATTTAATACCCATAACACCTATATGAAATATACACTGTTACTCTGTTTTTTCTTTTAGAAACATTGTTATGGAAAATTTTAATCATGTACAAAAGTCCAGAGAATCATACAATATATCCACATATAGTCATCACATTGCTGCAACAGTCATTTCAGCCGGCGCCAGCCACGTTTCATCCATTCTTTCCCACTCCACTCACACCCTCCAACCCCACTCTCCACTCTTGCTTTCCCTAAATCTGAGTTATTTTAAAGGAAATTTCAGTCATCAGATCATTTTATCCCACAGCATTTTAGTAGGACACTTAAGTACTCTTAAAACAACAACAAAAAACCTTAACACTTTTTATCATATCTAAAAATATTATACCTTAAAAATCCTTCATATCAAATTTGTAGTCCATGTTTGTTTCCAAAATTGTCTTAAAATCTTTGAAAATTTAGTTTGTTTAATCAGAATTCAAACAAAGTCCACACATTTCATTTGGTTGCTGTGTCTCCTAAGTCTCTTTTAAGAATCTGAGTTTATAGATTTCTCACCATTTTTTATTACTTGTGATTTGTTTATTGCAGAAACCAGGATGTTTATCCTATAGCATTTACAACATTCTAGACTTTGCTGAACTATTCTAAGAGTTCTATATTCACTATCTCATTTAATATTCTCAGTAACTCTATGAGTAGGCACTACTATCATTCTCATCTTATAAATTAGAAAATTGAGGTTCATAGAAAGTAACTTTTGAACCAAGGACTGAAATCTAGATGTCAGTCTCTGAAGCCCTTGCTGTGCACAGCTTCTCATTTATATTGCCTTTTCTATATTGCCCCTGAAACTGAAGTGAGAGTGGGTTGGGAATTCTGAAATGGATTTGGACGTGGCTGTAAATGAGTTTTTCTTTAAGTGGTGGGAGCTGAGTAAGTACTCTTGGCCCCATTGGAAGAACACACTAACTACTGGCCCTAAACCTTTAGTTTGGGCCAGAAGAACTCAGCCTTATCCACTGATGCTTTTCTCCCACACCCAAGCCCAAAACAAAACAAAACAAAACAAAACAAAACAAAGATATTCATAGACCCTAAGCTAAAAGTGATAAGTGAATTTACTGAAGTGCAGCCCTAATCATGCCATTTCCGTGCTCAAAATCCATACTGTCCCCACTGCCAATGGCAATAAACTAAACGTTTCAACCTGGCACTCAAGAGCCACAGTTTGACTTTTCCAACCTTCTCTTCCGCTATGTGCATGCACACATCCCATACTCCAACACATTTAGACTGTGTGCTCTTTCCCAGCCTATGGACCCTTGATACCCTCATGCCATTGCTCATGCCCCTTTTCCTAGAGTCCCTTTCCCTTCTCAGCCTGAATTAGTCTCTTGCTTTTTCAATTATTACAGCCCTTTGTGTTTCTTTTAGGGACTACATCACTTTGCATCATTCTCTAGTTATTTGAAGTGGTGACTTCTGTATCCCCTTTAAAGGCAAAGCCCATGGCTTACCCATCTTTCCACCCTTTTCTCATAATATCTTGTTGTTTGTAGTGAGTGCCTCCTATGTGTTGGTTGTATTAATTTCTACTACAAGTCCATGTTGTTTTAAGTTGTAGGTGAAGGAAGCGTGGGAGCACAAGCAGCTTGAGGGCCCTGGTGTTTTACAGCCCTTAGGGAAAGGTGGAGAATCTAGTGGCAGAAGCTAAGGGAATGCTAGATGGAGCTTCTTCAACAACTCTCCCCCACACATCTCCTCATCCCCATTTCTTCTGCAGTCATGCATAGTTTCCCTAACTTTAGTCCAGAACTAGCACACCAAAGCTGCAACTGAATCTCTTCTGATTCACTGAAAAAAGCAACAAAGGGATTCAGCTGCATGTTTGAGAGCTGTGTTGGCAAGACCTCAGGACAGAGTGCCCTCTGTGTCTGGTGGTGATTCTCAGACACCATCACATTCTGATCCTGCATTGTGGGCCATTCTACTGACTACATCTACTCCTAAGTGGAGGACTTTCATGAGCCTATCTCATGACTGGCCCTTTCTAAAGGGAAGTATGGCAGTTAGTTACTTTAATGAGCATTTCCCAATGGGTAAGGAACAGTCTGTGAACCTATGAGTTTTGTTTTGTTTTTAATTTTTGAGACAGCGTCTCGCTCTGTCACCCAGACTAGAGTGCAGTGGTGCAATCTCAGTTCACTGCAACCTCGACCTCTTGGGTTCAAGTGATTCTCCTGCCTCAGCCTCCCAAGTGGCTGGGATTATAGGTGCCCATCACCACGCATGGCCTATTTTTGTACTTTTAGTAGAGACAAGGTTTCACCCTGTTGGCAAGGCTGGTCTCAAACTCCTGACGCCAGGTGATCTGTCCACCTCGGCCTCCTGAAGTGCTGGGATTACAGGCGGGAGCCACCATGATGGCCAACTTTTGAATTCTGAACCAGTTGATTGAGTACCAGAGCTCTTCAATACCTTGAAGAAGGATTCAGGGGAGAGCCATTGTGAATAGCTTGCCCCAGGGAAAGGACAAGGCTGAGAGAATTCCGGGGCTTCCTCGAGAAAACAGAATTGAGGAAATGCAAAGTGAAGAAATTCTAGCTGTCAGGAGCAAGAGAAGAGTGACGGGAAGCCTGCTACTGAGATATGGAGGTATTCCTCTGGAGTTTTCACTTATACTATTCTCTCATGTCCAGGAAGCTGCTCTTCACCAAACCACAAGCCTTCCTCTAACTCAGTCACAACTAAGCTTCTATCTGGACACTGATGATGCTGTAACTGTTTTGTTGTGCTTCTGATTAGTTGCCCTCTCAACCATAAGCAGCCTATAAACAGGGCCTGGCTCCATCCTTGTTACTTCCCCATTGCACTGAATTCAGTATTTTTCCCTCAAGGTAGATAGTTGTGGGGCAGCATCCCTAAAAATGTCCAGTTATATAATGGCATCCAGTAAATATTTTCTTAATTACTTACCTCCATTAACAAGCTTTATGCAAAAAAAAAAAAAAAAAACAAGGAATGCTGACTTTAGACTTTTCATCTCCACTTAAAGGAAGATTTCTGTTGCTTTTCAGAATAGATATGTTGGATATTTTGCACAAGTGAAACATCTGTACAACTGGAATCTCCCTCCAAGATGAATACTCTTTATAAAAAGATTCATTATTTATTCGATTCATGGTAAGTGCTTTATGTATAATTGAAGAATTGGGCAGGAGGGCCAGAGTCCCCACTCTGGGAGAGTTTTGCTCATAGTTATATATACAAGTGAGCCTAACTCATAGCTGTCTTTTTACATATTGTCACACAGGAACTCCTCCTTTTGTATGCCCCTCCTCCTGCAATTGCCCATTGATTGCCAGCCCTTAGATGTTCTTCACTTTTTCTTTTCCATCACCAATTTGGGGGACTTCATCCCCTTCCCATCTCTCCTGTTCTCATTGCTCCTCTGGTCTCAACCCAGGTGGACTTTTCCGGGCAGAGGGAGCCTCTGATGAGGGAGGAGGAGGACCCATGTGCCCTCAAGCCTGCTTATTTCTCAGAACCACCTCTAGTTCAGAGTTTGCCTTGGTGGAGGTGTCTCCGTATCGTATCATTTTCTCACCTTCTTTTAGAGGCATATTTTTTTCTCATCACCCTGGGCTCTCCCTTTCCCCTCTGTCCTCCATCTGTAACCCTCTCACTCCCAGCTTACACTCAGGGGAGGTGGGAAAGCAGGATGTGTCTGTGTGGAAGGGATGGGGCCTCACCACTCCCACTGCCGGAGAGGTAACAAGGCGGCGATGCTCGGAACCCCTAAAGCAAACCTCTTCTAGCAGCCAGCTTGTGGACCTGAGATGGTGCCAGTGCTGGGTGCTATAGGTGCCATGGGGCCAGGATGCTGGTGTCCACACAGACAGCCTAGTATTTTTAGCCTTCTGAGTTTAGTTCTACATTTCACTGATTTCTGGTAGACATCAATAGAAAGAAATTCTGCACCTGGAATGGGAAAGAGGGAACTGAGGCAAGAAACTGTGATTTCTAATGACAAATGAACATCATGGTGTTAGTGAAAACAAAATTAAATGAAAAGAAAACAAACAGCATATGAGATGAGCAATCAAAGATAATTAATACACTTGTTTATTAAAATATTTGTTTTAATTTTCTACCTTTAGCTTTGTACATATTTGAATTAAAATTAATGTAGAGTTGAGAGGAAAGCAATAAAAAAATTAATTGGCTGAGAAACCAAGTCTTTGAGGAAACGCTAAGGGAAGTGGGTCATTTGAATTGAAAAAAAGGAACAAAAGAGCCTTTGTCTATAAATATATACTGAACACCACGGGAATTTTTGGATAAAACTATCCTATATTTTTATAGAGATTGCATCAGGAACTGGCCTTAAAGTAGGGCCAAAGTAGTTAAACTCCAGTATTTATTATTAAGAATCATTATGATTAGAAGTCTGAAGACAGCAACATATTAGCAAGAAAGTTTGCAAGTCACCTTCCCAGAATTGTCTTTTTCTTTCTTTTTCTTTTTTTTTTTTTGGAGACAGAGTCTTGTTCTGTCACCCAGGCTGGAATGCAGTAGTGTGATCTCGGCTCACTGCAACTTCCGCCTCCCGGGTTCAAGCAATTCTCCTGTCTCAGCCTCCAGAGTAGCTAGGATTACAAGCATGTGCCATCATGTCTGGCTGATTTTTGTATTTTTAGTAGAGATGTGGTTTCACCGTCTTGGCCAGGCTGGTTTAGAATTCCTGACCTCAAGTAATCCTCCACCCACCTCAGCCTCCCAAAGTGCTAGGCGTGAGCCACCATGCCCGGCCTACCTTCCCTAAATACTTTTTCTGGAAAGATAAAGTGATGGGATTCTAAGTCTTTGGAGCTGAACTATATATATATATTTTTTCTCTTCTCTAGTCTTATAAAATCTGCTTTAGGAGACAGAACTAGGCTTGAAGCCTTGTCTTTCAAAGACAAAATCCATGCAAGACCAAATAAGTAACTATTGATACATTGTTAGCTTGGATAATTTTTTCTCTTTTTAATCCATGATGTTAATTGGTGAGACATATTGATGTTCACGCTAACCAACCTAACTTTTTAATTTCATTTAGGTGTTGGAACAGGCGATGTATGTGATCTAAAATTCCAAATAGTAATGGAGAAAAAGGTTGTCTTTTCCAGGACTTCATTAGGAAATTGTTCGGTAAGAGAAAACATGTGAATTGAAAAATTCTGATGTTCGTTTTAAGGTTGAATGTCAAACGAGCAATGTTCACCTCCCCAAACTATCACTCACCATAAAGAGATTCCGTAACGCTTTCTGGTTACCATCCAACTTGGTGTCACTGGGTTTGGATGCAAACCAGAGATAAATTAACCTGTTTGTTCAAAACAGTTTTTTCAGGGTGCTTTCCAGAATTTATTTCTGGTCAGTTTTGCTTTGCCTTTGACACTTCCACAAATGCTGAGCATGTTCCCAGGAATGTATTAAGGATTTTAATTTACATATCTGGTCATTTTTAACCATATTCTCTTCTTCTCAGTCATTTGATCTTTTATTATATAACACTGATTCTAAAAGTTTAGTGTGCATGAAAACCACTGAGGAGCTTGTAAAGATTTATATTCCTAGGTTGTATCCCCAAAGTATGATTCGGGAAATCTGGAATGGGGCCCAGGAATCTATAGACTTAGCAATGTCCCAAGTGATTCTAAGTCAGACGTTCTGTGGGATGACCCTGTGAGAAACAATGCAAGGGTGAATGAACTGGGGAGGAACCTCTTTATCCAAAGCAAAAGGGACCTGGTAGTCAATGTTTTGCTACAATGAAGAAATGCCTAAAACTATATACCTTTTCTGAAACAGTAAGAAAGCATCCTTCATGGTCTAATAACCATAAACTTTTAGAATTCCTACCCAGGCCTTTGTCTCAAATTCTCCTGTTACTAACCCTATTCCCTGCCACCCCCTCCTCACTCCGCCCCCGGCTTTTTTAGCCTCTCCCGACTGAGGGCATTCACCCAGGCCTGACCCTTGGCTTTCTGTTCTTAGCAAATGCTTTATTCTTAAAGGATGACCCATTCCCCTTACTTCAACTATTATTTGTTCATTTACTGAACAGCTGATGCAGGAGCTACAACATGAACAGTTTCCACTCCAACTCAAATGCATTCGCCAGTCTGAATTATCAAGGAGCTTTCTCTCTGCTTCTGCAAATGGCACCAGCATTCTTCCACTCACGCCTTGGGCTCTGATTCTCTTTGCCTCAGCACCGTAAATCCAGTTAGTCATCCATCTCTGTTGATTATGCCTTTGACAGTTTTCTATGTTCTCCTTCCTTTCCGTTCTCACTGCCACTAATTGTCCAGAATCTCCTTTGCTCATGCCTAGATTTCTGCAGTGGTCTCCTTACCCTTTTTTTCTCCTTCTGTAATGCAGTGTATAGAATCCTGAAATATGCATCCTGAAATATTCCTCTCATTGTGAAAAATTGTAGCTAGAGCAGAAGACACACTGTGTGCCCGTGGTCAGAGCCAGTTAACACCTTTGTCTCAACATCTTTATCTGTAAAATAAATATCACATCCAAGTGTAATGGGAATTCAATTAGGTAATATATATAAAGTTTCTTTGTAAACTATAAATCACTAAATAAGTGTTATATGTGATAATTATCAGGCCTCTTTGTCACATAGGAAATGCCCCACCATATTTTTCAACAACTTCTGTCTTATTTCCTTGGCTCTTGAGCTCTGAAGATATAATAGCCCTAACGTAACACCTGAGCTCTTTTCCATCAGTAGCTTGACCAGCAGACTTCATTCCAAATAAACTGGGTCATCCCTTTTGGCTCTTGGAACACAACTCTAATTTAGTTAGTTAGTTAGTTAGTTGGTTATTTTTTTCTTTCCTTCCTTTCTTCCTTTCCTTTTTTTTTTTCTTGAGCCAGGTTCTCATTCTGTCACCCAGGCTGTAGCACAGTGGCATGATCATGGCTCACTGTAGCCTCAACCTCTTGAGCTCAAGCAATCCCCTAATTTTTTTTTTTTTTTTTTTTTTTTTTTTATGTTTTGAAGAGGCTGGGACTTGCTGTGTTACTCAGGCTGGTGTCAAACTCCTGGGCTCAAGCAACCCGTCCACCTCAGCTGCACAATGTGCTGGGATTATAAACATGAGCCACACTGCCTGACATTGTTGTTGTTGTTCCAATTTTTTTCTTTTTCTTTTTTTTTTTTTTTGAGACAGAGTTTTGCTCTTGTTGCCCAGGCTGGAGTGCATTGGCACAATCTCGGCTCACCACAACCTCTGCCTCCTGGGTTCAAGCGATTCTCCTGCCTCAGCCTCCCAAGTAGCTGGGATTACAGGCGTGCACTACCACGCCTGGCTAATTTTGTATTTTCAGTGGAGATGGGGTTTCTCCGTGTTCGTCAGGCTTGTGGGCAAAAGAAAGAGAGATCAGACTGTTACTGTTTCTACATAGAAAGAAGTAGACATAAGAGACTCCATTTTGTTCTGTACTAAGAAAAATTCTTCTGCCTTGAGATGCTGTGCTGGCAGAAACATGTGGTGTGTTGACTCAAGGTTTAATGGATTTAGGGCTATGCAGGATGTGCTTTGTTAAACAAATGCTTGAAGGCAGTATGCTTGTTAAAAGTCATCACCACTCCCTAATCTCAAGTACCCAGGGACACAAAACACTGAGGAAGGCTGCAGGAACCTCTGCCTAGGAAAGCCAGGTATTGTCCAAGGTTTCTCCCCAGGTGATACTCTGAAATATGGCTTCCTGGGAAGGGAAAGATCAGACTGTCCCGCAGCCCGACACCCATAAACGGTCTGTGCTGAGGAGGATTAGTAAAAGAGGAAGGCCTCTTTGCAGTTGAGATAAGAGGAAGGCATCTGTCTCCTGCTCCTCCCTGGGCAATGGAATGTCTCGGTGTAAAACCCGATCATATATTCCATCTACTGAGATAGGAGAAAACTGCCTTAGGGCTGGAGGTGAGACCTGCTGACGGCAATACTGCTCTTTAATGCACCGAGATGTTTATGTATGTGCACATCAAAGCACAACACCTTTTTCTTAACCTTGTTTATGATACAGAGACATTTGTTCACATGTTTTCCTGCTGACCCTCTCCCACTATTACCCTATTGTCCTGCCACATCCCCCTCTCTGAGATGGTAGAGATAATGATCAATAAATACTGAGGGAACTCAGAGACTGGTGCCAGCATGGGTCCTCCCTTTGCTGAGCGCTGGTCCCCTGGGCCCACTTTTCTTTCTCTATACTTTGTCTCTGTGTCTCTTTCTTTTCTCAGTCTCTCATCCCACCCAAGGAGAAACACCCACAGGTGTGGAGGGGCAGGCCACCCCTTCAAGGCTGGTCTCAAACTCCCGACCTCAGGTGATCTGCCCACCTCAGCCTCCCAAAGTGCTAGGATTATAGGTGTGAGCCACCGTGCCTGGCCCATTTTTCTAATTTCTACTTTGTGTTTATTGCTGGTCTTTTTCCCTCCGTTTGGACTAGAGTCTATTTTCAGAGCTCTTCTTCCTTTATCTAAACTGCTTCGTGCCCAATTCAATTTCTACCTCCTTAATGAAATTTTTGCATTCTGTACCTTCTGTTAACTAGCCCCCAATAGTGCATAACAGCATGCCCAGTCTTTATCATACAGATTATGTTATGTACCATTCTACTATTGTTTCTTATGTGTACAGCTCCCAAAAGGGGCCAACTGAGTCTGCACCTCCTTTTGTGTTTTCCACAGGGCCTAGCATAGACCTTTCTTATTGTGGGTACCTTTATTTATATGAGAGTGGGTCAAAGAAATAGTATCTTGAGCTATCTTTGGTCACTCCGTCCAGCAGCCTGCATTGGTCAAGTTCAAAGATCCCATTGACGAACACAAGAGTTCTGATAAAACATGATGAGCAGGGGGACCCCACTCTCCCTCTCCCTTGGGAGGGGCATGCAGGCCCAACCCCCAAGTGTTACAGACCCCCGTTGTTATTTTTTAAATTTAGAAAATAAAAAACCATGATGAGTTACGCATTGCTTTTTGAATGTCAATGCTAGCTTTAAAATTGAGCTTCTTAATATATTCTCAAAAAAGGCCGTAACACATTAACATCAAATGACACACATTAAATTATAATATTTAATTGATTAAAGTCTAATAGAAAATTCAATACTTTTGAAAAGTGCCTCATGACCAGGCATAGTGGCTCATGCCTGTAATCCCAGCACTTTGGGAGACCAGGGCGGGTGGATCACGAGGTCAAGAGATCGAGAGCATCCTGGCCAACATGGTGAAACCCCATCTCTACTAAAAATACAAAAATTAGTTGTGCGTGGTGGCACGTGCCTGTAGTCCCAGCTACTTGGGAGGCGGAGGCTGGAGAATCAATTGAACCCGGGAGGCGGAAGTTGTAGTGAGCCGAGATCATGCCACTGCACTCCAGCCTGGTGACAGAGTGAGACTCTGTCTCAAAAAAAAAAAAAAAAGAAAAGAAAAGTGGTTCATGATAACGCTCAAACATGTTGGCCTTTAAAAGACATAAACAACAGGCCAGGTGCAGTGGCTCATGCCTGTAATCCAGCACTTTGGGAGGCCCAGGCAGGCAGATCACTTGAAGCCAGGAGTTTGAGACCAGCCTGGCTAATATAGTGAAACCCCATCTCTACTAAAAATTCAAAAATTAGCTGGGTATGATGGCATGTGCCTATAGTCCCAGCTACTCAGGAGGCTGAGGCACAAGAATCACTTGAACCTGGGAGGCAGAGGTTGCCGTGAGCCGAGATCACGCCACTGCACTCCAGCCTGGGTGACAGTGAGACTCTGTCTCAAAAAACAAAAAACAAATGAAAACACACACACACACACACAAAATAGTATTGCAACTAGAAAAGATTATTAATAATTATTTATGCATGTAGTGATTGGGCTGTGAGACCAAAAGTACTTGATTAATATAGGAAATCATGATAAGTGAAAAGCACTTTTTATTATCGTTATTTAGGTTTATAGTTCTCAATTCCATGTGTTCATTCACAGATACTGCATGAAGTTGAAACAGCCGGCATATTAATTAATGTATATGACGGTCCACCTCTGTATGATGATGTGAAAGTGCAATTTTTCTCTTTGGTGAGTAATCACAAAATAGCCTCTGCCATTGTTCTTGTCTGGTCTAATGATTTTATTTAAGATTTGCTTTACTACAATTCCCAACAAGGGAGGGGGAGGGGGAGGAAAACAATAAATCAGATCTATAACAAATTTTTTAAAAGAAAATATGTAATTTGAATAATTTTTGTTCATTTATTTTTTTCTAAATTGTAAATTTTCTAAATTTTTCTAAATTTACATGTATTCTCAAATACAAAAAATACAAAATAAACACAAAAAAAGTAAAAGCGAAGGTGCTAAAAAAAAAAACCCAAAGGTACGTTTTACTGCATAGCAATGATTACATTTTGTTTTGCATCTTTTTTAAAAAATTAAGAATTGAGACAGGGTCTCACTCTGTCACCCAGGCTGGAGTGCAGTGGCGTGATCATAGCTAACTGTAGCTTCAACCTCCTGGGCTCAAGCAGTCCTCCCACCTCAGCCTCCTGAGTAGCTGGGAGCACTGAATGGAAAGAGAGTTAGGTTTGCGTGACTCAGTTGGGTGAAACACAGAGAAGGTAGCACAATACAACACATGAAATAACCAAAGCAGTTTTTTATTAATTCCAGAGAGAAGAGGGCAGCACACTTTGCAGGGGCAACTGGAAGAGGGAGCCATCCAGGAGACCTGTGCTTGACTGATGGGTGGGAGCAATAGCGAGAGAGAGGGAGGGACCTGAGAGTGGAAGGCTTTATTGGGATGTAAGGTGCTACCTGAGCAGGTTTCCTGCGGGGAGGTCTAATTTGGTTTAACGCAAGCAGCCAAGAGTCTCTGCTGTGACTGAGAGGTGGTCACTAATATATCCACGTGGTCCCTGCAGAGTATGGGGGTCTGTGGGGTGAGTCAAGTAGGTTATATCTAGCTGTCCCATAATGAAGGGGTCACCAGGAGAAGATTGTATAAGGCAGATATCGGGATCAGTCACATGGAGAAACTGGGAGGAGGTGAACTGGAAACTGCTGAGGGTGACTGAACCCCGCTTCTGATATCAGAAAGTCCAATTTATATTTAAAAGGGATGCTGAGACAACAAAAAAATTATAAGAATTCACTACAATCTAGTTGGGTATATATAGGCATAGGTCCTTAGTAGAGTCTGTTTGGCACTATCTAAACCAGATTCAAATAGCAGCATTTAAATTAAATACCTATCATGGAAAAAATACTATTCCTTGAAAATTTTGATAGAAACAGCAAGAGAATGCAATAGCATTTTCTTAAAGCTTCCTCCTTTGTGTCTTCAGTGTATTGTTATAGATTGCAGAGTGCCACATATTTAATGGTTATAATTGTTTGATAAATATAAAAAGGAATAAAGGATGGAACTGGAATTTCTTTGGAATGATTAGTTCTTGGTATCAGTTTTACTTTGAAATTTTTTTTAGAACCTTCCTAAGTACTGTGACAATTGTTCATTTTTCTTCTGGTTCAACACATCTTTTAATCAAAATAACAGGTATGAATATAATACAAACCCATAGAAACAGCCTAATCTTCAATGTCTATATACAAGGCATAATGGCAAGTCTTTTGCTGGTTGTCATAAACTTAATTTATAGAAAGAAAAAATCCTTGAGCCACCATTGTTCATTGCCTTACTCCTCTTACTCTGGTTATTTTAAAAATACCTTTGTTCTTGAGACCCACTTTTGCAGTATCCTCAAGGTCCATGCCATAGAACTGTGTTATGAGTTCAAAAGTATTATAATCAGATCTTAAGTGTGGTAGTAAATTCCTCTTGGAGAAGTTCAATATGAGTCTGCTCAGCACCTTCAGTATGTCAGGTCCCTGTCAGTAGGTGCTGATTTACCAATGACGAACCACCACCAAATTTTGTGCTAAAGTAAGGCAAGACCTAGGGAGGCTTCAGCTAGCTGAAAAGCTGACGGACACACTTGAATCTGGGAGAAGTTACAAGACGCAGTATTAAGGAATACAGCTAAGAAATATCATTAAGTAATAGTCTATTTAAATAGCCATTCAAATGTGGCTTTCTAATAACTGAATTGGGAAACCTTTCTGAAAAATTATTAATTGGGTTTGGAGATTATTGTTCCAAAAAAACCTTCTACCATATTTGGAAACTCATTTCTCAGTCTAGAAGTTCTCCACTATAAGTAGCATTTGTTTTGTGCTGGTGAAAAATTGGGATTTTTTTTTGTATCAACCATACTCTTCAATACAAAAGGACAAAATATTTTTTAAATGATTTAGGTCAGAGTTGAAGAAGTGGCTATGATTATATGTGGCATGAATTGATAGTTATTGTTACATCCAGTCCTAATCTTTTCTTCAAATGTGAACTGGATCGAATAACTCCTTAAGGTCCAGCAAGGCAACAGGAAATTAAACCTCTGGTCTACACACTTGCAATGCAAAACATTTAATGGATTTTGATAGAGTGAACTTTGGATTTGACAGAAATTTTTACAAGTTTTTTTTTTTTTTTGGATGCATACAAACAATAAGCTTTTTCTTCTAACATGAGCAAAGTCCCTCAAAAAGTGAGACCTGGGTGTAGCTTCATTTGATGCTGCTCCTCAAAAGTGGTTCTTGCTAAAGGATACAGTCTTTTTCCTTTAAAACACTATGTTCATTTTGGAGAAGTGATAAGCTACATCACTTTTATTCTTACTTTTATATAAATTTCTAAAGATTTCTGTAACATTTACATTTACATACTACTTGGTAAAGCTGTTTTTGTTAGTTATAAGATTGTTGTTTAGCCAAAAATGCTAACTTGTATCATTTAGAACACTAGGCATAAATGGGTTAACCAATTTATGCCTAGTGTTCCATTATTGGAACGCTCAGCATGTGGGAGTTATGTCCTACTGCTCAAGGTCATTTCCAAGGTCTGATTGTAAAAATTCAAAAAATTGCAACCTCACACATAAATTAAAAGAGATATAGTATTTTATTACTGGGTTTTCATTCATGTCTATCCTGACTTATTTCTGTCACAGAGAGAAATTTAGATATTTTATTTAACTTGGAAGTCATTAATTCCATATAAAGCAATGCTAAGACAGTCAGCATGTGTTACTGATGTGTTGCTGAAGATTAAAGTATTTTTAAGTCTCACAAAAAAGGTGGAAGGAGCCAACTGAGACACAAAAAAGGGGCTGAGGTTCTATTCATGGTGAGTTTCTTTTTTTGTTTCTTCCAGCTCTAATGTGGGTACCCAACTGCGTGGCTTTTCGGTGAGCCCCAATATAAAATGTAATAATTTTTTTTCTATTCTTAGGCTTTATCTACCAAGAAATGAATTGGATAATCCACATCAACAAAAAGCATGGAAAATTTATCCACCAGAATTTGCCGTGGAGATACTTTTTGGTAAGAAATGACTTCCAATGACGTTGTAGCTGGATCCGATTAAGTATAGCTCCCCCTTCCCCTTCTGGGAAAGAATTATGTTCTTTTGAACCCGGCCACATATTCATATATCCTAAATCTTCCTTGATGATATATTTATATATGTTTATATATGTTCTTCATAAATCTACTAAATATATATAGATAAAATGTCAGTGTTTTTTTTTCTTTTTTGAAGGCACATACTTCACAATTTCCATCTTGTATTTACATAAATTTGGAACACAGTATGCAGGAACATCAGACATCGTTTTGAAGAACTTTGAAATAGAACTTTCATAGCAAAAACTTGAGATATTTAAAAATTGTAATTCCCCAACCCCCACTTACTTACATATTTTTGGTCAAGTATTTATTCCCTGCTTTGGTTCACATTTGTAATTTCAGATTTATTAGAAAGCTAATTTATATTTTTTCTTCCACTTCATTTACAAACTGTCTGTTAACAGACAGGCAACAAAGACTAAGTTTTAAATCCAGAAGAGAGAAGTGTTTCACACAAGCAGTCTGCCAACTCCCAACACACAGTCTCTCATTCCGAGCACTAAATAGGTAGCTTACTTGACAAGCTTCCTTTAATCACACACAGACATGGGGGTTGGGGTAAGAAGATTGTGGTAAATATGAAGGATAAGTAGTCTTTGGTAACTTCTGCTTTTGTTTAAAATTGTAAGTGAAGTCAAAAGAAATATTTGTCCTTAGAGTAATCTAGGTGTATTATTTTGAAATTCACTACTCCTGCTCACAATTCACCTAAGCTTGGGAGGACTCTGAAGGGAGGTTATCTTTGCGTTATAAACACTGGTTAGCCTTACGTCTACAGGAAATCATTATTATTTCCTCCTTGGTGCTGGGTGCTACTTTTTTCTTTTAACAAATTTTTTATTTGTATTTTTTATTTCTTGAGACAGCATCTCACTCTGGTTGTCGAGACTGGAGTGCAGTGGTGTGATCTTGGTTCACTGCAGCCTCAACCTCCCAGGCTCAGGTGATTCTCCCACCTCAGCCTCCCGAGTAGCTGGGACTATAGGCGCATGCCAGCACACCCGGCTAATTTTTTGTATTTTTAGTAGACACGAGGTTTTGCTGTTGTTGCCCAGGCTGAGCTCAAATTCCTGAACTCAAGCAATCTGCCTGCCTCAGCCTCCCAAAGTGCTGGTATTAAGGCATGAGCCACCACGCCCAGTCCGTGGGTGTTACTTTATTCAAAATACCTTTATTGCCGCTGTATCTTCAGGCCATGGTTGTCCTTGAAAACGTTCTATCTTGGCCTTATTGAAATTATTCTTATTTGAATGATTTTCCTTTTATTGGCAAGGCCCTCAACAATCTAGACCAAGATGAGTTCATCAGGAAACGAAAGGTAGCAACTAATAAGACAAGTGTCACTGCTAAAACACGGTATACTCATTCCTGAAAAACCTGGCACTCTACAGAAAGGACTAAAAAAAGAAGCAGTCCATGAAAATACAGAGTTTGAGAGTCCAGGGCAAACCTGTCCGGCATAGCAAATTTCTAACCAACACACTAACCGCTGGGACCACCCACATCAGCCGCTTAATGTCAAGAGTTTGCCATAGAGCTTTTTAATTTTTGAGTGGAAATAGAAAAATACTTGCTATAAGGGCTGTGGGTACCAGAATGGCACAGATGAGAGTAGAGCCCTGAGCCATGGTGGGCACGGAAGGCAGCAACCTGTCAGGAGCCAAGAGCCCCACTAGGCTGGTGAGCCGCCTCGCTGCAGGTGATTTTTTCTCCTCTAAATAGTCCAAAAAAGGTTCCAACTGCCCGTGCAGCAGCCCAGCTAAGGCCTTTTTCCTTTACTCCCCCTGACCTGGCTCCCCCTTTGAGGAAAAGATCATAGAACATGCTTTCAAATTCCTTTCATGTTACTATTATGCCCTGCCATTCATATGACAGAAACGTGTAGGCACAACATAGGTTACACTGTTTCTTTTAAAATTCACACAGCCATAATCTACAGAGGGCAGATTATGTCCTGGGTTTAGGTGAATAGGGAGGAAAATACTTAGCTGGCTCAGTGAAGATTAAGATCTGTCTTTTTCAATACTAGAAATACAGGAAGGAAGGAAATCCCCTTTTTTATTTTAAGAATGTCCCTTTTTGAAATAAGGAGATTACCATGAAGGTTTCTCTTCCCCAGACCTCCAAGACCCACCAAAATTTCTGTAAATTATGAGTTGTCACACTATTCTGCTTTTGCTTATTCAAAGAAAACTCATTTACGGCCTCTTTGGATATTGCTTTCTTAGAATGCAAAATGAATGATTCTTTGAATAACTCAAGAAACTTAGATCAGAATGATACTCATGTCTTAAAATTTTAGCTTTAATTTTAAATATAGGGGGTATGTGTGCAAGTTTGTTACATCAGTATATTGCACCCCGGTAGTGAGCATAGTACCCAATAGGTAGTTTTTCAACCCGCACCCCTCTCCCTCCATCCCCCTCTAGTAGTCCACAGTGTCTATTGTTCCCATCCTTATGTTCAAGGATACCTGTTTTTTAGCTCTCGTAAGTGAGAACATGTGGTATTTGGTTTTCTGTTCCTGCATTAATTTGCTTAGGATAATGGCCTCCAGCTCCATCTATATTGCTGCAAAAGACATGATTTTGCTCATTTTTATGGCTGCATAGAATTCCATCGTGTATATGTACCGCATTTTCTTTATCCGATCCACCACTGATGGGCACCTAGGTTGATTCCATATCTTTACTATTGTGAATAGCACAGCAATGAACATATCAGTGTGTGAGTCTTTTGGTAGAATGGTCTTTTTTCCATTGGGTATATATCCAATAATGGGATTACTGGGTCGAATGGTAGCTCGTTTTAAGTTCTTTGAGAAATCTCCAGACTGCTTTCCACAGTGGCTGAACTAATTTACACTCCCACCAACAATGTATAAACGTTCCCTTTTCTCTGCAGCCTTGCCAGCATCTGTTGTTTTTGACTTTTTATTAATCTCCATTCTGACTAGTGTGAGAGGGTGTCTCACTGTGGTTTTGATTTGCACTTCTCTGACAATCCGTGATGTGAAGCATTTTTTCAGATGCTCATTGGTCACTTGTATGTCTTCTTTTGAGAAGTATGTGTCATGTTCTTTCCACATTTTTAATGGGGTTATTTGGTTTCTGCGTGTGGATTTGTGTAAGTTCCTTATAGATTCTGGATATTAGACCTTTGTTGAATGCATAGTTTGCAAATGTTTCCTCCTGTTCTGTGGGTTATCTGTTTGCTCTGTCGATCATTTCTCTTGCTGTGCCAAAGCACTTTAGTTTTATTAGATCTGGCTTGTCAGTCTTTGTTGTTATTGCAATTGCTTTTGGGGACTTAGTTAAAAATTCTTTCCCAACCAGGCGCGGTGGCTCACACTTGTAATCCCAGCACTTTGAGAGGCTGAGGCGGGTGGATCACGAGGTCAGGAGATCGAGACCATCCTGGCTAACAGGGCGAAACCCTGTCTCTACTAAAAATACAAAAAATTAGCCGGGCGTGGTAGTGGCACCTGTAGTCCCAGCTACTCAGGAGGCTGAGGCAGGAGAATGGTGTGAATCCAGGAGGTGGAGCTTGCAGTGAGCTGAGATCACCCCAGTACACTCCAACCTGGGAGACAGAGTGAGACTCCATCTCAAAAAAAAAAAAAAATCTTTCCCAAGGCCAATGTCAAGAAGGGTATTTCTGAGGTTTTCTTCTAGGATTTTTATCACTTGCGGTCTTACATTTAAATCTTTAATCTATCTCCAGTTAATTATTGTATATGATGAAAGGTATGAGTCGAGTATCATTATTCTGCATATTGCTAGCCAGTTACCCCAACACCATTTATTGAATAGGGAGTCCTTCCCCTATTGCTTGTTTTTGTCAGCCTTGCAATATCAGATGGTTGTAAGTGTAAGGCTTTATTCTGGGTTTTCTATTCTGTTCCATTGGTCTATATGTCTGCTTTTGTGCCAGTACCATGCTGTTTTGGATACTATAGCCTTATAGTTTGAAGCCTCTGGCTTTGCCCTTTTGCTTAGATTTGCTTAGGCTATTGAGGCCCTCTTTTGGTTTCATATGAATTTTAGAATACTTTTTTCTAATTCTGTGAAGAATGACATTTGTAGTTTGATAGAAATAGCACTGAACCTGTCAATTGCTTTGGGCAGTATGGTCATTTGAATGATACTGATTCTTCCAATCCATGAGCATGGAATGTTTTTCCATTTAATTGTGTTATCTCTGATTTCCTTCTGCAGTGTTTTGTAGTTCTTGTAGGGATCTTTCACATCCTTTGTTAGCTGTATTCCTAGTTATTTCATTTTCTTTGTCGCTACCATAAATGGGATTCTGTTCTTGATTTAACTCTCAGCCTGGACATTATTGGTGTATAGAAATGATGTTGATTTTTATACATTGGTTTCTTATCCTGAAACTTTGCTAAAGTTGTTTATCAGTTCTAGTAGCCTTTTGGCAGAGTCTTTGGTTTTCTGGGTATAGAATCATATCATCAGCAAAGAGAGGTAGTTTGACTCCTTCTTTTCCTATTTGGATGCCTATTCTTTCTTTCTCCTGTCTGAGTTCTCTAGGTATGACTTCCAGTGCTATGTTGAATAGGGGTGGTGAGAGTGGGCATCATTGTCTTCCTCCATTTCTCATGGGGATTGTTTCCAACTTTTGCCCATTCAGTAGGTTGGTGGCTGTGAATTTGTCATAGATGGCTCTTATTATTTTGAGGTATGTTCCCTTGATGCCTAGTCTGTTGAGGTTTTTAATGTGAAGGGATGTTGGATTTTATCAAAATCTGTTTCTGCGTCTATTGAGATGATGATATGGTTTTTGCTTTCAGTTCTGTTTATGTGGTGAATCACATTTATTGATTTGTGTATGTTGAACCAGCCTTGCATCCCTGGACTGAAGCCTTCTTGATTGTGGTGTATTAACTTACTGATGCACTGCTGGATTCTGTTTCCTAGTATTTGGTTAAGAATTTTTGTGTCTATGTTAATTAGAGTAATTGGCCTGAAGTTTTCTTTTTGTGTGTTTCTCTGCCAGATTTTGGTATTAGGCTGATGCTGGCTTCATAGACTGAGTTAGGGAGGAGCCCCTCATCCTCAGTTCTTTGGAATAGTTTCAACAGAACTAGTACCAGTTCTTTGTACATCTGGTAGAATTCAGCTGTTGCTTCATCTGGTCCAGGGCTTTTCCTTGTTGGTAGATTTTATATTAATGATTTGATTTTGGAACTCGGTATTTGTCTATTTAAGGTTTCAATCTCTTTCTAATTCAATCTTGGGAGACTGTATGTTTCCAGGAATTTATCCATTTCCTCTAGACTATCTAATTTGTGTGCATAGAGTTGTTTGTAGTATTCTCTGAAGATCTTTTGTATTTCTGTGGGATTGTTTGTAATGTCATCTTTGTCATTTATGCTTGTACTTATTTGCCTCTTCTCTTTTTTTCTTTGTTTAGCTATCAGGCTATCCATCTTGTTTATTTTTTGAAAAACTAATTATTGGTTTCATTGATCTTTTGTGTGGATTTTTGCATCTAGTCTAAAAAAACAGCACTTCAAAAAGCACTTCATTCAGTGCTTCTTTAATTTTAGTTATTTCTCTTCTGCCAGCTTTGGAGTTAG
Source organism: Pan paniscus (assembly GCF_029289425.2). Classification (NCBI taxonomy): domain Eukaryota; kingdom Metazoa; phylum Chordata; class Mammalia; order Primates; family Hominidae; genus Pan; species Pan paniscus. Next base: position 24,542,175 of record NC_073263.2, on the reverse strand, counting down.
TTTATTCTTTTTTCTAGTTCCCTTAAGTGCAAAGTAGGAATGTTAATTTGAGATATTTCTAACTTCTTGATGAAGGCATTTTAGTGCTATAAACTTTCCTCTTAACACTGCTTTAGCTGCATCCCAGAGATTCTGGTATGTTGTGTCCCTATTTTCATTAATTGCAAAGATTTTTTTATTTCTGCCTTAATTTAGATTTTCACCCAGGAGTTATTCAGGAGCAAATTATATAATTTCCATGTATTTATGTAGTTTTGAGAGATCTTCTTGATACTGATTTCTATTTTTGTCTCACTGTGGTCAGAGTGTGTGCTTGGTATGATTTCAAACTTTTTGAATTTATTGAGGCTTGCTTTGTGGCCAAGCATGTGGCTGATCTTAGAATATGTTCTGTGTGCACATGAGAATGTATCTTCTGTGTTTGTTGGACAAAGTGTTCTGTAGATGTCTATCAGGTCTAATTGGTCAACTGTCAAGTGCAAGTACAGAGTTTGTTAGTTTTCTGCCTCAATGATCCGTCTATTGCTGTCAGTGGGTTGTTGAAGTCTCCTGCTGTTATTGTGTGTCTAAATCTTTTTGTAGGCCAAGAAAAACTTGTTTTATGAATTTGGGTGCTCCAATGTTGGGTGTGTACATATTTAGGCTAAGTCTTCTGGTTGGATTGTGCCCTTTATCATTCTATAAGGAATGCCCTTCTTTGTCCTTAATTTTTATTAGTTAAAAATATGTTTTATTTGGCCAGGTGCAGTGGCTCATGCCTGTAATCCCAGCACTTTGGGAGGCCGAGGCGGGTGGATCATGAGGTCAGGAGTTCAAGGCCAGCCTGACCAACATGGTGAAATGCTGTCTGTACTAAAAATACAAAAATTAGCCAGGTGTGGTAGTGCAACCCTGTAATCCCACTTACTTGGGAGGCTGAGGCAGGAGAATTTCTTGAACCCAGGAGGCAGAGGTTGCAGTGAGCCGAGACTGCGCCACTGCACTCCAGACTGGACAAGAGAGTGAGACTCCATATTTAAAAAAAAAAAAATCAACCACTTAGAATAGTACACACATTAAGTAGATCCTACATCTAGAATGGGTTAAGCAACCATTTATAAGCATCTTTATGAGAAATGATCACCTCTGGGTTTTTCTGGTAATATTTGAAATAAACATGGAACCAAACTGTATTTCCCTCAACACATAACTGTCCAAATTGAATGTGCAAGTAGAGGTTTATGTAAAAGCCCTGACAGAACTGTACTCAGTCTTTTGAATTAGGTGCATAAGGCTACTGACCACTCTCTATTTTACCAAGGGAAAGAGCAGTGACTTCTCTATTTCAGTACAATTATGGGCAGAAATGACATGATGCAAAATAGAGGTTCTTCCAAACAATTTAAGATACAGGGTATAAGAGAAGACAGAAAAGCAAAATTCCTAAGAAATCAGAATGACTTCACGCTGGTCTTGTACTACAAGAAACCCTGAAATGAACTGTAGTCCTCAAACACCTGTGCTTGGCTCAGGCCCTCCAAGACACTTCAGTATGCTTCCAACTGGCTCATCATCAAATTCCTGCTATATTCGTAGGCCAAAAAGAGTGCTCCATTGTCAGGGAATGCTCGAATCATAGTAGGTTTCAGTCCAGAATATAAGGCCATTATTCCTAGAAGACAAAAGGGCAATCGAAGACTGCAACAATCCCTCCTTTGGGGACACCCACGCAGCTGCATAGCACAGGTATATTTACACATGCAAATCCAGGCAACAGTGCTAAAAACCAACAAGTCATGGATGGATGCGTTCCCAGCTTTCCCTAAATAGACCAACAGAAACAAGAACAAGTATCAGGTCTCCTGGCGAAACTGACTGATGCTCAGGTAACATACCCCAATTCCATGCTTGGTTAACTCTTAGTATATGGATGGGGCAGAGTTGAGGCCTGAGACAGCCAGACAGAGGCAACCATGGAGACAGATGGCCACAGCTTTGCAGCTTCACCTGGGCAGTGGCAAGAGCACCAACCTTGAGGTTGGAGACTGGTTTATAGTATTAGTACTGCCCAGGGTGGTTATGAAGATTGAATTAGATAAGGGAGGTATAAGTACTTTGTAAAACTTCACGTTATACGTATTTAAGGGAGGATTATTATGAGTAATAGACAAGGTATCTGTGCTCTATTTGGGACACAAAGTTTCTGTGTTACTGTTCTCTTTCCTTTTACAATCAAAACAGAGAAGTTCATATCTCAGATTTTAAGATGTATAGTAGATGCTGGAAAAACAGGTGTTTACTCACCTTCATTTTTCACAACATTTATAAAGGTTCTGATAAATCCTGCCTGTTTTCCAGACATGGAAAGAACTTGAATTCTTTATTTGATACAATCCACTGGATATACCGCAAGCCAGAGGCAAATCCCGCCAACTCCCTCCACCACTTAACATCAAAGGGACAGGGCCTAGAGAAAAAAAAATAGCAAATGGTATTTTATCTCAAGAACAGCTGATGTGACATTCCCAGAGTTCAATGTAGTAATGGCTGCAGGTAGTTGAAAATAAAAATGCTAATGCTGCAGAAGAGTTCTTTGTGGAAACTGTCAAAGCTCTTGTTCCCAGGCGCTAAGAACACAAGGTTTTGTTTGGTAGCCCAGGTCTACCCCTGGGTCTTGCCAAGTACAAGAAGCTCTAGTGAGGGTTGTATTTCATTTGGTCACTGAGGTGTCGAGGGCTGGCCCACATGAACCAGCAGGCCTCCAGCTGAGTGGCAACCCCTTACGGTAGGGGGAAGACAGGCCAAACGCAATCTACATCTTTTTTCAACTTTCTCACTCTTAAGTATTTTAATAGCCCCGATTCTTCCTTTACCATTAAAAGCCAAAATTGTTTTTATTAAACATAGCAGATAAGTCTGGGAGCTTGTCTAACCCCAGAATAGATTCAACATGCTGAGGGAGATGGTAAGAATAGGTAAATACATTTGCATTAAGTGGAGTGTGATGGTGTTTGCTCCCTGCAGGTATGGTTTCTGTGGATTCTCTGCTCTTTGTGCTCTCCTCCCCACATTGATGGCTCCATCTGGCACAGGGAAGCTTCTGGATATCAGAAGGTAACATGTTGGCAGGCAGTTGATAGCACCCCACCCTCCAGGCTTGATAATTTCCTTAGGACAGGGACTGAAGCAGTACATCCCAAACTTTCTTACTGGAATAAAGTTTGCTAATTTTTCTGTCTTCTTGGGCAATCGTATCCAGTCCCAAGCCTTTTAAAAAAACAAGCTATACCCATCCTGGTGGAATTCCTGCCTATAAAAGGGGACACCTTCAGACCTCCAGGCACCTCCAGAAAACACTGCTGTGCGCAAGGAACAAAATTCAGTTGTGTGGGACCTGCAGCTGCAATCGGGTTTCAAACTCCTATTGCTGATGATCAAGTTAAAATATGAATGTGCTGGATTAAATGCTTTATTCAGCTTATCTGCATCTAGGTTATCTAAATTACACACCCACTTAAAACATTCTGTCACCTCTTCTCTTGGAGTACTTAATTATTTTAATGTAATTCAGATCTCATTTTATCCTAGCCCAGCAGTACCTGGGAGAGAATGACCCTGAATTAATCATAGTAAAATCATATTAAATTATATTCCACTAATTCAAAATTGGAGATAATTTGGCAATTAAAGGGAGAAGTGTGTCATTCCTCTCCTGGAAGAAATGAACAGTAATGATGGGATCACAGAGATCGTACATACAAGGGCCCAATACACACATGCCCACCAGCAAACGGCTTACATACCAGGCTCCCAACCATACTGTTACAATTTCTATCTTTCAAACTAACTGTAAATTACAAATGTGGTACCCAAATACCTGTATGCGCATAAATAGGAAAAGGTAAACTCTTTTTTTTTTTTTTTTTAGGTGGATTCTCACTCTGTCACCCAGGCTGGAGTGTACTGGCACAATCTTCGCTCACTTCAACCTCTGCCTTCTGGGTTTGAGCAAGTCTCCTGCCTCAGCCTCCCGAGTAACTGGGATTACAGGCGTGTACCACCACATCTGGCTAATTTTTATATTTTTAGTAGAGACGAGGTTTCACCATATTGGCCAGGCTGGTCTTGAACTCCTGACCTCAAGTGATCCACTTGCCTCGGCCTTCCAAAGTGCTGAGATTACAGGCTTGAGCAACCTTGCCCAGCCAAAAGTAAACTCTTTAATTCTATCACAATATGTTCTAGATCTTTGACAGACTGAAAGACATAAAATGTCAAAAGGTGAGACTCTCTCATGTGGCTAAACACCCTCCTACTGCAGAGACAGAACTGAGCCCAAGAGCATTCACGTGCTGGTGAGAGGTGGCCAGGGGCAGGCAGATGGTTGCACCACTCTCAGGGTCAGCATCTTCCCCAGTGTGGCACGGGGGAGGGGAGGGGGCACGGGGCCTGGGAGGCTGTAGCCTAAAGGCATGCGGTGGGCGAAAGACTACTGGGCAGGCCCCTGCCAGCCTTCAGTTCCCTGAGCATCTGGTGCCAGGACGCTCCTTGTGGGCTCTGCCCTGGGAGAAGTGCCCTTGCCCAGTGCTCCTTATCAGTGTCTGTGACGCTCTGTCTCCAGTCCTCCTCATTAGCATACCTTGGCCGACCTTTGGCTCATGGAAAAACACTTTGCTCTTCTCTGAACAATTTCTTTTTCACAGCTGAGCAAATGACTGATGAGGTGACCACACTCATGACCATACTCACCTGTTGGTGGTGGGTGGGGGTGGACTGGATGAGGACAGCATTGGGCAACACTCCTTCTGGCCTCCCCACTGCAGGGAGCCGCAATTACTATGAGAGTCCTGTGGGACGCCAGGGTAGTCCAGGGTTTCCCTTTGGGCAATCAGCATTCCAACCTCTCCTCCTACTTCTGGCCTCTGGAGAACTAAATTACCACCATGCACTTCCCATTCCGCCTGTGCCTCAGCCCGAGGGTTCTGCTCTTCCTGCATGTTCAAGCTGATCTTTCTAGGGAGTAGCCTGCACTGTGCCAGCACTACCCCCTTGTCACAGGCAGCACCTCCCTGTGCCGGGGGAGCCTCAGTCTGCCCTTGGGCTCAGGCCCCTAGGCTCAAGTTAGCTGACATTCCCAGGAAATCCTACAACTTCTCCTTTCCTTTCATGGCTCTGAGACACAGTCCATTATCAGTCTCATTGTAAAAGACACTTCTAAAGAGTGTCCTCTTTTCTTTCCCAACACTAGCAGGGACAGTAAGTGGTGTTTCCTGGGAGATGCTGCGGTGTTAGTTTTGCACTACAAGGGCTCTGAAGACTGCCAGGCTTGAAGTGAAGAACCACGTCACCTGCCTATCCCAGCCAGGTGACAGTGGACAAGGGGCTTCACCTCTTAGCTGTTTTCCAGCTGTACTGGGCACATTCCTCCTCTCACCCTGACTCACAAGGTGTTAGCAATAATGGACACTCCTCTATCTTCTGCCACACTCTGAACAATACTTCACTTCCATCAAATGGATTCATCCCAAAGGTAACACCCATCGCTTCTGGAGGGAGAAAGGTAATGTTTTCATACCACTTTCATTTGATCTCATTTAGAAGGTACTTGAGGAATAGAGAAGACTGGGTTTTCTCTGGGATTATACGTAGGCATTTCTTAATGACTGGGACATGTTCTGAAAAATGTGTCATTACACAATTTCATCATTGTGCCATCATAGAGCATACACACCCGACCCTAGATGGCATAGCCTACTCCACACCTAGGCTGTACGGTATGGCCTGTTGCTGAAGTCTACACACCTGTACAGCATGTTACTGTACTGGATACTGTAGGCAACTGTAACACAGTGGTATTTGTGTATCTAAATGTATATAAACACAGAAAAGGTACAGTAAAAGATGGTATAATCTCATGGGACCACCATCAGATAAACCATCCATCACCAACAGAAACATGGTTATGAGACACAGGACTGTACCTGCAGCCGCCACCATGAGGTCAATGGCAGCCTGGATAGTGGAACCCACTCTTCTGCTGGTCTCATGGAAGGCAGCTCTCTGGAGCTTATGACAGGCACCACATATCCCTCGGGGGAGGCAAGAGTTCACCATTAGTCCAAGTCTGCAGCCTCCCATTGTCTAGGCCTGCAGCCAAATTACTGAACCTAAACTTCTGGGAGCCATGAACTGGGCTCTACGTTGTTCCAAAGGAAATGGGTTCAAGGTATCAGTGCGGCTTAGCAATTGTCCCCTAAAAAGCTCACAGATCAAAAATCTCCACTGTGTATCAATGCTATAGCCACCAGCAGCACTTCAAGTGACCTTTCTGAAAACTGAAAAAATGAACACCAAATAAGTAAGCCAACCACAGATGTACTAACCCACATCAGGCTTGCTTTTTTAGAGGCCTGTGCTGAGCCATCAACTGAACAGGCTCAGTTCTAAATTCAGACAGCAGCCTGTGCTGGGTGCCTAAGGGGATGTCTTTGAGATACAGTTGGTCTGGAAAGAAGCATCCAGGCAGCCAAGGGTGGGAGCTGCACCCCGGGATCACAAACACCTTGGGGAATGCCTGCTCTACCTGCAGTGTGGCCCCTTTGCCTCTACAGCTGGGAGTCTTCATCTGTACAAGGTGAATAATAAAAATATTATAAAACAAAGGCAGTCACAAATAGCCACATTGGTGTTGGGATGATCAAACCCAACACCATGCCATGGGAGCTACAAAGTCCGGCAGAGTCAAAGGAATGAGACAAGACAATAGTACATAAAGTGGGTCCAGGGCGCTCAGGGCTGTGAAGGCCCTGAGCTCTGGGAGCCCACACTATTTATTGGTGATTAAACAAACAAGCAGGGGGTGAGGATGTGCTGGTCAAAAGGAAGCAGTCGCATCAAGTGTTTAATTTATAGCTGTGTCGGTTTAGCATTTTCTTTGAAGCATATGGAACATGTTCTGCTACTCGAGATAATGTTGAATATGTCCTTCTAACTCAAGATAAAATCAATTTATGATCCTGGGAGAGCAAGAAGCAAGGAGCCAGCGAGTCTGGACACATTCCAGAGGCCACGAGGGGTTTTATGTCTGAGTCCTGGATTTCATCCAAGCCATGAGGGGTTTTGTGCCCTGGGCTTAGGTTGTAGTGCAGCAGGGCAGCCTTCCACCCTTAAGCACAGAGGCTGGTGTTGCACAGGCCACAAGAGGTTTTAAACTCTGGACCCAGGACATGTTCCAAGACTCTTTATATTATGTCAGATAGCAAGTGTTGCCTCAGCTTTTCTCCCAACAATTGGACTGATGGGATGCTCCACTGTGCACAAGCATCATGGGTTCTTAAAACAAGGCCCTGCACAAGCACCAAATATGTTCCTGTCACCACAGTCCACTAGCCCTTCAACTATGATCGTGCACAGGAGTCGCCTGGGGGCCTTGCTAAATAAAAATGCAGCTTCTGATTCAATAGTCTCAAACAGGACCAGAGATTCTGCCTGTCTTGATGAGTTCTCGAGTGAGGCAGACAATGCCAGTCCACAGACTCACACTTTGAGATACAGCACCTGGGCCATTGTGTTCTAATGTGCTTGATAACCTGGAGCACCTATTAAATATCCAAGTTGTCAGGACTTTCTTCTGGAAATCTTGATTCAGTATGTTTTGTTTGGAGCCTTAGATGTTTGGGAAAACTAGAATTTCTTTCTTTCCCTTTAGACAAAAGTCAACTACCACTGAGGCATGGGCTTAATAAATGTTGACTAAAATATCCAACTCAACAACAAATCCTGTATAATTTTCAAACTATGTCAGTAACTTGCCAGGTCCAACCTGCAGACCCTGGCCACATGATGGATGAAGTAATGCACTCAGACACAGGTATCCCATGAAAGAGCAGGCTAGGGGACCGGCAGCTCCCAGACACCAAGGAGGGTGCTGTAAAGAGTCAGCAGCTGTGGCCCTGACAGGCTGGGGCTCCAGGCATTTATTCAGTACAGATTTAATGACAAAGGTCTCAAGTAAATACGACTAGAGGGTAATTAACATTGCTGACCTCCTGAGTAGAGAGCAGTCATGCACCTGCAAATGATCAAAGGTCTTAGGACCACATGAGTAAACAAGCTATTTAGATAAAATCCTCTACATTCCTATGTATCTATGCCCTAAGCTTTTAAGAGAGTTCAGCTGCCTTCAGCCAAATCTTCTACTGAAGCTACGCAAACCTCCCAGCCTTCCAAGAAGTTTTGTGTCTATTTCCTACAACTTAATTTTTATAATTTCTCCCACAACCCTGACAGATCCCCTACAAAAGACCATGTTTCTTCTCAGCTTGCTCAGTCCAGCTGAGCCAGCTTTCCACTGGACTCCTGAATGTGAGAAGGACACAGGCTCCCAGGACTATCCAGAAGCATCCCTCATCACCATAAAGCTCTGAAACACTGGCTGGGTGCAGAGGCTCACACCCGTAATCCCAACACATTCAGAGGCTGAGGTGAGAGGATCACTTGAGGCCAGGAACTCAAGACCAGCCTAGGCAGCATAGCAAGACCCCATCTCTACAAAAAGTATACCCCAAAATTAGCTGGGTGTGGTGGCACATGCCTGTAGTCTCAATTAATTGGGAGGCTGAGGTGGGACTATCCCTTGAGCCCAGGAGTTTGAGGCTGCAGTGAGGTATGATCGCACCACCACACTCCAGCCTGGGAGACAGATTGAGACCATCTCTAAAACAACAACAACAGGCCAGGTGCAGTGGTTCATGCCTGTAATCCCAGCAATTTGGGAGGCTGAGGCGGGTGGATCACCTGAGGTCAGGAGTTCAAGAACAGCCTGGGCAACCTGGTAAAATCCTGTCTCTACTAAAAATACAAAAAAATTAGCAGGGCATGGTGGCAGGCACCTATAATCCCAGCTACTCGGGAGGCTGAGGGAGGAGAATTGCTTGCACCCAGGAGGCGGAGATTGCAGTGAGGTGAGATCACATCATTGCACTCCAGTCTGGGCAACAAGAGCAAAACTTTGTCTCAAAAAACTAAAAAATATAAAAAATACAACAAAAAAGAGACACAGAAAACTGAAATATTTTGTTTCATTTTATTATTGATGGTTAGTTGATTAAAGTAATTCTGCTTCCACTTACTTTATTTTTGAAGACACTAATTGCTACACTGAATAAAACCTTAATGAAGTTTCATTATAAGTATCTATTATCATTTGATTATTTTCTACATAGAAGCATGCAAAAAGTTTAAAATTCAGTTTCATTTGATTTAGCCTTGACTGTAATGAAGGACTCTATGAAGAGGGGACACAGTGCTTATGGGCTGGAGTCCCAGCAACTGCTTGGTGGCAGAGTCCCAGTCGTTCCCCAGTTCAAGCTGTGGGCAGATAGATGGGTACTGTCCTTCAGTTCTTCTTACCCATTCACTTGCTTTCTTTAGTGCCTCAAAAGTCAAGGGAATATTCCTAGACTAAAAAAATAAATGTTTCAGATTTCAGAATATAATAACATGAAATGTAATGTGGTACTAAACCTATCACGTTATATCAGACAAAATGATTCTGCTAAAAATTAAGATATTTAATAAAAGCAGTTTTCCTTGACATCTTACGGAAGTTCTTCTACCCGTCTGACCTTGAGCTTATGCACTGCATTGTCAAGTGTCCTGTGCCCACCACTTCCTGGCTTCCACGTGCCTCCAGGCATCCCTGCTGCCTACAGCACAGCTCACGTTCCAGCCTCTCTACAGTTGTTTATGGTTGTCCCCTTTCCACGCTTCTCAGTCTAAATCCTATCCATTCTTCACGCACAAACTCAAGTACTATTTCACAAATGAGGCTTCTGTTTCTCTCTCCTTCCCACTGTACTGACTTGATTAGGTACCTTCAGAATATCTGAGAGTCCCCCATGAAACTGGCATACATTCAGTTGTGTCACGTAAACCAGGAACAACTTGGTAGAATAAGCATATCAAGTCAAGTCTGTGTCCACTAAATGGTGTCAAATATTTGAGACTGTTGAATATTCAAGTCTATTCAACACTCAGAAAAATTCTGAGGTTGTTCCTTAATATTAATTAGCTACTTCCTCATTTGTTCTGTCATCTGCTAGAACTTGTTAGTGAACAAGTGGCAACATACACCAAAGTTCTTCAGAAAATTCTATGGGGAAACAATATTTTGAAAATTCTCTCCCTGTTCCTGAATTTTCCCTGTGAACTGGGAAAGGGCCGTCAGTATAGCATGGTGGTTAAGAGCTGGGTTTGAGTCCTGACTCTGCAATGACATGATATTGGCCATGTGATACTGTGTGGCTTTCATTCAACACTGGGAATCTCAGTTTCCTCAATTATGAGAATAACGAGGTCCTATGGGTTTGTGGTGGAAATCAACAAAGCTTACAAATTTAACATGCTTACTAGTCCCTAGTGCACAGTAGGCACTCAATAAATGTTCGCTGAATGTCATGATAGAATGAACATACTAAATAAGAAGCATGCCCAAAGTGGTTAAAAGACCAATGTTTCCCAGTAAATATTCATCTACTGATAGTTACTAACTGCTGAAAACAACAAAACTGGCTTTGAATATTTTCACTGATTGAGCTGGCCTCCTTTAGTCCAGTGGCCTCTACACTTTTTGGTTCACATTCCACTAGCAAGAAAATCTGGTGCCTACACCCCCATGTAATGTGCTCTTGCATCAATGTTACGTACATCCTGAAATAGAAAATATAGAACAAAGTTTCAAATATGCAATAAACAGGAAATAAAAAATATTTAATTACATGTATGCACTAAGGAAAAAAAGTCAATCCATTATGCATCAGGAAAAACAACATTTAAATAAGTTATTTGTATCTATAATTTTCATCCTTAAAAAGTCTTAAGGTAGTTTGTGATAATCTTTCTCAAATTTCTAAAACTTCTATAAATAACAGTTTCTAGTTACATAAACATTTTAAAAATCAACTGTTTTTAAAGGATATGGCTACGAATGCACCATAATTGATTAACCCTAGAGGTTATTTCTAAATTTTCATTATTGTAAACAACGCTGTGATGACTATCCTCATGTACACATCTTTCTGCACTTGTTCAATTATTTTCTTAGTAGTGGAAAGGGGGAGGTTCAATGGTTATTCATTATTTATTTTAATTCATAATTTTAAAAAATTTTGGGTTTTTTTAATAGATATGGGGTCTTGCTATGTTGACCAGGGTGGTCTTGAACTCCTGGCCTCAAGTGTCTTCCACCTCAGCCTCCCAAAGTGCTGGTTTACAGGCATGAGCCACCATGCCCAGCTTACAATTTTATTTAGTTTTTAATAAATAGTAAATTCACATTGTAGAATATCTAAAAAATAAAATAATGACATGTTAACTTCTTCCCCACTCTTGTCCCCAGTTCCTTTCTGCAGAGGCACCTGCTGTCACTTGCTCCTCGCGAATCCTGCTAGAGCTACACTATGTGTAGACATATGGCAGCGTGTTCCTCAGCCTCTTCCGTGCTGGCTTGTCCACTGAATTTATCTTGGCGATTGTTCCTCGTGATTACATATAGAGCTGCCTCATTATCTACAGTAGCTGGGATGCACATTTCACATGTTTATGTACACTGACTTCCAAAAGGTTGCACTTACAGTATGTGAGTTTCTAAAAAGGAGAGACCATGTTGGCAGTTCTCCACACAGAATACAAACTGAGAAGGGAGAGCGGGCACGAATTACTCATCTGTCCACAGAGATGGTGAGACAGCTTAGTGTGAGAAGCCATATAAGGGAAGTATATACAATTCTACCTGAATTGGAAGTAAACAGGGACATTGCATTTCTGGTATTCAGCTGGAGTTGAACACGCTTCACAGATGAGGCTCACTATGGCCAAGTCCCAGTGCTGAGGTCCAGGGAGGGGCAGGCTGAGTCAGCCCATCAATTCGTCAACAGAGGGAACAGGAGAGGACAGGGGCAGGCCAGCCTGGAACCTAGAGCCTTTGGATTTCTATTTTTACTTCTTACAATGAGGTGGTTTAAAAAAAGAGGAGGGGGCCAGGCGCGGTGGTTCATGCCTGTATTCCCGGCCCTTTGGGAGGCCAAGTCAGGCGGATGACATGAGGTCAGGAGTTTAAGACCAGCCTGGCAAAAATCCTGTCTCTACTAAAAGTACAAAAATTAGCCAGGCGTGGTGGCAGGCACCTATAATCCCAGCCACTCAGGAGGCTGAGGCAGGAGAATTGCTTGAACTCAGGAGGTGGAAGTTGCAGTGAGCTGAGATCGCACCACTGCACTCCAGCCTGGGCAACAGAGTGAGACTCCATCTGAAAAAAAAAAAAAAGAAGAAGAGGTTAGACTTAACTGTTTCCAAGATTTCATCCAGTTGTGAAATCCTGTTATCTGAACTGCCAGGCCTACAAGTTCAATTCAAAAGATGGAATGTAGCTTCCTGCAGTCTTTAAATGAACAAAACAAACAGCACAAGCTACACTGCGAAGATGAGTCTGCACTACATATCTTTCTTTTTGCCCCCAGGAACCTGGCTTACCAGTATATCACCCCGGCGTTGACACACTGGTGAGTGACGACAGTGCACTTTTTGCAAATCCTGTGCACTATGACTTTTTTCCTTCAAGAATAGATTTGACTGGTCTGAAATTCTATTTTCATATTTGGCTGTGCTCTAGTAATATCCTGCCTCACGGGACATGTGGAATTGTCCTGCGGTTCAGGGAACAGGGAGAGGACAGGGCTGGTCCTCCTCTGCCTCTGGGGCCCAGCCTCCCAACCGGCCAAGTCACAGTCTCTCCTGATGAGCTTCCAGTAGCTCACTCTCTCCTGCTGCTAATCTCTGCTTCCTCTTCTAACCATGACCCTGTTGTTCCCTGAATGCGCGATGTTTTATCGTACTGTAGTTTATGACATTTGGAAATACCTGAGGATTTAATGAAAAGGAAAACTTTCCGCCATTTTCCTTAATGTCAGTTTGTAGCTTTTTCTTCTGCTGCCGAGGTAAGTACTTCACTTTCAAACAGAAGATACAATTTGCAAAGATTCCCATCATCCTGTAGGAAACAAAGTTTTTAAGGACCCTCTCTTAAGTCAATATGACAGTGAATTTAGAATTGTTATACATACAAACTGTGGAAAAATTAGGCATTACCTTAAGAAACATTGTAATCATGTTGTAAATTGAACACATTGTAAAAATTGAATATCATAGCTTGCAACATGTGTGTTGGTTTAAGAATGATTTCTAGCTTTTGTGGCTGATATTACAACACCCAAAATCCCTTTGTACAGGCTTATAATATACATCTTAATAAAAACATGACAGATTTTAGTTACAGATTGAGTGTGTGACTCAAGAACATAGAAGCATTTATTTCTAAATTAAAAATTAACATTATGTGATAGTGAAACATGGGTTTTTGTATATAATTCTATGCATTCAAAAAGACTCATTATGTGGGTTTCTGTTAAGACATTCTGGAGAAAAACCGAACAATTGGTAATAAAAATATACAACTATGTTTAAATGGAATATGTATATGTGTATATACACATATATATTCTGCATTTGGGTGTTTTTGGGAGGGAGACGGAGTCTCACTCTGACACCCAGGCTGGAGTACAGTGGTGTGATCTCAGCTCGTTGCAACCTCCGCCTCCCGGTTCAAGTGATTCTCCTGCCTCAGCCTCCAGCGTAGCTGGGATTACAGGCGCCCACCATCATGCCTGGCTAATTTTTTTCTATTTTTACTAGAAATGGGTTTATGTCATGTTGCCCAGGCTGGTATTTGTCCGTTTTTAGAAACAAGGAGTCACGTCTAACAGGCTCCCTCAAAGAAAGCTGCCCTTTGGAGACAGCGGTTCCCGAGTCCCGTGTCGGTTTGGGGGTCGCTCTTCCGGGTCCCTTGTCAGTTTGGGTTTGGGGATCGCGGGTCCGGGTTCAGTGTTAGTTTGGGGATCGCGGTTCTGCGTGCTTTATCAGTTTGGCGAAAACTCGCACTCGGAGAGCGCAGCGTTCCTAGCAGGGACCGTCACCAGAAGGCGCCCAGAATTGGGTCCCTCCAGGTGGGGAGCGGGACCGGCCTCAGGCGGGGTTTGTCTTTTCAGCCTGAGGGGGTTCAGGGCTTTGTTTCAGTTTCATGTTTCAGGAGGGATTTGGCCAATGAGGATAAATCCAAAGCTCGGCTTTGGGAGAGGTGGGTGGATGGTGCTGTCCTTTAACTGAGAAATGCAAGGGATTCGCAAGGGCGGGAAAGAAGAAAATTTCGGGAAAGTTCGTGGAAACAGGAGAGTGAGATAATAAATTTACTTTAAGACTTCCTGAGTTTGAAATTCGTGACAGTGTTTGTAACTAGTTAGAAATATATTTTTGTAACTAGTTAGAAATACATTTATCTGCCTTTCAAGAGAGGCGGGGGCTGGAGATACAGATCTGAGATTCACTGAAATGGGAATAAAGCAATGGGGAAGATTCAGATTTTTAGGGTAATGAATAAAATGAGAATAGAAAGGATAGAGTAGAGAATACAGTGGAAAAGGTATGGCTTTGAATCCTGACTCCACAATTTATTACCAAGGGGATTGGGGACACCGTAATTTACCAAGTTTCATCATTACAACCTACTCTATAGTGTTGTCTAAGAAACAACAAGAGATTTTGGGGGAGGAGAGAGACTCTGGTTTCCAGAGTTACCACATTATAATGCTCAAAATGTCCAATCTTCAACAAAAAATTATGAGGCATGCAAAAAAAGAAAAAAAAAAAAGAAACATGAAAAAATGGCCAAATCAAAGGAAAAAGTAAATGAACAGAAACTGTCCCTGAGCCGAGGAAGCAGATATAGGAATTACAAGACAAATACTTTAAATGACCTGTCTTAAACATGAACAAAAAGTGAAAAGAAACATAGAAAAAGATCGGAAAGAAACAACCAGGAGAACAAGGTCTCAAAAACAAATAGAGAATATGCAAAAGAATATACAAATGGTCAACAAACATGAAAAAAGCTCGACATCACTAATCATCAGAGAAGTGCAAATCAAAACTGCAATGAGATACCATCAGAACAGTTATTATTAAAAAGTCAAGGAACAACATATGCTGGCAAGGGTGCAGAGAAAAGGAAATGCTTATACACTGTTGGTGGGGATGTAAATTAGCTCAACCACTGTGGAAAGCAGTTTGGAGATTTCTCAAGGAGCTGAAAACAGAACTGCCATTCGACCCAGCTATCCCATTACTGGGTACACATCCAAAAGAAAAGAACTCATTCTACCAAAAAGACACATACACTAGTATGTTCATCACAGCACTATTCACAATAGCAAAGACACGGAATCAACTCAGGTGCCCATCAACAATGGATTGGATAAAGAAAATGTGCTACATATGCACCATGGGATACTATGAAGCCATAAAAAGAATGAAATCATGTCCTTTGCAGCAACATGGATGCAACTGGAGGCCATTGTTCTAAGCGAATTAATAAAGGAACAGAAAAACCAAATACTGCATGTTCAAATTTGTAAATGGGAGCTAAACTCTGGGTACTCATGGACCATAAAGATGGCAACAATAGACACTGGGGACTACTAGACAGGGAGGGAGGGAAAAGGGCAAGGGTTGAAAAACTATTGGTACAATGCTCAGTATCTGGGTGAGGGGATCAATCATACCCCAAACCTCAGCAACACAAATTATACCTAGGTAACAAACCTGCACATGTACCCTCTGAATCTAAAATAAATGTTGAAATTATTTTAAAAATAAAGATTATTAATAGATAGAAATTATAAAAGGAACCAAACAGAAATTATGGAACTGAAAAGAACTAAAAAAATTGTATAGTTAAAAAGTACAATAGGATGAAGCATGATGGCTCATGCCTGTAAACCTACCATCTTGGGAGGCCAAGGCGGGAGGATCACTTGAGGCTAAGAGTTTGCCTTGGCAACATAGCGAGACCCTATCTTTACAAAAAAATTAAAAAGGTAACTGGGCATGGTGGTGCATGTCTGTGGCTGTAGCTACTCAGGAGGCTAAGGCAGGAGGATCACTTGAGCCCAAGAGTTCACAGCTGTAGTGAGCTATGATTGCACTCCTGCACTCTAGCCTGGGTAACAGAGCAACACCTTGTCTCATTAAAAAAAAAAAAAAAAATTTCACAAGTGACGCTCAACATATTTGAGCAGGTTAAAGAAGGAATGAGCAAACTTGAAAACAATTGAAATTATTAAGTCTAAGGAACAGAAAGTAAAAGAATGAAGAACAAAGTCCAAAAGATTTGTGGACGCCATCAAGTGTGCCAGCATATTCATAATGGGAGTCCCAGAAAGAAAGAAGAGGGTAAAAAGGGCAGGAAGAGTGACTGAAGAAACAGTGGCCCCAAAGTCCCAATTTGATAAAAGACATAATGTAACACTTCTAATAAGCTCAATGAACTTCAAGTATGATAAACTCAAAGAGTTCACAATAGCATTTTATTAATAATCAAACTGTTGAAAGCCAAAGACAGAGAAGCTTAAAAGCAGCTTGAGAGAAATTATCACTACATACAAAGGACCTTCCATAAGATTAACAGCCAATTTATTACCATGGAGGCCAGAAGGCAGTGGGATGATATAAAGTGCTGAAAGAAAACAAACAAACTGGCAACCATGAATTCTGTATCTGTCAAAACTATCCTGTAGAAATGATGGAGATGACAGGCGCAGTAACTCATTCCTGTAATCCCAACACTTTGGGAAGCTGAGGCAGGTGGATTGCTTGAGCTCAGGAGTTCAAGAACAGCCTAGGCAACATGGCAAAACCCCATCTCTACAGAAAACAAAAATTAGCTGGATGTGGTGGCACATGCCTGTGGTCCCAGCTTCCTGGGAGGCTGAGGCAGGAGGAACACTTGAGCCCTGGAGGTTGAGGCTACAGTGAGTTGTGATTATGCCACTGCCCTCCAGCCCAGGTGATAGAGTCACCCCATCTAAAAAAAATGTGTAATAAAAACCTACAGAATGCTTGAAAAACCATCAAACTACTATGTAATTGTTGCTATTTTTAAAGAAAGCAAAAATACAGGTGTGAAAACTATTATAGTATTGCTCTGCAGTTATTACATCAAAGATTCAAGCTAGAAATCCTTTACAGTCTATTCAACATCATTGGTCACGCATTCTAGAATATAGTGGATGTGATAATCCCTTTGTTGTACAGACCCATTAGGTTTCCAGGATCTTTTGTTGTAAGTCCAATACACCAGCAATAGATTTAACTATATCAAAATGCCAAGATTAAAAAAAAGTCTCTTTGCACCCAACACTGTTGTTAGAATCTTCTTTACTGGCCAGGTGTGGTCGTTCACGCATGTAATCCCAGCACTTTGGGAGGCCGAGGTGGGCAGATCACCTGAGGTCAGGAATTCGAGACCAGCCTGACCAACATGGAGAAATCCTATCTCTACTAAAAATACAAAATTAGCCAGGCATAGTGGTGTGTGCCTGTAGTCCCAGCTACTCAGGAGGCTGAGGCAGGAGAATCACTTGAACTCGGGAGGTGGAGGCTGCAGTGAGCCAAGATCACGCCACTGGACACCAGCCTGGGCAACAAGAGTGAAACTCCGTCTCAAAAATAAGAAACTTCTTTACTGAAGTAATTCTAGAAATCTGTTTCAGGCGTTGGTGAAGAACTCCTTCACTCTTCCTGCAGGTAAAGGAGGGTGTGGTTTTTCTTGGGTTTGTCTAGAGGCCAGACACATGCATCTCCCCAACCTGCTGGAGTTCCCCTTTCTAGCCCGGATCACCTGGGCTTGGGGATCTGCCAGGTCTGTCCTGCAGACTCCGGCTGAGCAACAGATGAAAGGAGTACTCAGACACAGGTATGCAGTGTTTAAGAGCAGCTAGGGGACTGCTAGGCACTAGTGGCTGAAGAGTGAGTAGTCTTGAACAGCTGGAGCTGCCTGTTTTTATTCAGTACAGACATAATGCTGAAAGCCTGGAGGAAACACAATCTGCAGGTAATTAACATTATTGTTCCCCCTTCAGGGAAGGGGTCACGTGTGTGAATGATCAACGGTCAGCTCCTGGTCAACGTAAGTAAACAAGCCTGTTGTTAGTATTTGATTTAAACTTTTGAGGTCTTACTGACTGGGATGTTAGTATATATCCAAGATATTTCCAAGGAGAGGACATCTGTACCTTTTCAGGTGCTATGATTAAGCCTGTTAACTGTGTATTCTTTTTGACAGAGGCATATAAATTCAAAAGTATTGGCTCCGTTGGGGCTGCCAGTAAGATGTCATCCATATAATGGATTATCTTGCAATTAGGAAATTCTTTTCTACTGGGGAGCAAAGCCTGATTTACACGACACTGACACATGGTAGGACTGTTCAGCATCCCTTGAGGAAGTACTTTCCAGTGAAATCCGGGAGCTGGGCCTTCATTATTGATAGCTGGTATTGTAAACGTAAATTTTTCTCTGTCCTGTTTTGCAAGGAGAATGGTATGAAAGCAGTCTTTTAAGTCAATAATGACTTAAAACTCGAGGAACCACTGTGGGGGAAGGGAGCCCCTGTGGAAGGGGCCCCATAGGTTGCAAATTAGCATTGATAGCCTGTAAGTCATGCAGAAGTCTCCATTTACCAGATTTTATGGGAATGACAAAAAATGGGTGAATTCCAAGGGCTGTCTGCTGGTTCTATATGACTGGCTTTTAATTGTTCCTCAATTAATTCATGGGTTTGTTGTAATTTCTCTCCCTTTAAAGGTCACTGTTCTACCCAAATTGGATCTTGAGACAGCCATGTCAGGGGTAGGGGAGGACTTACAACAGTGGCCAGTATTAGAAAGGGCTCTGCATAGTGACCCCCCCATTGGGCTAATAAAATCCCATTCCCAAAGATGAACAGGGATGGGCATGATTAGAGGTTGTATAGTTGCTTTTCTTCCCTCCAAATCACGACTTTAGAGGGCGTGCACTCTGCTTGGCTGTGTGCACTTCTCCAATGCCAACAATTTTCTGTTTCTGAGTGACCCATATGTTTTACCCGGCCAATTGATTCTGGTTGGCTTGTCGTTCACACAACTCATCATATTCTGCCGTCCAGAGGAGTTATTGACTGGCCTCTAAAGTTGTTTGAGCTAGCACTGACCAGTCCCATGGGATCATAAGGAAGTTGTCTGCTATGGCCTCAATTAATCCTTTTCTAGATGGGCTAGCAGCTCTGTTTTCTCTAATGCTTTTTCTTATCTCTTTATAGGTGTTGAAAGTGATGGGCTCATATACCTGATTGCCATGTTGATCTTGCATCACAGGGCAGGCCAAGAGCTCCCCTTCTAATGCCACTTGCCTAAGACAGGGTCCCATAACTGTAGTGTATCCCTTGTCTTTTTTTCCAATTTATTGGAGGAGGGGGCTCAGGGAAACTCTGTCTCCTCTGTGGCACCTTTACCTAGTAACAGTGGGGCTGAGGGAGGAGGAGGCGGTCAGGTAGGTGGATGGTTCCTCTTCCCTTTCCTTTTTAGGCTCTTTTGTGTAGAGCGGGGCCAAAGCAGCCCTGATTAAGGCCCATAACGTTAAAGATGTTACTGGGACCCGTTGCCCTTGTGCATGATGTCATTTAAGATTTCCCCTCACTTGCTCCCAGAGCTCTTGGTCTAATGTGCCTTCTCTTCTGGGAACCATGGGTTATTGAAAACAACAGTTTGCATTAGGCCCCTTAACTGAGCCTCCAAGACCCAGGCTCTGCTAGCTTTAAGCAGCTGTTTCAATACTTACATATAGTGTTGCTGTTGAGTTGATAACTGTTGTCCCATGATGAAACCCTAGGTTGAAAATTCCCTCAAACTTGGAAATCCCGAGTGGGCACCAATTACTTACTTCCCGCACAGTCTCTTCACCTCATTTTTGGGGGTTCCATCGTGATCTGTTGCAGCATTCCTCACACAGGGCACCAGTTGCTGGGTCTGTCCCACAGACCCTGGCTGGACGATGGATGAAACGAGTACTCAGACGCAGGTATGCAGTGTAAGAGCAGCTAGGGGACTGCTTGGCACTAGCAGCCAAAGAGTGAGCAGGCAAACAGCTGGAGCTGCTTGCTTTTATTCAGTATAGACAGAATGCTGAAAGCCTGGAGCAAAAACAATCTGTGGGTAATTAACATTATTGTTCCCCTTTCAGGGAACGGGTCACACATGTGGATGATCAAAGGTCAGCTCCTGGTCAATGTAAGTAAACAAGCCTATTTACGATAAATTCCCCTATGCTTCCTGGTACCTACTCCTTGCCCTCTGCCTCAGGGTCAGAAAACAGCTGCCTTCAGCTTATTCTCCCTGGAGGCTATGCAGAGGCTTCCGACTTTTCAGAAGGTCTGCTCCTTTCCCTATAGTTTCTCCCACCACTCTGACTGATCTACAGGAATCATTCCTTGGCCAGGCTAGCCCTGATGTCCTCCCCCACTTTTTTTCTTTTTAAGAGTTGGCGGTTTCACTCTGTCGCCCTGGCTGTAGTCTAGTGGTGTGATCATAACCTTCAACTCCTGGGCTGAAGTGATCCTCCTGCCTCAGCCTCCCAAGTATGTAGGGCTACAGGTGCACACCATCATACCTGGCTAACGTTCAAACGTCTAGGCTCAAATTATCCACTTCAGTCTCCCAAAGTGCTGGGATTACAGGTGTGAGCCACTGCACCTGACATGTCCTCTCTGGATAGAGTGGACACTTGCTACCATCAGACCAACAATGAAAAGCTGTCAACTCTTTGTCACTCAGATCAACTTTGATTAAAAGAATTATTACCAGCCAAGCACAGTGGCTCATGCCTGTAATTCCAGCACTTTCAGAGGCCAAGGTGGGAGGACTGCTTGAGCCTAGGAGTTAGAGACCAGCCTGGGCAACAGAGTGAGACCCCTGTCTCCAAAAAAATAAATAATGAAAAAGAATTATTTCCAAATAATTTGGGAATACAATAAGTATTATTCTGTATCTGGCACAGCATTTGACAAGACCCACAGAGCTAGGCTTTGGTAGACAAGAGTTCACCAACAGTTAAATTCTTGATAAAGATGAAAACAACTCCTGTTCATTGACTTTTTACTATGTGGAGGTTTTATGCTACTTTTTCATACATAGTCTTTCTTTTAATGTAATCTTCTTGACAGTCCTATGAAGGTCTCATTATTATCCACCCCTGTTTTGCAGATGAGAAGACTGGTTTCAGAAAAGTTGAGTGCTGAAGACTACAAAGCTGTTTGTAAGTTATCAAGCTAGGATTTGATCCCAGGTCTGCCTGATAAATCCTGGACTCTTAACCATGACATAGGAGTGCCCTCTTGACTCCTATGATGGCATAAAGAATTGTAACAGAATGGGTAATCTGGCATTAAAACCCCTGTGCCACAACCGTTAGTCTAATTTTTCTCTACAGCACCATCTGAAGATGCAACGAGGATAGGAACCACTGATAAGGTAGAACCTTTTATTGTCTGGCAGAGTAGAAGATGGAAGTTCCTCCCCACTAGCCTTTCCACCTTGTAATGGATTTGAACCCTTGAAGCTCAGTGGGAGTTTTGAGAATTACATGGGCTACAGGTGAAAACTTACACATTATAACCTTAATTTAACAGCCAGTTAAGACTTGAGTGTGGTAAAAGATTCATTTATTTATTCAATCAACAAACAATGTGGCACTACATACTATATTAAAATAAAAACATACGAATAAAATATAGGCACAAAAATAGAGGATATTGTGACTATCCTTAAAGATACACATTTTAGGAAGAATGATGAGAGTTTTGGGCATGCTTTCAAGCCAAAGGGCTATCATAAATGAAAAGGAAGATTGTTTGGGTCCTTGTCTGGCATCTTAAGTAGTTGTGTGATCTCGGAAGTCTCTGGCTTTAGCTTCCTCATCCACAGTGAAAATTAAAAAGAAAAATTGGGCTGGGTGCAGTGGCTCATGCCTGTAATTCCAGCACCTTGGGAGGCCGAGGCGGGCGGATCACGAGGTCAGAAGATCAAGACCATCCTGGCTAACACGGTGAAACCCCTTCTCTACTAAAAAAAAAAAAAAAAAAAAAAAAAAAAAAAATTAGCCAGGCGTGGTGGCGGGCGCCTGTAATCCCAGCTACTCGGGAGGCTGAGGCAGGAGAATGGCGTGAACCCGGGAGGCAGAGCTTGCAGTGGGCGGAGATCACGCCACTGTACTCCAGCCTGGGCAACACAGTGAGACTCCATCTCAAAAAATAAAAATAAAAAAAAGAAAAATTGAAAAAAGAAGCAAAACCGAAATCTTGATTTAGAGAAGTAGACTCTTTTTGAAGTAGAAAGCAAAACAAATTTTGGAGGACCAAATTTCTGTGAAATATTTTTGTCTTTAGCAGTCGTTTGTTTCAGTTATAACGGTTATAAATGGCACTTCATTTGATTTCTTTAAACATTTTACTTGGCCTGCTGTTTAATCAGACACGGAAGCCAGGTATGTAGAACTGTGGTAACTCACGGTGCTGTAACTTCCTAGATTAAAGGGCCGTGGCAGTTAAAACGAAACAAAACAAAAAAAAATTTCTTGAATTCTGCACTGTCAGTATTCAAACTAGTTTCAGAATCTAATGGACACACTCTGCCAAACCACCGATTAGCCATTTGAGGAGAGATGAAAGATGCCTATTTTTGGAGTGAATTCTCATAGGGTTATTTTCGTCTTACGAAATGGTGTAGCGGACTGCCCTTTTTCTCCTTTACTAAGTCACCTCAGCCAAAGCGGAAAACAAAGAAAAAAACCAAATCAAACCAAAAAAACGACAAAATAGACTGTACTCAAATAGAAAAAAAAAAAACAAAACCCAAAACACCTCCTTAAAGCGTCGGTTGGGCTCTATGTTAACTTTGAGTCTCCGTGCTCCCTGCTTTGCTGGGAACACGGAGATCCATCGCTCCGTTAGGCGCTCCCTTTAATTTTCTAAGTGTGGGAGCCTGGGGCGACGTCCACCACGGAAGGTCTCTCCCGGAAACGGTTTTCCGCCCCGCCACGCCGCCCGCCTACGCCGACCACTGGCCCGCTGCTGGTCGGAAGGCGGCGCGCAGTCCATCCCCCGCCGGGCAACGCCCGTCGCTGTGGCGTCACTGGGAGTTGTAGTTTCACTGGGCTCAGCGGTGCCTGCGCTTTAGGGCAGACGCGCGGGTGAGATCCTCACTTCCCACAGGACCTCGGGACGGGGGCGGGGCTCCGACAGAGGCGGCGATTGTGGCGGCTCATTTGTAAATGCTGCGGAGATTCAGGCGTCGGTTCGTGCTGCTGAGCTGCCCAGGCTTCACGGAGCGGTAATTTGTGGGCGAAAAGAGCGGAGGAGCTCTTTGTCCGCCGCCCTGCGCCGGAGATGGACGGCGGTGGGCGGGCAGGACTCCGCTCGGACCTCGGGGTTGGCTCGGCGGGGCGAGGAGGGAGCGGGGCGCTGGGGCGCGCTCAGGCCCACGGGCGCGCTGAGGCCCACGGCAGTTCAGTGGCTTCGTTCATTCGCGCTGCTTTGTTCGTCGCAGAGCTGGGGAAGCCGGCCTCTCTGGGGTGTCTGTCTGTCTGTCCTGGCTGTGGCGGAACTTGAGTTCCTGTGGGCAGCGCGGCAGCCGCAGTCCGCTGGAGCAGGGTGGTGAAGCAGCGTTGCTGGCTGTCCTAAGGGCCGGTCTTGCCCCAGCTTTGTCAAGGGCTTCTCTCTTGAAGTTTCGTGTGGATTCATGGCTTTCAAGAACGTGTTGTATTTTAGGGGACTGCTAAATCACTTCCCAGACCAACTAGTTACTTTTCACGGTCTAAGAGTGGCTTTGAATTTGCTGTTTGTATCCACTCTCTTCTCTCACCGTGCAGAGAATTTATCTTTTTTTCAATACTGCTTTAAAGAATGTTTACATAGCACTTTCTGGAGATTTCAAGGCTGTCAATTTGTTACATTTTTTAAAAGTTTTATTGAGGTATAATTGCTATACAATAAAAATGGCACATGTTTAAATGCATTCCATTTGATGAGTTTGACATACACGTGCACCCGTGTCCTTCAGATTTTGATATCTGTAAAGTCTGAGTCCACATACTAATCCTATCTCGGCATATATATTATCAATGCTCCCTTTACCAAGACCTCAGTATCAATAATAAGTAGCAGGTTCTGGTGACGCTTTTTTTATACTTCATGCTGACATTAAATATATTTTTAGAATCGCGGTCATGAAATTGAAGGTATAGAAGGTGTGTTTGGTGGGGAGTTGGAGGAGGAGATGCAAAAGTCTGGCTGCTGCATCCCAAGACTGCTTGCACTTGTCAGTCTAGTAGGGAATTTTTCTAGTTTTCCATATTATGAAATGACCTTGTACTTTGTCTCCCTTCTGAATTTGGATTTCGAAAGATTTTCTGCTAAGGTCATTGAAATTAAGCAAAGTTACGTGGTTGATTTTGAAAAAAAAAAAAGTCATTACTTTTTTAGATTGGTTTCCTACTGAAAAACAATTTGCTTAGAAAAAGTTTTTACATATTATTCAGGAATAATAGATATCCAGTAAAGTGCGCTAATCTTAAGTGTACAGCCTAAGTGTATCCACCCCCTGTATTAACCTTCCCAGTTGTTGAAGTCAAAAATTTGGAGATGAATATCTAAGTTTAACGTTTTATTTGGGAAGAAAGAATGGCAGTTCCAGGCGTACAGACCAGGTGGTCTTCAGTATGTCCAAAGAACAAAGAGAAAGCTGGAGGTTTTATAAAAAAGAGAATTGTTATATGTGTCGCTCTTCGAGAAAGTTCATTGGTTCTCCTAAGGTTCTGGGGAGGCAGCAGGTCCTACCGAGTGGGCCATGGTGGAGGGCAAAATTAGTCCTACAATTGCAGCAAGTTACCTCAACATCTATAGATCAAACTGGTCTCGGGTTACAACCGGCAGTTTCAGCATACTGACTTATAGAGAATTCCATTCTTGGAGCAAAGTTGTGTGTCCTGAGTGCCTTTCCCTCTTGACTTCTTGATTGTTTAGTTGGCTATGACAAGAATGACTCAATTTGTATGATCAACTTTCACACAGTCAGGACAACTCCCATTTTCCTGGATAACGACCAATATGCCACTTATAACTATGGGTTTATTTTGCCTGTTCTTCAGCTCATATACATGGAAACATGGGCCAGGTGCGGTGGCTCATGCCTGTAATCCCAGCATTTTGGGAGGCCAAGCCAGGTGGATCACTTGAGGTCAGGAGTTCGAGAACAACCTGACTAACATAGTGAAACCCCATCTCTACTAAAAATACAAAAAAAAAAAAAAAAGCCAGGTATGGTGGTGCATGCTTGTAGTCCCAGCTACTCTGGAGGCTGAGGTGGGTGAATCGCTTGAACCCAGGAGGCTGAGGTTGCAGTGAGCCAAGATCACACCACTGCACTCTAGCCTGGGCAACAGAGTGAGACTCCATCTCAAAAAAAAAAAAAAAAAAAAAAA
This sequence comes from Pan paniscus, assembly GCF_029289425.2. NCBI lineage: Eukaryota > Metazoa > Chordata > Mammalia > Primates > Hominidae > Pan > Pan paniscus. The sequence goes on along the minus strand of NC_073263.2, from coordinate 24,516,738 downwards.
GGAATCATATTTGTCTGATGTTCACACATCATTATTTATTTTTGTTACTGCCTGTGGCAGCAATTTTTGTTTTTTTAAATGCCTGAATAGCTGTGGTTCTCAAAGTGTGATACAGTGAGAAAATGTACATCACATTGGCATTTTTGTTTTTGGTTATTAAATGGTTGGCAGGCAATCATCTTGTTCCAAGAAAATCTTCAGTTGCAATTAATGGTACAGTAAGCCTTTATACAACTCTTCTACAACTCAACCAGGGAGCGATGGCAAAAACACAGTATCATTATGTTCACTGTCTTCTATGTCTTTTAACAGTTCTATAAACTGGCAGTTGATAGCATTTGTACATACTGAACAATCAACTATATTCATGATACTATTCGTGGATTATGCTTCAGAAAACCAAACACAAGAATTTTCAATGTGTATTATACAGGGGAATGAATCAGCGAGGGAAACAGCAGTCTCTTGTTGTAAAATCGCATTAAATTCAGATTTTTTGCCTTATAGAATGACACCATCTGTCATGATAGAAACTGATTTTTAGGCTGGGCGCAGTGACTCACACCTGTAATACCAGCACTTTGGGAGGCCGAAGCAGGAGGATGGCTTGAGCCTAGGAGTTCAAGATCAGCCTGGGCAACATGGGGACACCCTGTTTCTACAAAAAAATTAAAAAATAAAAAATAAGCTGGGCATGGTGACACATACCTGTAGGCCCAGCTACTCTGGAGGCTGAGATGGGAGGATCACCTAAGCACTGGAGGTTGAAGCTGCCGTGAGCCGTGATTGTGCCAATGCACTTCAGCCTGGGCGACATTGTGAGACCCTGTCTCAGAAAAAAAAAAAAAAAGAAAAAAGTAATGTTTTCATATCTAGCTAAAATTCTTCTGTCAGACGTAAAATACTGGGCGCAGGGGCTCACGCCTGTAATCCCAGCACTTTGGGAAGCCAAGGTGGGAGAATGGCTTGAGCCCAGGAGTTTGAGACCAGCATGGGCAACACAGGGGGACCACTCTTTACAAAAAATTAAAAGATGAGCTGGGTGTTGTGGTATATGCCTATGGTCCCGGCTACTCCGGAGGCTTGAGGTGGGAGGATCACTGGGGCCTGGGTGGTAGAGGCTCCCCTGAGCCGTGATCATGCCACTGCACTCCAGCCTGGGTGACAGTGAGACCCTGTCTCAAGGAAAAAAAAAAAGATTAAAAAATATCCATGTCACAGGTTCAGTATCAGGCTTTGAATTGATATCATCTCTTTGTAAATTTAGATAATCTGTGAGATAAAACACACCTAAATTGGTGATTGGTCAGTCTCTCATTGCATTACTCAGATAAAGCTAAAGACAAGTGCTTGTAATTTTTTATGGCTTTGAACCTGGATGGTAATAGAAGGGTCTATGGACAATTGTTTGGTCACTTCGTTGAAAATTTTTCACTTTTTAGAAAATATCTTTAACCTTTTAATTAAAATATCTTTTTAAATCTCACAGTGTTCTAACAAAATTTCCTCAACTCAGATAACCTATTTACCTCCTCTTCATCTGAAAATAATTTTCTTTTTTCTTTTCATTTCTATCTCTTTCTCTCCCCTCACCCTCCTTCTTTCCAGGCTTTTTTATAACTGGCCAAAGTTAAAAGGTCAGATTCTGTTCAAAATCATAAAACTTTTTTTTTGTTGGCTATTTAGTTCTGACACAGGTGACTAATTACAGTTGACTCTGTAATTGGACCAAGATGATTACCAATTACAATTTAAATAGATCACTGTAACTTGTACTGTTTTCATAAACTATTCAGATAGACACATAACAGTGTTATATCCATGCGTTGAAAAAAATTATTCAAACAGAATCAGTCCATTGACACTGATGAGATTGCAGACATGTTTCTTTGCAATCTGGGGGGTGATGCACACTGACATGGGCTTCAGTACAGCAGCATCTTATGCCATGCAGTGGTTAAAGTGAAATGCAGTCCTACCAAGAGAATAAAAGTGTTTAAGAGAAAAATATTTTGTACTTATTCACTTTTTAAATTTAATTAACTTTAATTAAAGTGGAAAATTCAGTTCTTCAGTCACATTAGCCACATTTCAAGTGCTAAATGCATAGGTCCATGTAATTGTAATTTATTTATTTATTTTTGAGACAGAATGGCTCTGTCCCCCAGGCAGGAGTGCAGTGGCGCGATCTCGGCTCACTGCAAGATCTGCTGCCTCCCAGGTTCACGCCATCCTTCTGCCTCAGCCTCCCCGAGTAGCTGGGACTACAGGCGCCCGCCACCACGCCCGGCTAATTTTTTGTATTTTTAGTAGAGACGGGGTTTCACTGTGTTAGCCAGGATAGTCTCGATCTCCTGACCTCGTGATCCTCCCGTCTTGGTCTCCCAAAGTGCTGGGATTACAGGCGTGAGCTACCGCACCGGGCCGTAAATGTATTTTTTTGTCTTTATTTCTGATAATACACACTGCTGTGCACTTTGTCTTTGTAACTAGCAACATATCTTGGATATATTCACTACTTCCATATCAGTAAAGAGCTTACTTGTTCTTTTTAACAGTTGCATAATATGATTACCATGATTAGCTGATCTCCTGTTAATGGACATTTACTTTCAGTTTATTGCAAATGTGAGTTTATGCCAGTATAACTGTGGGACAAAATGCCTAGATGTGAAATTGCTGAGTCAAAGTTCCTCTGCATTTACAGTTGGCTGGATGTTGTCATATTGTCCTTCAAAATGTTGTACCAGTTTATTTGCTCAGTAAGTACTTCACAAAAGAGTTTCTTCAAGTTGAATGGTGAAAAACAAACAAAAGCAAAAAAGAGTTTCTGTTTTTCCTACTGGGTATTACCAGTTTTTAGTTTTTGCCAACCCAGGGTGGGGAAAAAATGGTAATGTTACTGTTTTCATTTCCATCTCTTCAGTGGAGTGAGAATGCGCATGTTTTAATGTTTTGGCATCTGTATTTCTTTTTCTGTTTATATTTTTTATATGTTTATGTTTTTTAGACACCGAGTATGAAATGACATACGTGTTTGCCTCCACATTGCCCTTTTTCATTTTCCTTTGATTATATATATATTTTGCTGTATTATATTGATAAAGTCTAGAATTGTGTCTGGAAAGTAGTGTGAGATGTTATTCCACTTCAGTACTAGACTCTTCCCATCTCCTCAAGAACATGACTGTAGCAATTCTCCCCTTTCTCCATCCTCATCAGCCTACACAAACATGCTTTTATTTCTCCTATTGTAAAAAATACTCCTCTTCACCTTACTTCTCTATGTAATTCCTTCCCTTTATAACAGAACTCCTGGTGTTAGCTGTGCCTACTGTCTTCAATTTCTTATTCTGTCATGCATCCTCTCCACTCAAGCTTTTGCTGTCCCTGCCCTCAGCTACTCTCATTGAAGTTCTCATGACCTTTGCTTTGCCAAATTCAGAGGTCAGTTCTCAGTTCTCCTTACCCTTCATCTGTTTCACAGCATTTAACATAGCTCTTTCCTCCTCGAAACACTTTCATCACTTAGCCTCAAGGACACTACACTTTTTGCCTCTTATCTGTTTTTGTTGTTGTTGTTGTTGTTGTTGTTTTCGAGATGGAGTCTTGCACTTGTTGCCCAGGCTGGAGTGCAATAACGCTATCTCGGCTCACTGCAACCCCCGCCTCCTGGGTTCAAGCAATTCTCCTGTCTCCTGAGTAGCTGGGATTACAGGCTCCCGCCACCACACCTAGCTAATTTTTTGTATTTTTAGTAGAGATGGGGTTTCACCATGTTGGCCAGACTGGTCTCGAACTCCTGACCTTAGGTGATCCACCCGCCTCGGCCTCCCAAAGTGCTGGGATTACAGGCGTGAGCCACTGCGCCCAGCCGCCTCCTCTCTTTTTGACTACCCTCAATCCCTCATTGATCTCATCCAGTGTCAAGGCTTTAAATACCATCTTTATGCTGAGGATGTCCAAATTTATGCTTCACAGCCTTGGCCTCTTCGGTGAGTTCCATTCTGGTGCACCCAGCTGCTGACCCAGTGTCTCTATGTGCATATTTCATAGGCATCTTAAAATGTCCTGAATTCAACTCTTGGTCTCTGATTCCCCAAAACCTGTGTCAGTCCTCCATCTTCCGCATTTCAGTGAATGGCAAATCTGTTCTTCCAGGTGCTCAGCCAGGAAATTTTAAGAAATGAGGGAGAAGATCCTATTGATCTCTGGAGGTTGGTAGACAATAAAGGAGGGGCAGTAGATTGTATAGTTTGGTCATATGAGAGTCAGAATTGCTTTTTATTAATTTATTATTAATTAATTAATTATTTTTTGAGATAGAGTCTCACTCAGTTGCCTAGGCTGGAGTGCAGTGGTGTGATCTTGGCTCACTGCAGCCTTTGCCTCCCAGGTTCAGGCGATTCTCCCGCCTCAGCCTCCTGAGTAGCTGGGATTACAGGCGTGCACCCTGACGCCTGGCTAATTTTTTTATATTTTTATTAGAAACGGGGTTTCACCATCTTGGCCAGGCTGGTCTCGAACTCCTAACTTCAAGTGATCTGGCTGCCTTGGCCTCCCAAAATGCTGGGATTATGGCGTGAGTCACCACACCCGACTTATTTATTTATTTTTTGAGACAGGGTTTTGTTCTGTTGCCCAGGCTGGAGTTCAGTGACACAATCACGGCTTACAGCAGCCTCGACCTCCTGGGCTCAAGCAATCCTGCCACCTCAGAACTCCCAAGTAAAATTGCTTTTTATGGTCTAGAAAAGGAGTGTGTAGTCTGGAAGGAGCAAAAGAATAAGAATATATGTTTTGTCTCCAGGCTCAGTGATACTGGAGTATGGGCTCCATACAAACAGATGTTCTCAGGAAGGTGAGGGAGTCCTCAGAGAAGAGGTTGAGGATAATGGGGATTTTGCTGATGATGGACTGTTAGTGTTTTGGGGCTTGGATGTTTGGGAGATGGAACAGAATAAGGTGTAGGGATTACTGTGTAAGAAGTGAAGCCTGGCTCTGGATCTCAGGGCTTCCTGTGGTGAGTGATATAATAGGTTTAAATAGGTAGGTAATGGTGATGGGGTTTGAGAACTGGGGGTTTCTGGAGGAATGGGGTGTCAGTGGGAGTGTCTTGCAGATGAAGGTTAGGAAGGCTGGGTGGCTGGGTCTTTACTTACCCTGCCCCTGATAGCTGCACAACTTGCACCTTCTCCATCCCTTGGTCCTTAATTTTACCTTCTAAATGAGGATGCTGTCCACCCTGTCTAAAGTTACAACCTCCTTTTCCCACGTGGCTTTTATTTTTCCCCTTTGCACTTATTGCTATTTAACATACTGTATAATGTGTGTGTGTGTGTGTGTGTGTGTGTGTCTTCCCCACTAGACTGTGATTTATGAACTGCTATGTACCCAGGGGCAAAAACAATATCTGGCACAGAGTAAGAACCCAATAAATGTTAGTTGAGTAAAATCAGACACAGACAGAGGCAAGGCTTATCTTCTCTGTTATGTCCTGTTTAAGTATATCTATCACACAGTGCAAAGTTACAGTAGGAATTTGGTTAATTTTAAAGTCTGATAATTCATACAGAGTTATGGCATGAGCCAATGTAATTTTCATTGGCTTATGCCATAAGAATTACATTTCTCCTACCTGCCAGACATGGTGCTTGGCAGTAGTGAATATATAGATATCTTCAAGGAACTTCACGGATTAGTAATGAACATGAAAGCAAAATGCCACTAATAATGAGATGAGTGCTAGAAGAGTAATGTCACTATTTTACCTCTAGGAATACAGATGAGGGGCTATCTGGTGGGTGAGGTGTTAGTAGGGAGACGAGAGAGGAAGGGACAGGTGAAACTGCCAGGTAAAGCCAGGAGTGCTGGTGGTGACTTTTGTGCTAGAACTAGGGAGAAAACAGGTTCACCAACTGGGCAAAGAAGCAATGTTAAACTAGGGCCAGAATCAAGAAAGTGCTTAGTGTGGGTAATATCTGATAGTGGCTTTTTTTTTTTAAGTGAATAACTTAAAAGGTATTTTATCTTCCATTGTTTAGTTCAGCTAATCTAGCACTTGTATAAAATCATTAGTAATTGAATGGTTAAGTCAAGAAGGATCTTAGGTTTTTGATCTACTCAATTTGGTTATTTTTAAGACTTAAAAAAATGTAGCTCAATGCCCAATTGCTTTGCTAGTTAAGGTCCTTTGTATATGAAATATTGAGGACATGTTTATGCTGGGTTGAGGTTTGGGCTTATTTTTGGTAGGACATCTAATGGCTTTACCTAATACATTTTGTTGGCTATTTTTGTCTACAGGTGTTGGAAATCAATAGCTCTTCTAGCCTTTGCATTGTTTAAATATAATAGTGTCATTGGACTAAGATGTTCCTGATGCCAACCTCTTCAGAGTTAAACAGTGGGCAGAACTTCCTAACCCAGTGGATGACCAATCCTTCTCGGGCTGGGGTCATATTAAATCGTGGATTTCCTATTTTGGAAGCAGACAAAGAGAAGCGAGCAGCTGTGGACATTTCTACCAGCTTTCCTATTAAAGGCACACATTTTTCTGATAGCTTCAGCTTTATAAATGAAGAAGATTCACTTCTTGAAGAACAGAAGTTGGAGTCAAACAGCCCTTACAAACCACAGTCAGATAAATCTGAAACCCATACAGGCTTTCCTTGCATTAAAAAGGGACCACAGGTAGCGGCATGTCACAGTGCTCCTGGACACCAGGAAGAAAACAAAAATGACTTCATCCCACATCTTGCGAGTGAATTCAAAGAAGGGGCTTATAAAGACCCACTTTTTAAAAAACTTGAACAGGTACAATAGGATTTATGTCATTGCAGGTTTCTGTTTATGTAATAAAGTCATTTGTTCTAGGTCTTCTTGTTTTTTCCCCTTCACTCTGAAATCCTCAGAATACCAGATTTTGCCCTTTGTCTAATGTGAAACATTTAAGTGTGTTTAATTAGCACTTATAATAACTTTAAGTTGTTACCTCATTTGGCAAAAAGTAAGAAATGGTTGATCAAGTATTAGGGGAAAAAATTGGATGATATACTGATGCCCATCCTATTTTAACAATCAAAGGATTTATATGACTGTTTCGGTTTCTTAGTTGAGATAGTTGATAAGATTTCCTTCATAAGGATGTGAGTTTTAGATTTTCGGTGGCTGATTTAGTTACCTAGGGATCCCTGTCTAAAACTTCTTACCAGGAAAGATAGGAGGAGGGAGATGGGAGGAATTAAGGGAACGAGGGGTCCATGAAGAATTGTAAAGTTGATTTAATAAAGTTAATTTTGTATTTAAAAAGCTGAAAGAAGTACAACAGAAGAAGCAGGAACAATTGAAGAGGCAACAGTTGGAGCAACTACAGAGACTCATGGAAGAACAAGAGAAGCTGCTCACCATGGTGTCTGGGCAGTGCACACTTCCAGGTATGCTTTGCCTACACAGGGCCTCAGTATAATGCACATTTCTTACCTGTAGTTGTTTGACATGTTATTTCTATCGTTCCTGTATCATGTGTTGTGAACTCCAGTTTCTTTAAGAGCTAGCCCGATAAATGTGAAATGGTAGAGTTGTAATACAACTGGAACAAGAAGGAGCTGCCGCATTCTGGTGTGCGCATGCCCTGCTTTAAGGCATTGATGTTTATTCATTAAAAAAAAGAAAAATGAGCTGGGTGTGGTGGTCCATGCCTGCAGTCCTAGCTACTCTGGAGACTGAGGTGGGAGGATTGCTTGAGCCCAGGAATTTGAGGCTGCAGCAGTGAGCTATAATGGCACCACTGCATTCCAGCCGGGCAACAGAGTGAGACCCTGTCCCCCCAAAAAAGGTCCAATAGAAGAAAAGTCAGATTTGGCCTAGAGCTGCTGCTGGTATCCAACCCCTGCCTGATGAATGAAAACTGTTGGGTGTCATAAAGGTAAATACATGTAGGAGCCACTCTGTTCAGCTGAAGAACCATACCAAAGATATTTTCTGTGGTAGGAGATGACAGTATTCTGTTGTGTGACCCATCAGTTAACGGAAAGCATCATGTGCCAATCAGGAAAGAAAACTGGAAATGTGACCTGGAGCAGTGGTTTGAAAGTTTCTTGACCACACTCTGTAGTAGTAAAAATGTTTAAAGTCGTGACTCATAATGACAAAGCAATTTCATGTCATCAGTCCTTATTGGTGTTCCTGGCATGTAGTGAGGACATTTTCTATCTTGTTTATTCTAGTTCTATATCATTTTAAAAAATGCTACATCCGATAATAAAATTATTATAGATTGTGTCCCATAGTTTGAAAAAAACTGAGGTTGGAGCCATGTGTTTGCTTCTTTTAAGAAATTACTGACCCAGGAAAGCACCTATTCTGCTCAGAGATTATGCTGGGCATTGAGAATACAAGGAAAAAAAGACTTGGCAAGTGAGTGAGGCTGGGTGCAGGGGTCAGGTGGGGTGTGGTCGTGAGAAATTGTAGCACATAAACAATGGTTTAGGGAATTTGGATGTTTATCTTAGAGAATATAGAAAACATTTGTGTGCCTTAAAATAGTTGAATGGCTTAGGGTTTCTTTATGGAATACATACAAAGAATAATCAAGATCACTTAAATAACAGCTGTGATACTTTTAAAGGTAGAACCGCACTATGACAGAATGACAGGGAAGCTGATTTCAAAGTTATTTACATAAGAACTAGCCTCATGCAGTCATGGAGCAGTTTGCTTTGGAGCAGTAGTTTTCAAATATTTTGGTCTCAGGATCCCTTAGGATTCTTAAATATTTGAGAGCCCCAAAGAACTTTTGTTATATGGGCTGTATTTACCAATAACTTACTGCATTAGAAATTTAAACAGGCTAGACATGGTGGCTCACACCTGTAATCCCAGTACTTTGGGAGGCCAAGGCCGGCAGATCACCTGAGGTCCGGAGTTCAAGACCAGCCTGGCCAACATGGTGAAACCCTATCTGTTCTAAAAATATAAAAAATTAGCTGGGCGTGGTGGCACACGCCTGTAATCCCAGCTACTCAGGAGGCTGAGGCACGAGAATCACTTGAACCCAAGAGGTGGAGGTTGCAGTGAGCTGAGATCGCACCACTGCACTTCAGCCTTGGCGACAGAGCGAGACTGTCTCAAACAATCAATGGTTTTGTTAAACACCATTTCCTAATAAAGGGAAAAAATACTGTTGTCACTGTGGAGAAGTCTTTGTGGGGTGGGGGTCACTACTGGGGATAAAAGAGAAAATGTTGAAGGAAGTCATCAGCTTTGTTGCTTTTCTTAATTGTAAGGTTTGAGTTTACTGCCTGATGATCAGAGCCAGAAGCACAGGTCTCCAGGAAATGCCACCACTGGAGAGAGAGCCACATGCTGCTTCCCATCATATGTCTACCCGGACCCAACCCAGGAAGAAACATACGCGCCCAACATTTTATCCCATGAGCAAAGCAACTTCTGTAGAACTGCCCATGGAGATTTTGTCTTAACTTCAAAACGTGCGTCTCCTAATTTATTTTCTGAGGCACAGTATCAAGAAGCACCTGTGGAAAAAAATAATTTAAAAGAAGAAAACCGTAACCATCCTACAGGTGAGCTACTTATGTTTCTCTCTTCTGTGCTTATAGTGTTACTAAGTTGTCCTAAGATGAAGCCTTTCCATGTTTTTTCTTTAAAAATTATTTTTTCAGAGATGGAGTGTTGCCGTGTTGCTCAGGCTGGACTCAATCTCCTGGGCACAAGTAATCTTCCCCCATCAGCCTCTCAGGTAGCTGGGACTATAGGCATGTGCTACCCTGCCAGCTCTTTCTGTATGATTATTTTTTTTTGTCCCCTGTGGCATGTTTTTTTTTTTTGAGACAGTCTCGCTCTGTCACCCAGGCTGGAGAGCAGTGGCACAATCTCAGCTCACTGCAACCTCTGCCTCTCGGGTTCAAGTGATTCTTGTGTCTCAGCCTCCCAAGTAGCTGGGATTACAGGTATGTGCCACCATGCCCAGATAATTTTGTGTATTTTTAGTAGAGATGGGGTTTCAACATGTTGGCCAGGCTAGTCTCAAACTCCTGGCCTCAAGTGATCTGCCTGCCTTGGCCTCCCAAAGTACTGGGATTGCAGATCTGAGCTACTGCACCCAACCATAATGCCTTGTTCCTAATTTAGAGTTAATTCATCGGTGTGGAAAGCTCAAATATGTTTTTCTTCTTTTTTACACAACATGTTTCCATAGCCTTTTATTTTGGAAAATTTCAAACATCTAGAAAAGTTGAAAGACCACTGCAGTTATTACTGATATACCCACCACCTAGATTGAGCAGTTAATATTTTGCTGTATTTACTTTGTCAGTGTATGTATGTGTATATGTATCTTTTACATGTATATCGTTATCTTTACTTCTATATGTGTATAATTTGCTGAACCATTTCACTGAAAATAATATGCAGGTATCTTGTTACTTCATTCCAAATATTTCAGTATGCATCAAGCAAAAATTAGGACATTCATCTGTATAACCACAGTGCTATTATTGTATCTAAAGAAATTAATGATAATTCCTTAATATTCAAGTCCATTTTGGGATTCCCCCAGTTATCCCAAAATATCTTTTAAAGGTGCTTTTTTTTTAAAAGGATCCAATCAAATTAATGCATATCCAGTCAAGTTCATGTATTACATTTGATTCTTATAACTCTTTAGCCTTTTTAATCTCTAGAAAACCCCACGCTTTTTTCCTCATGACATTAACCTTTTGAAGAATGTCAAGTGTCTTTATTTTATTTTATTTTATTTTATTTTTGAGACAGGGTCTTCCTCTGTCACTTAGGTTGGAGTCCAATGGCACCATCTTGGCTTACTGCAACCTCTGCTTGCTCTCAGCCTCCCAGGTAGCTGGGATTACAGGCATGTGCCACCACGCCTGGCTAATTTTTTTTTTTTTTTTTTTTTTTTTTTTTGTAGAGACGGGGTTTCGCCATGTTGGCCAGGCTGGGCTCGAATTCCTGGCCTCAAGTGATTCTCCCGCCTTGGCCTCCCAAAGTGCTGGGATTACAGGTGTGAGCCACCACACCCGGCCTCAAGTGTCTTAATTGGAGTTTTGTAGTTTCTCTTAATTATATTAAAGAATTCCTTGAGTGTTGTAAAATCTTTGATATACATTACTTTTAATTAAAAAATTTTTGGCATAGTAACTTGTAGAATTCTCATGTTTTAAGACATTAATATGCTTTTCTTGAGCTAAATTGTTCTTAATTTTTATCTCAGGAGAAAGTATCTTATCATGTTGGGAGAAAGTGACAGAACAGATTCAGGAAGCAAATGATAAGAACTTACAAAAACATGATGATTCCTCAGAAGTGGCTAATATTGAAGAAAGGTATTGTTCGTGTTGAAAGTGAGAAATGTGACTATTTAGTACAATAGCTAGCCTTTATTATTGAACACTTTCTTTGTTTGAAAGATCTATATTTTTCTTGTTTTTGGTTGACTATGCTTTTAAGGTTAAAGATACAACCTATTATGTACTGTCAACAACAAAAGAGGTTGAGGAGATATGTCAGTTAAAGCTGCCTTGACATTGTATTCTCAAAGCTTTTTCACTTAAGAGAAACATCTGGATAAAATCAATTTTCTCTCAAATAGTTAAATCCTATTTTTGGAGAAGGGAAAAATTAAGTATTGACATCTCCCATTTGGTGTCACTTATCAATTATAATTGCATTATCAGTTTAGTTACAGAATTTTAAAATATGGCAAAGATTAAGTATTTTATATTTTAAGTAAGTTGATTATTTTAAAATTTTATTTCAAAATTTTTAATATAATGTGGACAAAATGTCTTTTCTGATTATTGTTCTCACATTAAGGGCCTTTCTTAATTAAAAAAATGCATATTTAGTGATCTATTTTTGAAATACATTTTAAAGTTATTTGATGAATATGTTACTCCATGTGTTAATCTGTGGTCGATAGATGGACTTCAGAAGGATTCTTAGGACTCCAAAGTCATGTGAAGAGTGTTGTATGTTTCTTCATTTTAAGGTGTGGAGAGGGATTGTGGCTTTTGTTAGGTTCTCAAAGGGAGGCACTGATTTTGGGAAAAGTTAGTTCTCCATGTTGTCAAGGGTTTCTATACCAGGCACACTAAGTGTAAAATATTCACACATTATGATTTGCATGTTAAATAACTTTCTGTTTCTAATTAGGCCCATTAAAGCTGCTATTGGAGAAAGGAAACAGACCTTTGAAGACTACTTAGAAGAACAAATTCAGTTGGAAGAGCAAGAACTGAAGCAAAAACAGCTGAAGGTCAGCAATTGTGCTCTTCTGATTAAATCATTCTAAGGCTTTAGAGATTTATCTATAATTTGCCTTAAAAATAACTTTGAGATCACTTGGATATACCAAAATTAATTCAAATATTATTCTTTTATTTTAGGAAGCAGAAGGACCATTGCCAATCAAAGCAAAACCAAAACAACCATTTTTAAAACGAGGAGAAGGTTTAGCTAGATTTACTAATGCCAAATCTAAGTTTCAAAAAGGCAAAGAAAGTAAACTAGTGACTAACCAGAGCACTTCCGAGGACCAGCCGCTGTTTAAAATGGATAGACAGCAACTCCAGCGGAAAACCGCTCTTAAAAATAAAGAGCTGTGTGCAGACAACCCTATCCTTAAAAAGGACAGTAAAGCTAGAACCAAGAGTGGTTCTGTCACCCTCAGTCAGAAGCCGAAAATGCTGAAGTGTAGTAACAGGAAAAGTCTTTCTCCGTCAGGATTGAAAATACAGACGGGGAAGAAATGTGATGGGCAGTTTAGAGACCAGATCAAATTTGAAAAAAAAGTCACATCTAATAATAAAGAAAATGTACCTGAGTGTCCAAAACCTTGCGATACTGGCTGCACAGGGTGGAATAAGACACAAGGTAAAGACAGACTTCCTCTTTCAACAGGGCCGGCCAGCCGCCTGGCTGCTAAGAGCCCCATAAGGGAGACCATGAAAGAGTCTGAATCTTCTCTTGACGTTTCTCTTCAGAAAAAGTTAGAGACTTGGGAACGAGAAAAGGAAAAGGAAAATTTGGAATTAGATGAATTTTTGTTTTTAGAACAAGCTGCTGATGAAATATCATTTTCTAGTAATTCCTCATTTGTACTGAAAATCTTAGAAAGGGATCAACAGATCTGCAAAGGTCACCGGATGTCTTCCACCCCTGTCAAAGCTGTGCCACAGAAGACAAATCCGGCAGATCCCATTAGTCATTGTAACCGCAGTGAGGATTTGGACCACACTGCACGTGAGAAGGAGAGTGAGTGTGAAGTCGCACCCAAACAACTTCATTCATTGTCCTCAGCTGATGAATTGAGGGAACAGCCTTGTAAAATCAGGAAAGCCGTCCAAAAGAGCACTTCTGAAAATCAGACTGAATGGAATGCACGTGACGATGAAGGTGTTCCAAATAGTGACAGTAGCACTGACTCTGAGGAACAGCTTGATGTTACCATAAAACCATCGACTGAGGATAGAGAGAGGGGCATCAGCAGCAGAGAGGATAGCCCACAAGTCTGTGATGATAAGGGGCCTTTTAAGGACACCAGGACCCAAGAAGATAAAAGGAGAGATGTTGATCTGGATTTGTCTGATAAAGATTACAGTAGCGATGAGTCTAGCATGGAAAGCATAAAACATAAAGTGTCTGAGCCCTCGAGATCCTCATCCCTAAGTATGAGTAAAATGGACTTTGATGATGAAAGAACTTGGACTGACCTTGAAGAGAATTTGTGTAACCATGATGTTGTTCTTGGGAATGAATCCACTTATGGGACGCCGCAGACATGCTACCCTAATAATGAAATAGGTGTCCTGGACAAAACAATAAAAAGGAAGATTGCACCAGTCAAGAGGGGAGAAGACTTGAGCAAGCCCAGGAGGAGCAGAAGTCCTCCTACATCGGAGCTGATGATGAAATTCTTTCCTTCTTTGAAACCAAAACCAAAGTCAGATTCACACTTGGGAAATGAACCCAAGTTAAACATAAGTCAAGACCAACCACCTGGTGAGTCAGAGCATTATAAAATATGTATCAGAATGTTAGAGATTTAACATTAATCAGTATGCTGTCAGAATGCTTAAAATCCTAACTTTCCTTATTGCTCAATAGAAGTCAAATTAATGGGTGATTTGTAAAAATTTGATTTATTTTATGGGTCTATATGAGGCTTTAAAATTAATTATTTTTTAATAAAGTGAGATAACATCAAAGCTTCTACGTTTCCTTTCTTCCCCAGACCTGGTTCAAGTGCCCCTTCCTAGAGGTACCAGTATTACCATTTCGTTTGTGTATTCTAAAGAGTCTGTGCATATAAAAGCATATGTGTCAGTTTGTATATAATTACCTTTCTATACAAATGAAAAGACTCTTTTTGTATACTGTCCTGCACCTTGCTTATGATAAATTTTGAAGATTGTTCTAACGCATGTACACACCTACCTCATTCCATTTAACGGATGTGTAGTATTTCTGTTGATGTAACGGACTTTTTAAACTCACCCTGAAAGATTCCTTTCCATTATATTATATTATAAATTAGCAGAGCATAGGTGCTTTAAAATAGAAATTAAAATAGAAATTATAACGTTAATTTTCAAAAATTCTGATTTTAAAAGTAATTTTTTTGTACAAAGTTTGGAAGCTTAAAAAGCACAGAAGCAAAAATATTTACAACTTAACTACCCAAAAGTAACTGCTATGCCATTTTGGGATATTTCATTCCAGTCATTTTTTCTATGTAGTTTTAATATGACAGAGTTGTATAACTTACCTCATTTCTTTAGCCTTGTGGATCACATTTAGTTTCTAAAAAAGTACTAATTGATAAAAATGCTTGAAGGACAGAAGCACCGGCTATTTTACATTTTAAATAGCAAATTTGATAAAGGGAAAACAATTTGCATTTATTTGATTAATAGTAGGGGTAAACTTTGATTTTGGTGTTGATTAGCTCTTCAGATCTCTTGTGGATTACTTATTCATATTCTTAAGCTATTTATATATATTGGTCTTTGAAAAATTGATTTGAATTATTTCTTTTTATGTATCATGTTGATTCCTTGTCAGGTCGATACTCTTTTGAGGTAGATTAATTCTTTCATAAATTCCCACTGATTTCCTCAGGAAAGTTAGGTTTAATTTTTTTTCCTTTTCATGTTTGAAGCATTGTTTCTAATGCATTTTAATAGCACAGATGTTTGCCATATTCTTAGCTCTTAGTGTTACTAGCTAGCTAGTGTTTTTGCTGCAGTAATGCCTTTTTTGAAGTTCAGTATTTATGGCCTATTTCATAGGTGACAATGCTCGATCCCAGGTTTTGAGAGAGAAAATTATTGAATTGGAAACAGAAATAGAAAAGTTTAAAGCTGAGAACGCATCTTTAGCTAAACTTCGCATTGAACGAGAAAGTGCTTTGGAAAAACTCAGGTACGTTTGGGTCTGTAAGTTGGGAAAAAATATGCAGTGACTCAGTTATACCTTTAAGACCATCTATAAACAGTCTGAAACAATTTAAATCAGTCAAACAAATATAACTGAAAAGGAGGTGAGATCTGTATCGTATAAGTTTTTTTTACTGAATAAAATGACCCAGTGTAGTCAATGATGTGTACAAGGGAATTTTTCTTAGTGGAGAGATCATAAATTAAAATTTGAAAAACAGTTTGGAGCTATGGTACCTTCAAGTGGCACTTTGGCTAGTTAGTTTATTGGTTTCTCTGGTCTGCTGTAACAAAGTACCAGCAACTGGGTGGCTTTAAACAATAGAAATGTATTTTCTTGTGATTCTGGAGGCTGTAAGTCCAAAGTCCGGGCATCAGCAAGGCGGGCCATGCTGGCTCCTCCAGCTTCTGGTGGTTTCAGGCACACCTTGGTATGTCTTGGATTGCAGCTACATCACTCCAGTCTCTGCCTCTGTGGTCACATGGCCATCTTCCCTCTGTGTGTGTCTTCACATGGCATTCTCCTCTGTGTGTGTTTGTCTTGGTGCCTCTTTTAAGGATAGGGTCATATTGGTTTAAGGGCCCACCCTACTCCAGTATAACGTCATCTTAACTGGCATCTTAATTGTATCTGCAAAGGCCCTATTCACAGGGATTGGGACTTCAACATATTGTTTTAGAGGACACAACTCCACCTACAGCAGTCGATAGTATGACATATCGTCTCCTACCCTAGGTCATGATCTTACCTGACTTTATTGGTTAGCAAAACTTGAACTGAACTTACATGAGGCTATTTATATATATTATATTTATTATTTCTCTCTATATAAATTTTACGTAGACATATTTTTTAATTGTACTTGTGAATAGTACTAAGTTCTGTTGCAGGAACATACTAGTACTTTTTATTCCAGGTGTTGCTCTGGGTCTTGTTGGGGATATTATATGTCACGTACACACCGTATTTGTTTGTTTTTTGGTATTTGTTACTTTAATGTTTGAGGAGAAGTTCATACAATTGTAGTTCCCATGGCTGCCTGCTGCGGGATTGGATCTAGGGGATGGTAGCTGCTATGCAAATGCTGAAATTCATCCAAATTTCCCAGCCTCTTTGTTCTTTAGCACTCCCCAGGATGCTGCAAGTCTTTCGTTAGTGTCCAGAGTTCCGAAATGGTTGATTCTGACAGGTGCTGCTAGTTCAATAGCTGCTTTGGTGGAGGGACTGATTGTTGGAGCTTCCTACTCCACCATCTTCCTTAACATCTCTTCCGTATTTCTTTTCTAAAACCTGAAAAATATGAATTCTAAAGCACATCTGGCCCATAAGTTCCAGATAAAGGTTTATAGACAGCTATTAATCCACTTAAAAAGGAAATTCGGTTACTATACTATAATCTGCAGTATGCTTAAAAATCAAATTCTGAAAATTTGTTACTTTTTAATGGAAACATCTTTGTTTTTCTGCTGATACATACTGTAAATATATGCTTATCATAGTAGTTATGGGTAAAATGTGGAACTTATTCCAATCCGTTCTCCACCCAAGATCACTTTTAAAACGTGTCTGCTTCATTATTTCAAAACGGACATCTTTTTCTTTTAAAGAACATTTAAGTCATAAGATAATGGCTGGGTTTTTGTTTTTTTGTTGTTGTTTTTTGTTTTTTTTAGCATTTTCCCTATTTTGGTTTTGCTTTGTTCTAAGCAAAATTCAGTCCTCGAATTTAGACATTGTGTTATCCTTCCCAATTTACAGATGAGGAAACTGATGCACTGAGAAGCAAGTTTTTAAAGTTTACCTCCTTAGTCAGTGACAGAGAGCCTCAGTGCCAGCCTAGGCAGTGTGGTTCAGTAGAGCCCTGGGCTCTACTGTATGGGCTCTTTAATCTGCTTTTTATTTTATTTTTATTTTTTTGAGACAGGGTCTGGCTTTATCACCCAGACTGGAGTACAATGGTACAATCTTGGCTCACTGCAACCTCTGCCTCCTGGGCTCAAACCATCCTCCACCTCAGCCTCCTGAGTAGCGGGGACTACAGGCATGCACCACCACGCCCAGCTGATTTTTGTATTTTTGGTAGATACGGGGTTTTGCCATGTTCCCCAGGCTGGTCTTGAACTCCTGGGCTCAAGTGATCCCCCTGCCTTGGCCTCCCAAAGTTCTGGGATTACAGGCATGAGCTATGATGTCCAGCCTTGCTTTTCATTTCAACAACATAATAGACATCTTACCTATTAGCACACCCTAGTCTTCTGTATCCTTGAAATGACTATATTATATGAATGCTACTGTGACTAATCAGTTAATGGAAATTTAGCTTGTTTAGAATTTTCCACATTATAAATTATTCTGCAGGGAATATCATCATATGTATAAGATACTTTTTATTTAAAAATCTACTTCCTTGTGATAAATTTTAAGAATGTCCATTGCCCCAGTCAGCATCTGAGGCTTCTTCTCACCCCTTTCCCCATCACTGGAGTTGAGCGTTAGCAGTCTTTCAAATCTTGCCAACCTGATAATTATGCCATCTTTCACCTGCTAAAGTTTGCATTTCTTTAATTATTGATAAAGTTGAGCATGCTTTTATATTTAGTGGTCATTTGTGTTTATTTTGTAACTTTCTTTGTGATCTTTGCTCATTTATCAGGACATTTAACTTTCTCAAATGTGCCACAAGTATTCCTCCCCCAGTGTTTGCTTTGACTATATGATTGTGTGCACACGGTCGACATTTTGAATAGTCAATAAGAATGTCTTTTACCTTTTCTGTCTGCTCTCCCTCCAGTGAGGCAGGGAGAGACTTGTCCGGTCTCAAGGCTTTAAATGCTGTTACGCCCCAGATCCAGATCTCTCGCCCACATCTCCTATCCCACTGCCTCGTTGTTCCCTCTACCTGGAGAGCTGATGAGTGTTTAAATTGATCATTTAGAAAAAGTGAGCTCCTGATGTTCCCTCCTGAACTTACTCTTCTCTTCTTCTTCCCTGTCTCAGCACATGAGTCTGCTCTTCCATTTGCCCAGTGGAAAAATCTTGGAGTCATGCTTGAGTCTTCTCTTGCTCTCTCAGTCCATTTCTAACCCAACTGCTTCACTGCCTCAGAGCTGCCACTCTCCACCAGGACCCCATTGGCTTTCTCTGGTTATTAAATTCACTTCCTAGCAGGTCTCTCTGCTGCCTGCGTCTGTGCTCTTCACACACATCCAGAGCCAGCCTGCGTTTGGACGGTTCATCTGATCAAGGCCTCCTTCCTCTTTTTTTTTGAGATGGAGTTTCACTCTTGTTGCCCAGGCTGGTGTGCAATGGTGCGATCTCGGCTCACTGCAACCTCTACCTCCCAGGTGATTCTCCTGCCTCAGCCTCCCGAGTAGCTGGGATTACAGGCATTCGCCACCATGCCTGGCTAATTTTGTATTTTCGGTAAAGACGGGATTTCTCCATGTTGGTCAGGCTGGTCTCAAACTCCTGACCTCAGGTCCAGCTCCTGGCCTGATCTGCCCGCCTCGGCCTCCCAAAGTGCTGGAATTACAGGAGTGAGCCACCGTGCCTGGCCTGTCTCCTCCTTTTTTGACACCTTCTCCTGCTACCCATCCTTTGCTCACTCTGTTTTAGTCACACTGGCCTCCTGGCTGTTCTTTGAACACCTCAGGCACATTCTTGCCTCAGGGCCTTGGCACTTGCTGCTCCTTCTGCCTGTACTGCTGTGTGTGGACACCCTTGTGACTGGCTCTCTCATTTTCTTCAGGTTTCCTTCATGTTATCTCAGCAAGATAAGCCCTCACATACGACACAGTTTCACCCTCCCACTCTGATATTTTCTAAACTTCTTCCTTGCTTTATTTCTCTGTAATGCTTCTAATATTCCATGTACTTATTTATCTTTATTATCGTCTGTCTTCCAATAGAATGTAAGAAGCTGCATGGGAATACATTTTTTTTTTGAGACAGAGTCTGTCGGTGTCGCCCAGGCTGAAATACAGTGGTGCGATCACAGCTCATTATAACCTTGAATTCCTGGGCTCAAGCCTGCCTCAGCCTCCCAGTGTTGGGATTATAGACTTGAGCTACTGTGCCCAGCTAGAATGTTTGTTTTTTTCACTGTGGTTTCCCCACTACTTCGTCGAATGCCTGATTCATCGTAGGCACCCAATGAATGCTTATTGGATGAATGCTTTAGTGAGTGGATTGGCTGTTATTTCAGGCCTATGGATTGAAGATGAATTCACTAGGACTAGCAGTTACTAGCCTGTCAGCAGGTTCTGCACATCACTGCACTGAGATGGTCTCCTTAGGTGATAACATAGTTTGGTCATTTTAGGAAAGAAATTGCAGACTTCGAACAACAGAAAGCAAAAGAATTAGCTCGAATAGAAGAGTTTAAAAAGGAGGAGATGAGGAAGCTACAAAAGGAACGTAAAGTTTTTGAAAAGTATACTACAGCTGCAAGAACTTTTCCAGATAAAAAGGAACGTGAAGAAATACAGGTATGCTAGTTCTTTATGTTATATTCCTGTAAGTTAGTAAAGGTGACAATCTTGTAAGCATCTCAGAGTTATTTCTTATGTCAAAGCAAAACTGTGTATCAATCCATTATTCATTCATTCAGCAAATAATCTGTCTGAGACGGTGTATCAGGAATATCTTTGGTAGTCTGACTTTTAGAGTAGAAGATTTCAGTTCTTTTCTTACTAGTGAAGTCTTCCTAGAAAAGACCACGATAATGTCATGGATGAATTAACAAGCCTGGAGTTGGAAATTCACTAGCGTTATGTTGTGTTAATCTTTTTGACCTATCACCCACCAAATATTGTTAGTTCTGTTCATTTATCATAATTTATGGCTGTAAATAACCAGGTGTTTAATTCTAAAACTTATAAACTGATAGGCCAGGTTATCAGTCTTGTTCATTTCATAGTTAGAAGTGGGCATGCTAAAACTATAAACCTTCTAGAAAAAAATAGGTGAATTTATTTACGACATTGGCATATCCGAAGATTACTAAGAGAAGACACAACTAACTATAAAAGAAAAAATTGATATATTGGACTTCATCAAAGTTAAGACTTATCAAAAGAGAAATTTAAAATGGCTATCCATTGCTTCTAGCATAAAATGCACCTTCCACTGTCTGTATTTTAATTACTAGCATTTTTGAGTTCCATTCTTTGCTTTCTTCCTGTCTCATGCAGCCATCCTTGAGCAATCTCACCTGCACACCTACAGCTTGAGTTATTGAATAGCATGGTGCTCAGGGTCTTTAATTCTCCTTCTTTATTTTTGTGGGAAAAAACGTACCATTATGTTTTGGTTAATGCTTAGTTTATTAAATCTAATATGTTAGATGTTGACAATATTAAAACTTTATTTCAAAAGGTAATATAAATATATTATCATTCAAAAGTCACAAAAAGATGGGTGGTGAAATTCCTCCCTCACCCTTGCTCCGGCCACCTATTCAGTTGTTTTTTGAAAATAATTTTTTATTATAGAAAGTTTCAAAAATACATAAAAGTAGCAAGAACAGAATGAATTCCCATATTTTACCAGTGATCATTTTGTCTAATTTCATCTCTCTCCCCGCTGTACTCTTTTTTTGCTTTTTAATCTGGAATTTAAAAAGTGAAATCCCAGACATCTCCTCATTTCACCTATACATAGTCTAGTATGTTTCTCTGAGAAAGACACCTTTAAAAAATAAGACTATTGGCTGGGGGCGGTGGCTCACTCATGTAATCCCAACACTTTGAGAAGCCAAGGCAGGCAGATGGCTTGAGGTCAGGAGTTCGAGACCAGCCTGGCCAACATGGCAAATCTCCATCTCTACGAAAAATACAAAAAAATTAGCTGGGTGTGGTGGTGTGCCTGTAGTCCCAGGTACATGGGAGGCTGAGGCAGGAGAACCACTTGAACCCGGGAGGAGGAGGTTGCAGTAAGCCAAGATCATGCTACTGCACTCCAGCCTGGGTGACAGAGTGAGACTCCATCCACGGCGGGGGGAACAATTATCATACCTCTGTCACACCTAACAAAATTTACAGTAATTCCTTAGTATCAAATAATACTTAGTCCATATTCAGATTTTCCAAGCGTTTGGTATCTTTTTACAGTTGATTTGTTTGCATTCTAATTCACCTCTCGAGGCAGCCAGTGTTATCAATCTCATATTTTCCCAGAGAAATTCTTAGAAAGTACATATATACATTCATGATGTTTTTTTAAACATTAATGATAGTTTACTGAAATCATTATGTATCTTAACAGAACATCTTTGTTCTTTGTTTTATTATTGTATGGAATTGTAATATGTGCCGTAATTTACTCACCTAAGCACTATGTATTTCTGTTCTTTTTCTGTTTACAAGAATCCAAGAAGGGCTGTACTGAATAACTGCGCATATGTGACCTCTCCCAATCATTCTCCCACTTATTCATTCAGCACATGGCTACTGAGTACCTGCTGTGTAGCAGGCATATACTGGCAATGCAGCAGTGAACAAAACAAATCAATCCCTGTCCTCATGTAGCTTATGTCCTGGAGTATATCTCTAGGATGGATTCCTACAAGTGAATTTTGAGGTTAAAGGTATGTACATTGATACAAATTGCCAGATTATCCCTCCATAAACATCATGCCAAATTTTAGTTCAGTTTTTTATTTTTATTTTTTGACACACTCTGTGGCCCAGACTGGAGTGCAGGGGCTCAATTTCAGCTCACTGCAACCTCCGTCTCCCAGATTCAAGCGATTCTCCTGCCTCAGCTCCCCATGTAGCTGGGATTATAGGTGCCCACCACCATGGCTGGCTAATTAATTTTTAGTTCTACTAGCAATTCTTAGAGTGTTTTTTGTTCTCTACCTGATAGGTAAGAGGTTTAAAATTGATTTTAAACTTAATTGAATTTCTTTTAAACAATCTGAGTTATAGTTACAAATTTAGTATGGCTGTTTTTAGTGAACAAGACATATACTTGAAACAGTAGTTATAACAAATTCTACTATCAGAAAACTTCACTAAATTAAAAACCATAGCCTAAAATACATGATGGGTTTGTCATTTCATTTTTCTTTCTGGATCTCCTAGGATTAGAGATAACCTTGCTGTGTTATGAAAATCTTACCAGATCCAAAGGGAAAAAATAACCTCCTTAGACCACACAAGGTTGTGAGATTGATTGCTTTTTTTCCTTCTTCTCTTTCTCATAGCTCTGATCCTGACTACTTCTTCCAAGGATTCAAACCAGAGCAAACACACTTCTTTTTGTTGTTGTACTTTGTTAGATGAATAACGTGGGTTTTCTTTTCTTGCAACTTGATGCCTTTCCCTCACAAGATGTGTCCTCTGATTCTCAGGCTCTGCAGTCCAGGCTGCTAGCTCTTATCCCTGTGTGGCTATTTCCATTTAAATTAATTAGAGGTAAATTGAAAATTCAGTTTCTCATTCCCATTAGCTACATTTCCAGGACTTAGTAGTAGCCACCTGTGGCTGGCTGGTGGCTGCCACACTGCACCGTGCAGGACTGGGCATATCCTCACTGCTGGCAGCTCTGGGCTGTGCCCATCAAGGGGCTTGTTGGGTGGCAAGGGGCTGGGCTGGTGAGTTGCCGTCCCTCTTCAGGAACTCATTCTTGAACTCTCGCCTTTGTTCGTTTATATGACTTCTGGTGTTGATTGAAGTTTGGACCCTGTTCGTACTTGGTTATCATGTGTAACCCTGGGTATTCATTATTTCTTGCTGGTTTTGGTGCAGTTCCTTTTCTTCCTTACACCATTTGGCTTATTCATAGTTCCCCGTATTTACCTTTCTTTTTACTTCTGTGCAAAAATATACTTTAAAAACAGATATATACTTAATAGAAAACAAACCTATGTTTATTGATACTCTATTAAATCATCAAAAAATTAAGGAGAGGGCATATTTAACCTTCCTTTACATTACAGTTATGTTGAAAAATATTAACTATTTTATTTTGGGTATTCATTCAGCAAGTTTATTGAGAACCCCTTATGTACTAGACACTTGTAATCATTGAGGAATTGATGAGTTAGCAATTTCTGCCCTCCTGGAATTTATATTCATCATTACTGAGTCGTAGCTTTTCACACACTCAGGTTACTCTAATTAATTATAAAATTTCCATTTTGATATTTAAGTGGTCCCAACTTGACCAGTGGGGGAGCCCCTTTAAGTCCATGGCTCCCTTGCCATTTAGTGCTGCCCTTGGCGTTTTGAGAGCACTGCTTTCTGGAACAACGGGTTATTTAAGACTATTTGGTTTTGGCTTTCTTTCTTCATTTCCTTTCTTTCCTTCCTTTTTTTCTTTTCTTTCTTTTCTTTCTTGACGGAGTCTCACGCTGTCACCCAGGCTGGAGTGCAGTGGCCGGCCCCTCCCGGCTTCACGCCGTTCTCCTGCCTCAGCCTCCCCAGTAGCTGGGACTACAGGCACCCGCCACCACGCCCGGCTAATTTTTTTTTGTATTTTTAGTAGAGACGGGGTTTCACCGTGTTAGCCAGGATGGTCTTGATCTCCTGACCTCGTGATCCGCCCGTCTCAGCCTCCCAAAGTGCTGGGATTACAGGCGTGAGCCACCACACCCGACCTTGGCTTTCTTTTTTAAACCTGCTCGGGGTCTGGCATCTACTGCGCTGCAAGGAGCCGGGCTCCTCCGGGGCTGCTCTGAGCGTAGAGCCTGTGGAGGTTGACAGAGCCGGCTGCGCCTTCCGCAGGTGCGGAGTCCCCTCGGCCTTCCCTGCCCTGGCTTCTGCGCTTTCTTCCCGTTTTCACGGCGCTGGCTCTCAGCCGTGCTCACCGGGACCTGGCAGCTGCCTCTGCCTGAGCCTTGCCCGCGGGACGTGGAGGCCTTGCCTCTGAGCTTTCGCGCTGCGCTGGAAGTCTGCGCCCCAGCCGCGGATCCCACCCGCCAGCCAGGCCTGCTGGCTTCACCCCGCAGGTCGTTTCCTCCTGCCAGTTTCCCCTCCCGGCTCCTCTCCCGTCTGTCTGGGTCTGGACCCTCACCAGTCCCCCAGCCTAGGGGCTCCCCTCTCTTCCTCTCCCCCATCCCCAGGGTCTCCACTGGCTGGCTGCGGCCTCTCCCTCCCTCTGCACCCCGAGGGCGTGTCATCCTCCACCCACTCCATCCCCGTGTCCCGCCCACGGAGCCCACCCTCCGCCTCCGCCTTCTGTCTCCACCGCGCGTTCTGCCCCCAGCTTTCTCATCCTTACCGCCGGCTGGCATTTCTTTAAACAAAACTCACTCAACCCCACAGCCCTATCTGTGTTTTCCTTTGCAGCAAAACTCCTTAAAAGCCTTGCCCATATTCACTGTGCCTGGATCTCCAAATCTCACCAGCTGTTTTCGCCACACGCCCTGCAGCGCGGCCTCCGGTCATTCTATGGCACTGACACGGCCCCTCTGGAGCCACTGTGAACCCCCAGGCCTCATCGCGGCCGTCTGCCAGTGTCCATCCTGGTGCCGTCTTCCCCTGTGCTTGGGCCAGAGGCCTCGAATCATTCTCGAGGCTTCTCTTGCTCTTCCATTCCTTGCTGTTCTGACAGAAAGTCCACTCAGATTCCAGTTGCCACCTCTGGGTTAATGACTTGCTGGCGGCTTGGCCTCCGCTCTTACCCCGTCCCTGTCGCGTCGCTCCAGGTGACAACGGATCCCCTTCGCTCAGACACCTCCATATGCCTCTGCTTTCCTTCCTCCAAGAACCTCAGTCCCTATGTGACTGGGCCCTTTTTCCCCTTCCTGTCCCTGGCCAGTCCTCCTGCCATTTACTTGTCATCTGCGCTGGTCCCTTGTAGTGCTGGCACTGTGCCAGGCACCCTCCTGTTGCTTCCCACACGCGCTGCCTCCCCAGCTCTGTTCAGTGACACCCAGCACGTGTCATCCTGCCTCCCCACACAGCCCCGCCACCTTACCTGCCCTGGCCACTCTCCCGTCACCCCCTCACCTGCCCCAGCCACTCTCCCATCACCCTCCCACTGTCCCCGGCAGAGTGAGCCTCATGAGGTGGAGCTTTGTTCTTAGTATAATAAGGGCCTGTGACAGTGCCTGATAACAGATATTTTGTAAATATTAATTGCTCTTGAATTCTGAACCCATTTAGACTTGTATTTTACCATTTTCGTATTAAATCCATATTCCTGCATGATAAAAGTGCTTACCAGAAATTTTTCTTTTATTGGTCATAATCCATCTCACAAATGGGAAACCTGATATTCATGGAGGTTGTGGATCTTACCTTGTTTTAAGCATTCAAGTCAGAAAACTCGGATGTGAACCTTGATGTCACCCAATCCAAAGTCCACACCCTCTGTGGTGGGGCCCGGATGTCCTCTCCATCCTCACCAGGCTGCCGTGTGGCTGCCGCAGGGATTACTGAGGTGCAGGGGCATGGGCCGGGCCGCGCCTGCTGCCTCACCACTGATGGGCTTCGGTGCCCTGCTCCTTCCTCGACTCTAGGTCAGTCGCTATCACTTGCAGCTGCACGTGATCTCGAATTGCTTCTAGACATTTCCAGCATATTCTTCCCTTATTTTAGTCTATCTAAAACAACTCATTTTTCTGGAAATTTATTTCTTCTCATGAATTTCAGATAGTTTTCAGGGCAGGTAGTTTTGACTTTGGAATCTTTTATTCTTTAGCTCTACTCTTCCTTCAGTTATTCATGAGTTCCTATTGCATTTCTTCTTTTTGGGATCTCCCCCCTGGATCCCTTTCAGTTAATAGCTCAGGTGAGGTCTTTCCTACCTCTTGGCAGTTTTCTGCTGTCAGCTCCCATGTGCTGTCTGCCTTCCTTTCTCCTGGCTTCTGGAATTAGTTTTGCTGATGGTCTGCGGTGAGACTCTGATCCCCTCCTCCCGCCGCTGAAAACCACGACATTCGTCTTAAATGTCGTCTGTTGACTAAGCCTTCCCTTTCTTGCTGGCTATTCTGTTTCATTGCTGGGTCTCTATTCTTCTATTGTTTTAATTCTGGTAATGTAGTAATGGTTTTTTTTTTTTTTTTTTTTGAGAGACTTTAAAACAGCAAATAGCAGATTTACGGGAAGATTTGAAAAGAAAGGAAACCAAATGGTCAAGTACACACAGCCGTCTCAGAAGCCAGATAGAAATGTTAGTCAGAGAGAACACAGACCTCCGGGAAGAAATAAAAGTGATGGAAAGATTCCGACTGGATGCCTGGAAGAGAGCAGAAGCCATAGAGAGCAGCCTCGAGGTGGAGAAGAAGGACAAGCTTGCGGTAGGCGGGGAGGCGGGTGGGTTGTGTCAGGCCAGGGGGAGCTTCAATATCTGAGCATTCAAATTCATAGAGTCAGAAAGTAGAATGGGAGCTGCCAGGGGCTGGGGGGCAGTGGGGAGTGACTGTGAATGTGGACAGTTTCCATCTCGTAAGATGAAAAGTGTCCTGGAGCTGGATGGAGGGCGATGGTTGCACTACACTGCAGATATCCTTAATGCCACTGAAGTGTGCACCTAAACATGCTGAAGACGGTGAATTTTATGTGATATCTATTTTACCACAACTAAAAAGATTTTTCAAGCATTGCTGTAAACGGGTACTTTGCAGACTCATTTCTCTAATTCCTATGGAGGAGGTTTGCCACAGTAGGCAGATCATCTCTGTTAAAACAGACCAGGGAGATTTTGGCCAAGAGTGGCACGCATATGACACTTTTTAATCAAGTAATTGGTCTTTCATTCATCTCTGTGAACAACCAGGGTGTGCCAGGCACTGCATTAGGTGCTTGGGGTACAGCAATAAACAGACAAAATTCCTTGCCCTTATGAAGCTTACATTCCAGTGGTGGAAGAAAGACTGTAATAAGCCAAATAATAAAACGTGTGGTGTGTGAGATGGTGACGAGACCTTCGGAGAAGCAGGGCTGTGGAGTGGCGTTGCCGTCTGGGTGGGACGGTCTGGGAAGTGCATGTAAGGAGTGGCCTGGGTGGCCGCCTGAGCCTGCAGAGGAGCCCCAGGCTGCAGCAGCACCTGAGTGGGCCTGAGATGGGGCAATCGGATTAGTGGGCGAGGAGCGGTGGGCCAGCCCTTGGGGTGGGCTGGGACAGTGGGTGGTGGATGGGATTCCTAACAGATGGCAGCATGCACATGGGCATTTTTTGAATGAGTGGGAGTCTGGAGGGCTCTGAATGAAGGGTGGCCGGGCCTCTTATTTTAGCTCCGACTGCTGTAGACTGGGAACAGGTGGAAGGGAGCATGGGCAACACCAGGAATGCAGTAGGGCTTGGGGGGACTGGGTGGCAGTGGCGGGTGGAGAGAAGCAGACGTGTTTGTTGTTGAGCTGTGTGTGTGATTGGTGGTGACAGCAAGGAAGGAGTCAGGAATGGCCTCAACTGTGCTTAGTTTTGTGTTTTGGTCTCATGAAGGTCCCACTGACTAGGAGCAACTGCAAGAAGGGAGCACATGGCCACCAGGAACTCAGGCTTGGACAGGGGAAGTTGAAATGCCTATGAGACACACAGGAGATCCGACTAGGCAGCTGCACACGACAGCACAGGCTCCAGTTGGGGACACACACCTGGGGTCGTCCCAATGTGTGATACAGCACCGGGCAGGGAGAGGCCAGCAGGGCTGTGAGTAGGCAGGGAGGAGCAGATGAGCAGCTAGAGAGCAGGAGGCCAGGAGTCCGTGTGGTGTCCTGAGAGCAAGTGAAGAAAAGGCTGCAAGGAGGAGAGTGACCACCTGTGTCAGGTGTGGCAGTGACTCAGAGGAGGACTGAAATCGGCTATGGGGTTTACCAGGGAGAAGGAACTGTGGGCCTTGAGAAGGACTGTTTCTCTGGAGTGTTGAAGAGGGAAGCCTGATCGGCTGGGAGCGGATAACAGCTTTGTTTAATAGTTTTGCAGTAAATTAAGGACATGAGGGTAGTGGCCATAGGGGAATTTTTTTTTTTAAGACGGTAAAATTAACAGGTGTTTGTATACTGGTTGGACTTACTCAGTGGAGAGGAAAATATTGACGCAGGAGGAAGTGGAAGAATTGCAGAAGCACCATACTTGGTGAAGTGAGAGGAGCTGGGTCCAGGCAGCGAATGGAGGGCAGGCTGTGGCCAGGCGATGGCCTTTGTGCCCAGAGGCGGGAGGTGCAGGCATAGCCCAGGCTCCTGTGAGGGCAGAGGCAGCAGGAGGGGAGGAGATGCAGAAAGCCAGAGGTCATCTCTGTGAACAAAAGCAGAGGCTGGGGGAATAGAGTGATTTGTGGCTGTACCTGGGCCAACCTGGGTCAGAGACTGAAAATTTAAAATAAGAATTGCACATATTTTTTTCTTATTCAGCTTGTGGTCATCCAAGTGAATGCCACCAAGTGAGCAGAGGGAGGGAAGCTGACAGTGTGTGTGACAAGAGTGCCTGCTGCATAGCATACTTTAGCTGCATGAGGACAGTGTGGGCCCAGAGGCTTTCAGGACATGGCAAGCACTGGGGGTCGAGGACCCGCAGGGCCATGTCAGCTGTGAGCGTGGTCAGGGGTGGGGAATTAACAGAATAAGCTGCAAAGACAGGAGCGTAATGAGAAAGTAGCATTCTTCTCCCCGCCGCTCCCAACCTTTTTAGTATGAAAGCTTCCCAAAATAGAGAATAGGTGAAAGAATAGTACAATTAACACCTGGATATCCACTTGGATTCAACCACTAGGAACATTTTGCCATAGTTATGTCTATGTTTCACTGAACCATTTGAAGGTACTTGTAGGAATCATGGCAATTCACCCCTAAATGCTTTAGCATTTTATTAAATTGCATTAACTTTTGAAGAGACCAGGCTGATTGCTTTGTAGAATGCCCTACCTTCTGGATCTTTGTAAGTAGAATGCTTTGAAATTAATAATTTTGTGGTTATTGATAATTGCAGATGTTGATAGTATTGATAATGACAAGTTCTAGGGTTGACCATTGGGGTGTGGAGCTGAGGTAGGACACCAAGAAGGACGGCACTGGAAGCATCATCTCCTGGCAGGGACGGACATGGCGGGGGCTGGGGCAAGTAGTATTGGGGCTTAATTTGGCCAGAAATGGAGGTGGGGTGCAGAGAGGACTCACCCCACCTCATCCTCATGGGGAGTGCTCAGTGGTGGTCTCGGAGAACTGGACTCAGGTGGACTGTCCCAGTGGGAGTGGGAGTGGGGAGCACCCAGGAGAGGCTTTGTTCTCGAACACCATGAGCTGAAGGGCCTGTGTGCTCCTCCTCTGCTCTGTAATGGTCAGAGGAGATGGTTCAGGTAACCTTGCCTACTGTGTCCTAACTTGAATGAATGTTTGTCAAAAGGAGCACGCGTGCGTGTGTGTGCACACGCGCAGTGATTCCTAGATAACAGCTTGTTTGCTTTGGCCTGTTGTATAAATGAAAACAATATGAATAAACAAAACCCACAGCATTCTTAGCACTAGCTGAGTTTTATTAGTTTCACTTAGTGTATTAATAGACTAACACTCATTTTAAATAAAAAATTATCTCTTATACTATAGAACACATCTGTTCGATTTCAAAACAGTCAGATTTCTTCAGGAACCCAGGTAGAAAAATACAAGAAAAATTATCTTCCAATGCAAGGTAAGAGGCTGCATGATCTTTTTATAAAACATTTCAGAATGTAAGGAATAAACAATTTATACCCAACTTAATAAAACATTTCTTAATAAATGTTTTTGAACATTTGAATGAATTTGAATTAATAAATGTAATTGAAGCTCCTGTGCATCATCTTATTCCGCCAGTTAATTTCTACCCTGATAATGGTCCATGCTTCGGTTTTAAATTATTTTACCTTGTTGCGTTCATAAATTGTTATACTGTTCGAGCATCCCAAATCTGAAACTTTTTGAGGGCAAGCATGATGCTCAAAGGAAACATTCATTGGAGCATTTTGAATGTGGATTAAGGATGCTCAACCAATAAGTATTTGCAAATATTCCAAAACTTGAAAAAAAAATGGAGATCTGCAATACTGCTCCCAAGCATTTCTGATAAGGGACACTCACCCTGTAGTATTGTTTCATATTCTGTGTGTCCTTCTGCAATTTGTTTTTTTCTCTCAATACTGTATGACTTACCCATCTTAACACATAAAAACTCCAGTTGATTGATTTTAATAGCTATGTAGATTGCATTGTATACTTCCACAGTTCAGCATTCCTGGAGATGGGCAATTAGGTTTGCATGATAATGAATAGGGCTGCAGAGCGTGTCTTGATCCTGTGGCTTCTCTAGGATATATATGAAGAGTAAGATGCCAGGCCATGTCAGCTGGAGGTTTTCCCTTTGCTCTGCAACATGGTTGTACCAGTTTTTTTTACTGTCAGCAGAGTATGCTCTTCATACTTGCAAACACTTGATCTGGCCAGACTTTAACATTTTGGCCAGTTGATGTAAAATGGCGGTTGATTCCGTGAGCTGGTAAGGCCCTGTGAGCATGTTTTCTTACATTTAGTCAGCATTTGAGGTTCCCCTTTTGTGAACTGCCTGTTCATTTCCTTTGTCCATTTAAAATTTTGGATGTGTGTGTGTGTGTGTTTCTCCTTATAAAGTATTCCGCATAGTAATCCTTTGTCAGTTACAAGCACTGCTAATATTTTCTCCCAATCTGGGTTTGGCTTTTCAGTTTGTGTTTTTTTTAATGTATGTTTTTCCTTGTAATGTTGAATTTACTAGTCTTTTTAAATAGTTTTTGGTTTTCATGACTTTAATTCTTCTCAATCCTCAGGCCACAAGTACACCATTTTCTTCTATGCGCTTTTGCATTCACATCTTGAGTTTTTAATCTGGAATTTTAAAAAATTATTTTTGTGAAATAAATTTAGTAAAGATATATGCAGTTTGACAATTAGAAAGCAAATACTCGGGTTACCACCACCTACGTAAAGACATAGATGAGTGGCAGCCCGGAACTGCCCTCTGTGGAGCCCGTGGCTTTTCTTGATGGCACTCTCATTTTCTCATGCTCTGCTTTACTGCGCCTCACACAAACTGTGGTTTTTGGAGACAGAAGACTTGCAGCAACTCTGCACTGAGCAAGTCTGTTGGTGCCATTTTTCCAACAGCATGTGCTCACTTTGGTAGTATACCTTAGCAGTCCCCAACCTTTTTGGCATCAGGGACCAATATTGTGGAAGACAATTTTTCCACGGACTGGGGTAAGGGGCATGGCTTTGGGATGATTCAGCACCACATTAAATTTATTGTGCACTTTAATTCTAATATTATTACATTGTAATGTATAATGAAATAATTATACAACTCACCATAATGTAGAATCAGGGGGAGCCCTGAGCTTGTTTTCCTGCAATTAGATGGTCCCATCTGGGGGTGATGGGAGACAGTGACAGATCATCAGGCATTAGATACTCTAAGGAGCGTGCAACCTGGATCCCTCGCATATGCAGTTCACAATAGGGTTCTTGCTCCTATGAGAATCTAATGCTGCTGCTGATCTGACAGGAGGTGGAGCTCAGGTGGTAATGCAAGTGATGGGGAGCTGCTGTAAATACAGATGAAGTTTCGTTGGCTCGCCCACCCGCTGCTCATCTCCTGCTGTGTGGCCCAGTTCCTACAGGCCACAGACCAGTATACCGTGGGGTTTGGGGCCCCCTGGTATAAGTGGTATACTTATAATCTACATAAATTGCAAATCAGTATCTTCTCCTAGTTCATGGCTTGTCTTTTTGCTCTTTATAGTATCTTTTGATGAACCTAAACTCTTAAAGTAGTTCAATTTCAGTTTTTCCCTTTGGGCAGTGCTTCTTAATTCTTTCCCTATCTTGGGGTCATAAACATCCCTCCCCTAGTATCTACCCAGCTATTCCAGCACTGTGTATTCCCTAGCTTCCACTGTCCCCAGTTTTCCTGTTGTAGGTATTTTTAGGGTGGGTTCACACAGTCCTCTAGACAGTGTGCTTGCACCTGGAGCCTGTCTATGCCCACGGTCACCTCTCGTTATCCTGCCCAGTTGGTAGATACTTTGGGGGTTCAAGTTAATGTTAGTTCATAATCAGCCTGGGAAGAATTAAACTTGATATATAGTGGGTTTGAATCCTGGTTCTGCCTTTTATTAGTTGACAACCTTAGTAGGTTATTGAACCACTTAGCCTTGGTTTTCTTGCCATAAAATGGGAATAATATTCTAGTCTTTTCTCTAAAGGTGGTTATGAGAAATGATGTCACACAGCTTTATAGTTTAGTTTGCACACATAACCTGTGGGGGTGCAGCATGACATTCTTGTGTCATCCCAAACAGAGCACTCCTGCTATCCCCAGAGCCTTGTCTGCCATCTGCCCCTTTGCTCAAGCCTAAACCCCTGTATACTCCCAGTACTTTTTCTGTTATCCTTCACCATCCACTCCCAGTAGTCCCTAGACTGATCCCTCTGATGTTATTTTCTGGATCTATTAGTTACATTGAATCATATGAAATTGCTGATGTGTGGCAGTTTGGGACCTATAAATCAGTGATTTCCTGTGGTGTAATGGAACCATTCCTGTCTCACAGGCACAGCACAGCCGCCTCACACGCCCAGCAGCTTGTTGGCTGACCACCTGCCTCCGCTCTCCTCCTTCAGGCCATTCTCCCGTAATATCCAGCTCCGTTACACTTTTTAACATGTAGGTCAGATTCTGGCACTTGCTCGACACCCTTCCAAGTTGAGTGTTTACAATATGATCCATTGGCACATAGGATGAAAATACTGGCACTTGAGTGTATTTTTAGAGATTCACCTCACTTTGTTGTTGGTGGGGGCATGTTTATTTTGTAATGTATATGTTGCTGGTACAGTATGTGATTGGTGTGCTGGACATATTACAAAAAGTTTATACCATAGCCACAAGGGCATTTATGTTTTAACTAAATACCCAGTTATTTGGTGAAGCCAAATTCCACAGGTCTTAGATGCCTCTTTTATCTGCACCTTACACCTTGTCATTGTCTCTGAAATACATTTGGGTCT
The DNA here is from genome assembly GCF_029289425.2 of Pan paniscus. Classification (NCBI taxonomy): domain Eukaryota; kingdom Metazoa; phylum Chordata; class Mammalia; order Primates; family Hominidae; genus Pan; species Pan paniscus. The sequence continues at coordinate 24,483,298 of NC_073263.2, read as the reverse complement.
GTCTGTCAGGCTGTTTCATCACCTGTCTCTTCCCCAGGATTGTAAACTCTGAGACAAGATACTGTCTTTCTTGGACATCTAGGACTTAAGTACCTGTGTCGGAGAACTACAAATTAGTAAAGAAAAATATTAAGACATCCTTAACTAATGGATAAAGGACAGCAGTTCACAGGATATGAACTAAGGAAATGTGTGATCATACTAATAAAATTTTCAATTAAATATTAAATCTAACTCTTGACAATTTTATTCTAATAGGCAATCCACCTCGAAGATCCAAGTCTGCACCTCCTCGTGATTTAGGCAGTTTGGATAAGGGACAAGTAAATCTCTATTTTTATATATTCAAACATACATTACTTAGGCTTGAAATCAATTTGTTAATAGACTTATTTCTATTAACGTGGTTTCTAAACCACGTGTAAAAAAGAGTTTTTACTTAACATTATAAATGTTATATTTTGTAAACACTAGTCCTAGAACCCTATATCAGAATCTGGCTTTGGAAGTAAGAGTAGGTTTTAGCTGCTTGAAATGTGTTGTGCTTACAGGCTGCCTCTCCCAGGGAGCCACCTGAACCACTGAACTTCCCAGATCCTGAATATAAAGAGGAGGAAGACCAAGACATACAGGGAGAAATCAGTCATCCTGATGGAAAGGTTAAAAAATGTTTTTGAAATAATGAATTCTATAAAAAATAAACGGGTTAAAATAGTTGAAACACATAGAATCTAAAATAAGGGCTCTTTGGACAAGATGCCTTTAGTTGCCATTTCTCGTTCAGAGATTCAGCAAAAGGCGGCATACAATCTCTGTATGATCTTTGTTCTTACTCCAAAGCCTTTGTAATCCTTGGCACTTCTTAAAAGCTTCTGTTCATTCTAGGTCTTCCTTTCTTGCAGCCTTTCTTATACTGATCCTGAGTCAGGGACCTCTCTCCTCATCTCCAGCCAGCACAGTTTTATTCTTATGCTTAGGAAAGTTTCTTAGTGGGAAAACTGCCTGGGGGTTCCAGCTAAAGGGAATGAGGAAGAAAGGGATATATACAGGTTAGAGGTGATGAGGGAATTTTTTCCTCAGGTTTATGGAAAATTTACTTTTCGAATACCTAATCTGGTCCATTTCTATTGAAATTATAGGGTTGGAGTGCTATCCTTGAGGAATGAGAGAAGGACAAAGAACAACAGGCAAAGCAGTAGTTAGACTTTCCTGTACAACGTCTACTTTAGGGTAACAAATTGTTGATAAGGGAAGGTTTTCTTTTTTAGGTAAATTCCAGCTAATACATGGAAAAGGAATGAGAAAATTAGAAAATCACGAGTTTGCTACTCCTGATGAAATAAAGGATCTTTTGAGGGAATGTTTTACATTTTATTACAAAAAATTTCAAAGTAGGCAGTTGGGAGGAGAATTAGGCATATTTTCGTCAGGAGAAAATCTTAGGTGATAATCTTGTGTTGGTTTTTTAGGTGGAAAAGGTTTATAAGAATGGGTGCCGTGTTATACTGTTTCCCAATGGAACTCGAAAGGAAGTGAGTGCAGATGGGAAGACCATCACTGTCACTTTCTTTAATGGTGACGTGAAGCAGGTCATGCCAGACCAAAGAGTGGTATGTTTCCAGAGGTGTTCTCCTCCATAGTTTAACCATCTCTGGAGAAAAGGCAGACTGACTGTGTGTCTTTACAGATCTACTACTATGCAGCTGCCCAGACCACTCACACGACGTACCCGGAGGGACTGGAAGTCTTACATTTCTCAAGTGGACAAATAGGTACAAACTTGCTCCACCCTCTCATTAAATTCTTCCTTCCTTCAAAAAATATTTACTGTAACTTTTTAAACAGAAAAACATTACCCAGATGGAAGAAAAGAAATCACGTTTCCTGACCAGACTGTTAAAAACTTATTTCCTGATGGACAAGAAGAAAGCATTTTCCCAGATGGTACAACTGTCAGAGTACAACGGTATGGCACCATTATGTTCACAGAAAAACCACTCAGTGTGACACCTGTTCATCTGTGCTCAGAAGGTGCCCCAGCCTTGCGTTTCTGATGATATGCGACACCCATATTTATTAGGGGGTTCAGTTTGAATGAATGTCCCACAGGCATGTCAAGCAGTCAACTTGATGTGAATTATTTTTCACATTCTCCTTTTTTGTTCCATTCTTTCAAAACAGATTTTAAGTCTGATCATGCCCCTTCCCAGGAATAACTCTCTTCCCCACCTGATACAGAGCAAACACTCAGATGGTTTTTAAATTAGTGGAAAAGAAGGGTCCCTTTTAATATAACAACCAAAAGGAAGAACACAAGTTGAAAAAAGTTACTAGGCATTTTGTGATGAAAATATGAATGATTAAAACAATGCTAATCTGATAATTGGAACTATCACCATGAAGCAGAAACACTGTAGAAAGTTACAATTATATAGGGATAACCAAGGGATGTCTCCAGAAGTAGCTGCCAGAATCAAAAGGCTACTTTTCAGTAGTTTTTCTGTTGTTTATTTTCTATTTTTTTTTTTAAGAAATCATATTTTAAATTTTACAGTGATGGCAACAAACTCATAGAGTTTAATAATGGCCAAAGAGAACTACATACTGCCCAGTTCAAGAGACGGGAATACCCAGATGGCACTGTTAAAACCGTATATGCAAACGGTCATCAAGAAACGAAGTACAGATCCGGTCGGATAAGAGTTAAGGACAAGGAGGGTAATGTGCTAATGGACACGGAGCTGTGACGATCCTTATGTGATCATGAAGTAACAGTAACTGACTTTTTATGTTAAAAAATGTACATTTACTGTGGATTCTGTTTAATTTATTGTGTATGTGTGGGGAAAAGATTGGATTCTAAAATAAAAGTTTACCCTGTGGCATCTTCATTTTTATATTTGAAATGCAATGATTGATAGCTCTCATTTATAATTCACTACCCTGTCTTTCAATAGACTAAGGAAAGCATTTTTACTGTTTAGAAATTGTGTACAGGTTTTTACAGTAAGTGGGTGTGTTTATTGCTTAGAAATGGCTATAAAAACCAAGAAGTACAGGAAGTACATCACCTAGATGTCCCACAGACACATCAGCCATAGAGCACTGGACTTGTACAGAAAGTGTACTCAAGGAGTAAACACGTGTCTGTGTAGCCAAAATATTACTATGTTCAGTTAGTACCAAAATTAGAGCATTTGATCTACTACAGAGGATCATTAATTATTATAACAGAAAGAATGGGAAGTTAGTTACAACAGTGGATGAATATAAATAGGTCACACACAACAGGTAGTAATCATGGTGAAGAGAAAACAGTTATAACAAGGCTGACTTTGTAATGTAATGTCTCAAAATGGGACACTTGAGAGTGGAGGGGGGCATGAACGATGACTAGCCAGTGTTAACCCATGGACCACAGCTACCCTGATGTTACCACAGTGAGATTACTGTAGCCTCATGGAAGCAAGATGTCCCTGAAGGATGGGCAAGTCACTTACTTGTAAATTTATATAATAATTACAGATTGGTCTAGATAGACCTTACCTGTCACATATACTATGAATCAGGTTTTGTTAATGAAATCTATCAATTCTGGGTGACTTAACTGAATATGAAAAATAAAACTTTTTGAAGAATATAAGTACAGATGTATCTATATACATGATGTATCTATATAGATGTATCTATATAGATGATGTATCTATATAGATAGATATATAGATATCTAGATATATAGAGACGGGGTTTCACCATGTTGGCCAGGCTGGTCTCAAACTCCTGACCTCAAGTGATCTAGATAATCTAGACAGATATATCTATATACATAGATAATCTATATAGATATCTATAATCTAGATATATCTATCTGGATTATCCAGATGATATATCTGGATAATCCAGATAGATTGATCTATCTATCTATCTGGATAATCCAGATAGATTGATCTATCTATCTATCTGGATAATCCAGATAGATTGATCTATCTATCTATCTGGATTATCCAGATAGACTGATCTATCTATCTATCTGGATAATCCAGATAGACTGATCTATCTATCTATCTGGATTATCCAGATAGACTGATCTATCTACCTATCTGGATAATCCAGATAGACTGATCTATCTACCTATCTGGATAATCCAGATAGACTGATCTATCTACCTATCTGGATAATCCAGATAGACTGATCTATCTACCTATCTGGATAATCCAGATAGACTGATCTATCTCCCTATCTGGATAATCCAGATAGACTGATCTATCTCCCTATCTGGATAATCCAGATAGACTGATCTATCTCCCTATCTGGATAATCCAGATAGACTGATCTATCTATCTATCTGGATAATCCAGATAGACTGATCTATCTATCTATCTGGATAATCCAGATAGACTGATCTATCTATCTATCTGGATAATCCAGATAGACTGATCTATCTATCTATCTGGATAATCCAGATAGACTGATCTATCTATCTATCTGGATAATCCAGATAGACTGATCTATCTATCTATCTATCTGGATAATCCAGATAGACTGATCTATCTGGATAATCCAGATAGACTGATCTATCTATCTATCTATCTGGATAATCCAGATAGACTGATCTATCTGGATTATCCAGATAGACTGATCTATCTGGATTATCCAGATAGACTGATCTATCTGGATTATCCAGATAGACTGATCTATCTATCTATCTGGATTATCCAGATAGACTGATCTATCTATCTATCTGGATTATCCAGATAGACTGATCTATCTATCTATCTGGATTATCCAGATAGACTGATCTATCAATCTATCTGGATTATCCAGATAGACTGATCTATCAATCTATCTGGATTATCCAGATAGACTGATCTATCAATCTATCTGGATTATCCAGATAGACTGATCTATCAATCTATCTGGATTATCCAGATAGACTGATCTATCAATCTATCTGGATTATCCAGATAGACTGATCTATCAATCTATCTGGATTATCCAGATAGACTGATCTATCAATCTATCTGGATTATCCAGATAGACTGATCTATCAATCTATCTGGATTATCCAGATGATAGATCTATCTATCTGGATAATCCAGATAGATCTGGATTATCTAGATAGATCTATCTAGATTATAGATAGCTATGTAATCTAGATAGATATCTAGATAGATATATCTATATATCCTTACCTCTCCTGAAATATCTATAGAATATACCTATATATAGATATCTACAGATATATAGATGATATATTCTAGAGATATCTCAGGAGAGGTAAGGATTTTTAAATGAGACAAAAAACACAAACCTTAAAGGAAAAGGTTGATAGGCCAGGCATGGTGGCTCACACCTGTAATCCCAGCATTTTGGGAGGCCAAAGTTGGCAGATCACTTGAGGTCAGGAGTTCGAGACTAGCCTGGCCAACATGGTGAAACCCCGTCTCTACTAAAAATACAAAAATTAGCCAGGTGTGGTGGTGCATGCCTGTAATCCCAGCTACTTGGGAGGTAGGACAATCGCTTGAACCAGGAGGCAGAGGTTGCAGTGAGCTGAGACCATGCCACTGCACTCCAGCCTGAGTGGGACTCTGTCTCAAAGGAAAAAAAAAAAATGTTGATAAATGAACGAACATTTCTGTCAAATGATGATATTACAAAACAGGGGAAAGGCAAGCCCCAAATTAGAAGACAAACAACTGATCAAGGATGACTAGAATACATTGTTTCTACAAATCAGTAAGAAAATTGCAAATAACTCAATAGAAAAATGGACAAACTATTTGAACAAGCAATAAACAAGTGACGGAATGGTCACTAGCTAATAAACCAGTGAATGCATATTCAATGAGATATGCACTGATGAGATACCTTTTCTTACTAATATCACAGTCTGGCAAAAGTCTGGCGACACCAAGTGCTGGCAAGGAACTCAGACAACTGGTGGTGGGATAAATTGGTAGAATTACTGTTTAGAAAGCAAAAAAGTAGTTGTGAAATAATTGTAAAAGTCAAAAAGCAACCCCATGGCCCGGCAAATTCCATCACTATGTATATGTACTAGAAAACCGCTCATGTATACAAGGCTCCTAAAGAGGAACATTTATGAGAAAAAAACTGGTAATGGAATATCAGGATAAATTATGTACACAGATATAGCAGTAAAAGTGAATAGAGTTATACATACCAACATGGATTAAAGAGCAAATAAAATAGAAAATAAAAATTGTGTGACAGCAGATACATTAAAAAATACCATGTCATTTATGGATGCATTCATATGTAGTAAAACTATAAAGATTTATATGAATGATAAACACCAAATCATAACAGTAGTGTTCACCTCTTAATATGCTTTGGCTGTGTTCCCACCCAAAATCTCGAATTGTAATCCCAATGTGTTGGAGGAGGGACCTCGTGGGAGGTGATCAGATCACAGGGGGTGGTTTCCCCAGGCTGTTCTCATGCTAGTGAGTTCTCACAAGATCTGATGGTTTTATAAGGGGCGTTTCCCCCCTTTGCATTTCTCCCTCCTGCCACCTTGTGAAGAAGGTGACTTGCTTCCCCTTCCCCTTCTGCCATGTTTGTAAGTTTCCTGAGGCCTCCCCAGCCATGTGGAACTGAGTCAATTAAACCTCTTTCCTTTCTAAATTACCCAGTCGCAGGCAGTTCTTTATAGCAGTATAAGAAGAGACTAATACACTTCTACAGAAGGCAGGGGGAATGTGCTTGGGAGAAGCCTTTTTGTACTAATGTCTTAAGTTGAATCATTAGGTATAAAATGAACTAAATTTTTTTCATGTGTCTTAGCTATTTCATTTTGAAATTATGGTAAAATGAAACAAGCAAATGTTTGGAAGCGAACATTTATTTACTTTTTTTCCCCACACAATTCCTAACAGTTCAATTAAAAATGAGAGGTAAAGCACTAGTGCTGAACAAGTTAGGAAAATTAAGCCTGAAATAGTCTAAAGACAAAACATAGTCTAAACATAACAGAATTCTTCTAGGCTTCTATAGATGCTCTGCACTGTATACCTGAAAAACAAAATGTGTTATTTTAAACCTTTGCTTAATGTAAATGTTCAAGTGTAGCTGAATCATTTCTTATGGACAAGATAAAAAGTTAGCTGGCTACCCATGTAAGTACGTGGTATGAGGATGGTGACTGCTCAGTAGTTCTATGTGCTTAGCAGATATTTATGTGCTTAAAATTATTTACAGTGGCCACTCTCTCCTGCTCTTCCTATGTACCCTGGTAATGTCAGAGTCATGACAGCCCATCCAAGCATCCTTACAGATAGGGGACCTCTTTGATACTAGTGCTGAATAGGTGAGAAGGGCCTATGAAGAAATCTGGTGGAGCGTTGCTGTCATTCCTTTGAGAAATCAAGGAAAATCCATGGGTGCTTTTCTGATCAATCTAGCATTAATCTCCACTAGTCCCATGCCTTATGCTATGAAGAGAATGAGAACTTACACTTAGGCACTTATTCATCTTTATCTGCAAGCCCCATTTCTACCAATGGCATATGAACTGGATGCTGTTCATCGTCATATAATGTCACTATCTGTTCTGGTGCTGGAGCCTAAAATTAAAAGATACAGTTGTCAAGAAAACAGTAATGTCTTTGCTGCCTTTTCCCTCTCATATCTGGCCATTCACACGGGTGTGAAAAGGTGTTCTCAGGGGCCTATTGATAATTTATGCTCTATGCTTCCAAAAGGCATCTGTAGTGGTTTCCTGCAAAATCCCATTCTTTCCATTCTTCTGCTCTCTTTAAATTTCTTCTCACAAGGTCTTCCTAAATGAAGCCAGTGGGCTTTGTCACCACCATCCCTTGTTACAGTTCATTTGCATTCCACACAAAGCTTATACCTTTATGCATAAACTGACTGTGATGGTTAATATTAGTTGTTAACTTGGCTGGATTGAGGGATGCCTCAATGGCTGGTGAAGCATTTCTAGGTGTGTCTGTGCGGGTGTTTTCAGAGGAGACTGATACTAAATCAGTGGACAGAGAGGAAGACCCACTCTCTATGTGGGCAGGGGACATCCAGCTGGCTGGGAGACAGGCAGAAAGGGGGTTCTCTGCTCTCCTTTCCTTCCTGAGTGGGGGACACCTTTTCTCCTCTTGCCCTCGGACATCAGCCTCCAGATTCTTTGGTTTTTGGACTGTAGAACTTGCACCAGTGACCTCCCAGGGGCTCTTTGGCCTTGGACTAGCAGCTGCATTGTCAGCTTCCCTAGTTCTGAGGCCTCCAGACTGAGCCACGCTACCAGCTTCTCTGGTTCTCCAGCTTGCAGACAGCTATCATAGGACTTCACCTTTGACTGTGTGAGCCAATTCCCGTAATAAATCCTCTCATATATCCTATGGTTCTGCTTATCCTTATATACTGACAAAATTCTGAATATTAGAGAAGTGAAAAAATACCTATCTATAAGAAATACTTGCCCTTTTTTCACTGGGTTGAGAGAAACCCTGTATGAGCTATTCATACCACTCTGCACATGCAATAGCATATATACACAGGTTTTCAAAAAGCACTTTCCAGGAACCATGCTGACTGATTATGAGCTCATTTTTGTCATAGCCAGTGTGTCAGGAATCCCCAAATCATGGCACCAGGCAGGAATCACAAAGGAGGGAAGCAGGTTGAGCTGCACACCAGCAGTGAGGACTAGGTGAACTGAACATCACATGTTCCTATCTAAGGGGCTGTGGCTACACTTTCAGCTGACTGCCATTTCAGGGGGATAGGGAGACCCAGGATTCCTAGTTTTTAGAATATCTAATCAGGGCCAGAAATACAGACTTTTTGGGTAAAATTTCCAACTTTAAAACACTGTGTGCTAAATAAAACAAGGTACAGGCCAGATTCTGCCTGTGGGCTACTGTGACATGCTGAGCCTAAGAAGAAAACATTTACATTAAATGCAGTCTGGAGTTTTTTAGTTGACCTTTTGACACAGGTTCTACTACATCAAATAAGTAGTACAATTATGAGATTAGTACAATTAGTATAATTCAAGCCTTTCTATAATGAGCAGAACTACCATTCTTTCTTTCCCACTCTTCTTTTAGGATGCAGGTGAAATGCCACATTCCTGTTTTACTTATTCAATTAAATACTTGAGTGGCTTCTAAGTAGCAGCTCAAATACCCTTTCCTGTCCTCTCCAGATGCAAATAATCATTTCTTCTTACACTTCCCCCACCCACAAAGTTAGCTATAGCTCTGTTATAGTACTTATTTCATTCAACCTCATACTTGTTTGCATATTTGTTTCCCCATTATAAGTTAATTACGGGATACTCATCTTGAGCATTTTATTAATTACATAAATGATATTTTATATCACCACAGGGGTAAGCAGTTTGTTAAATATAAACTAACACATTTTAACAAGCCTCAAAATTAAGCTTTATATGTATATATAAAGCTATACATATAAACTATATCCTATATAGCTGTATATGCTTTAGTATACTCTCGCATGTAGACGCTGCATAGAAACAAACACTTTACAAAGTATCGACACAGAAATAGCTTTACAATAATTTTGGCTACTTGAGACACTTACCATGGACACAGCATAGAGTTGTTTTCCTTGAAGACAGTCTATCATAGCCCACAGTGCCTCCATGCTCCATTTGGGACAATATGGTATTCTTGTCTCCCCTAGATCCCTTAAGGGAGGTTTAAACCCTGCCAAGAGAACCTTTATGGCTCGAGCTGGATACCGCATAAGATGAGAAGGAATTTGGCACAGTCTGTCACAAAAGAAATTCTTAAATTAAAATTCTCTTCCAGCTGAAACTATCTAATTCTTAGAAGAAAACATAGGGGAAACGCTTCATAACATTGGATTTTGCAGTGATTTTTTTGGATACGACACCAAAAGCATAGGAAATGAGAAAAATCAGATAAAATGGACTTCCTAAAAAAAGTAACTTCTGTGTATCAAAGGACACAACGGAACAAAAAGGCAACCTACAGAATGGGAGAAAATACACATAAACATGGACATTACTCTAAAGATCTACAAATGACCAACAAGCACGTGACAGGATGTTCCACATCACTAATCATTAGGGAAATGCAAGTCAAATCCAAAGTGAGACTCCACCTCACACCTACTAGAATGGCTATTATAAAACAACAAAATTACAAGTGCTGGTGAGGATATGCAGGAATTGGAACCTTTGCGCACTCTTAGTGAGAATGTAAAATGGCGCAGCCACTATGGGAAACAGCATGGAGGTTCCTCAAAAATTAAGCATAGACCATATAGATCCAGCAGTTCCGTTTCTGGGTATATACCCAAAATAATTGAAAGAAGGTACTCAAAGAGATAAATGTATACCCATGTTCGCAGAAGCATTATTCACAAGACCCAAAAGCGGGGAGCAACCCAAGTTCCACCTTCCAGGGAAGGGATAAATAAGATGTAGTATATACTGTATGAGGGGGCTTCAAAAAGTTCATGGAAAAATGAAATTAAGATGAAAATAAAAAATGTAAACTTTATTTCTCAACATAAGTTCCATCAAGATCATGACACATTTGTAAGCTATGGTAACAACCCTTTATTCCATCCCTTAAGAACTGAGGGTCCTGGGAATATAACCATGTCAATGTGATCTTTCTTACATTATTAACTGGACAAAAATGGGCGCCCTTTAAATACTTTGTAAGATTAGGAAACAAAAAACAAGTTAGAAAGGGCCAAATCAGAACTGTAAAGTGGATGCCTAATGATTTAGGTAAAACTCTTGCAAAATTGCCCTTGTTTGATGAGAGGAATGAGCAGGAGCACTGTGGTGGTGAAGGACTCTCTGGTGAAGCTTTCCCAGGCGTTTTCCTGCTAAAGCTTCCGCTAACTTTCTCAAACACTCAAAAGAAGAAGATGTTGTCATTCTTTGGCTTTCCAGAAAGCCGGCAAGCAAAATGCCTTGAGCATCGTAAAAAAATTGTTGCCGTGACCTTTGCTCTTGGCTGGTCCACTTTTGACTGGACCACTTCCGCCTCTTGCTTTCACTATGCTCTGCCTTTAGGATCACACTGGGAAAGTCATGCTTCCTCTGCAATTACAGTTCTTTGAAGAAATGCTTCAGGGTCTTGATCTTGCTTGTCTACAGTTTCCATTGAAAGCTGTGCTCCTATCTGCAGCTGATCTGGGTCCAACAGGTTTGGCACCCATTGAGTGAAGAGTTTGCTCAACTCTTTCAGTCAGCATTGTATAAGCTGAACCAACTGAAATGTCTTTGGTGGTGGCTATTATTTCTGCTGTTGTCAGTCCTCTTCAATTGGGGCATGAACAAGATTAATTTTTTTTTCCTCACAAATTGATGGGGAAGGACTACTGCTATGGGTTTCATCTTCAACATCATCTTATCCCTTCATAAAACAAGCTATCCGTTTGTAAACTGCTTTCTTTGGGGCATTGTTTCCATAAACTTTTTATAAAGCAAAAATGATATCACCATTCTTCCACCCAAGCTTCACCATAAATTTGATGTTTGTTGCTGTTTCAATTTGAGCAGAATTCACGTTGCACTTATCCTTTTTAGTGCCTCAAACTAGATCCTGTTCAGACATGTTAGAACAAGTTAGTACAAATTTATTTTGGTGAAAAAATTTTGAAATCCATGCAGTTTTTTTCATAGTATGCATTCTCCATGAACTTTTTGAAGACCCCTCATATATATAAGGAATATTATTCAGCCTTAAGAGCAAATTCTGACACATGCTACAACATGAATGAATCTTTAAAAATTATGCTATTGAAATAAGCCAGACACAAAAGGACAAATACTGTATGAATTTACTTATATGAGGTACCCAGAACAGGCAAGTTCAGAGACAGTAGACTATGGGTTACTAGGGACTGGGTGAGAATGGACTGTGATCCTATTACTTAACAGGTGCAGGGTTTCTGTTTGGAATAACAAAATTGTTCTGCAAATGGAAAAGTGGTGATAGTTGTATAACCTTGTGAATGTATTTAATGCCAATTAGTTACTATACCTAAAAATAACTAAAATGGGCCAGGTGTGGTGGCTGACACCTGTAATCCCAGCACTTTGGGAGGCTGAGGCGGGGGGATCACCTGAGGTCAGGAGTTTGAGACTAGCCTGGCCAACATGGCGAAACCCCATCTCTACTAAAAATACAAAAAAAATTAGCCAGGATGGTGGCGGGCACCTGTAATTCCAGCTACTAGGGAGGCTGAGGCAGGAGAATCACTTGAACCTGGGAGGCGGAGGTTGCAGTGAGCCAAGATTGCGCCACTGCACTCCAGCCTGGGCAACAGAGCAAGACTCTTCTAAAAAAAAAAAAATAAGCTACAATGGTAAATTTTATGTATACTTTAACACGAAAAAAATTCCTAATTTATAAACAGCCTTAGAATAACCCTTTTCTTTTAAAAGAGGCAAAAATATTCTCAATAAGAAAACTATTTAAAAAAAAGAAATCTAATTCAACACCCCATTTATTTTTAACCTGTTTAATGTCAGCTTTGCAGTTGATCCATAATCAACAAATTGTACTAAGATAGATAAAGGATTAAATTCTTTAATGGCAACAATCTTCGCTCTATACCATAAGCCATCATCATATTCTGCAAGGCAAGGCATTTCTGGAAAGACAGAAAAAGGGAAAAAATCATATTGTCTTTCATTAAATTTTTTTAATCCAAAGGAAATCAGCATATCAAAGGGCTACTTGCACCCCATGTTTGTTGCAGCACTATTCACAATAGCCAAGATATGGAATCAACCCAGGTGTCCATCAACAGATGAATGGATAAAGAAAATGTGGTGATTATATACACAATGGAATACTATTTGGCCATAAAAAAGAATGGAATCCTGTTATTTGCAGCAACATGGATGGATCATTATATTAACTAAGATAAGACAAGCACAGAAAGACAAATATCGCATGTTCTCACTCATATGAGAGCTAAAGAAGTGGATCTCATGAAGATAACAAGGAGATTAATGGTTAGTTACATGAGGCCATGAAAGGCAAATATACATGTGTTTGGGGTGGGGGGATGAAAAGAGGTTGGTTGATAGGTACAAACATATAGTTGGAAGGAATAAGTTCTAATATTTGAGAGCAGAGTAGGGTGCCTAGTTAACAACAATGGATTGTATATTTCAGATTAACTAGAAGTCTTGAAATGTTTCCAACACATAGAAATAACTGCTCGAGGTGATGAATACCCTAAATACTGTCTTGATAATTACACATTCTATGCAGGTAATATCACATGTACCCCATAAACATACACAATTATGTATCAAAAAATGTTTAATACAGAAAAGTACAAAGAAGAAAATGTAACAAATATAGGCTCACAATCCAGAATTAAATATTGAACAGTTGGTCTTATGTTGGCTTCTCTTTTTCTGTTCATATTTTATAAGCCTTTGTTCACTAATTCCTAAGGATTAAGCTTCAAAGAAAGGCATTTCTCCCATTCCCAGAGTTGCTAGTTCTTGTATTCCTAAGACTTATTAGCTCATATTGCCACTGCCCCAACTTCTGATACTCCCCTAGTCTCTTCTAGCGTGGGCCATCATCTTTGGCAAAGGATGTAAATATTTGCTGTTCCTGCCTTCCATTCTGTCCTTTCATTTGCTATGGGACCACCAGAATTGAATTTTTAAAAATTCAATTACATTGCTCTTATTTAAAATTCTTTAATGGTACACCTTAACTGCCTGTAATATCAAGTCCTTATTACAATGTACAGGCTTCTTCAGTTGTCTGTTCTCCCAAACAACTTCTACCACATTTCCTCAATGAGTCACCTAAACAGGATTACTTAAAACTTTGATCCCTCTATTTAGTTCATGGCTGTCCCCGCTCATCTAAAGTTTTCCTGAGCCCTTCTTTTTATGATGTTTATCATAAACATCGGGAACACATTCTGACAGTTTTTAGGGTATTCATCACCTTGAGCAGTTATCATTCTTCTTTCAAAGCCCAGCTCCAACATGACCAACAAAGCCCTAGTAACTGATCACTGTTTTCCCTGTGATCCTACGGCATTACACACACTCCTTTAAGAAGAGCTATTCTTTTCATACTCTACTTGGTTTACATGTCTCTCCTCTGCTTAGAGCACCTGTTCTTGAGTGCAGAACTGATGTCTGTATTCCTAACATGGTACCTGATACAAGCAAATACTCAGTAAAAAAAAAAGTGTACCAATGAGTGCTAGGCTTGAGTTAAACGGTGGAAAAATTAGTACGGTATATACTTCCCTTCGTACATCCTTAGATTTCAGAGTGATGGCATGCGCCTCAGTTTCCCATCTTGTTCTACTTCCTTATGTCATATGCTTTCTGTGTAATTTCACAGAGAATTCTACTTGTGGGCAAGTGGCATTAAAATACTTGACTAATGAATAAAGATTTTTATTTCAAGAGATTTTAATTAAAGAGTTATAGACAATTTCTTGCATATATAAACTCATCAGGGCTAGGCACGGAGGCTCACGTCTGTAATCCCAGCACTTTGGGAGGCCGAGGTGGGCAGATCATCTGAGGTCAGGAGTTCGAGACCAGCCTGACCAACATGGAGAAATCCCGTCTCTACTAAAAATACAAAATTAGACAGGCGAGGTGATGCATGCCTGTCTACTTGGGAGGCTGAGGCAGAAGAATCGTTTGAACCTGGGAGGCAAAGGTTGCGGTGAGCCAAGATTGCACCATTGCACTCCAGCCTGGGCAACAAGAGTGAAACTCCGTCTTCAGAAAAAAAAAAAAAAAAGAAAAAGTCATCAATAAAACAAGAATCTCATCTGGGCCGGGCACGGTGGCTCACGCCTGTAATCCCAGCACTTCAGGAGGCCAAGGCGGGCGGATCACGAGGTCAGGAATTCGAGACCAGACCGGCCAAGATAGTGAAACCCTGTCTCTACTAAAAATACAAAAATTAGCTGGGCGTGGTGGCGCGTGCCTATAATCACAGCTATTCGGGATGCTGAGGCAAGAGAACTGCTTGAACCCAGGAGACGGAGATTGCAGTGAGACGAGATTGCACCACTGCACTCCAGCCTGGGCAACAGAGCAAGACTCATCTCCCAAAAAAAAAAAAAAAAAAAAAAAAAAGGCTGGGCAAGTTGGCTCATGCCTATAAGCCCAGCATTTTGGTCAAGGTGGGCGGTTCACTTGAGGTCAGGAGCTTGACACCAGCCTGGCTAACATGGGGAAACCCCATCTCTACTAAAAATACAAAAATTGGCTGGGTGTGGTGGCACGCACCTGTAATCCCAACTACTTGGGAGGCTGAGGCAGGAGAATCGCTTAAACCCGGGAGCAGGAGGTTGCAGTGAGCCGAGATCACGTCACTGCACTCCAGCTTGGGCGACAAAAAGAGACTCTGTCTCAAAAAACAAACAAACAAAACACTGACTACAGGTAAGACATTAAGCTGATGTGTGTTTTTCCTTTGCTAAAGTATCAAGAATAAATACATCTCTATGCATCACATACCGCAATAACTAGATACATTTTCCTCAGAGGAGAATCACACATATTTAATAAAGATGGGAAGAATGGACTGAAAAGATAAAAGAGTAGAAATCTGACCTGTCTTGACAGAACAGGTCATACTTTGAGCCTCCACCTCAAGATTATAATTGTAGGTGGCTTGTAATTTAAATGATGACCATTAAGGTCTGAATGACAACTCTTGCAATTTCAGCTACTGATAACCTCAAACTTAGAAAATAATCTTTATGCAATTTTCCAACGCTGTCTTATTTGTGGAACGTGAAACTGTTCCCCAAGGGAGTTTACTTAGCGTCTCTTAGTTCACCTTCCTTATCTAGAAAATGAGAAAGAAGTCATCTTCTGGGTATCTTGAGGATTACAGGAGATCATGCATGTAAAGTGAATATGAGGAAAATATCAGCATTAGAGATAGCCCAAGGTCATCAGCCCATTAAAACAAAATCCAAGTTTTATTAAGTATCCTGTTTCATTCAAATATAGTAAGTATACCTGTTCTAAAATCCGTCAGAGGAGGAAGCGCCTCTACCTTCTTATTAACCCTCTGCAGTGCTTCATCAAGGCTCTCGGATTCTGATTCCCCGCTGACTCCACTATCATCTGTGTCACTATGCTGGTTAGAAGTTTCTATAGAATCAAGGCAAATATACACCTAAGTGGGGAGAATGAAAGGAAAACTTTCAGATTCTGGAATGTCAAGAATTCACGTATGTGGACAAAATTACTGTAGCAGACAGCCTCCAGCGATGCTCCCAGAGACCCCTACACCTCCTGATATTCACCTCCTACTCCTTCCCACATCCTACCACACTTATCTTGTGATCAAGAGAACATGATTAGGCTGGGCATGGAGGCTCATGCCTATAATCCCAGCACTTTGGGAGGCTGAGGTGGGAGGATCGCTTGAGTTCATGAGTTCAAGACCAGCCTGAGCAACACAGTGAGACCTCATCTCTCCTAAAAATCAAAAAAATTAGGCCGGGCGTGGTGGCTCACACCTGTAATCCCAGCACTTTTGGAGGCCGCGGCAGGGTGAATCACGAGGTCAGGAGATCGAGACCATCCTGGCTAACACGGTGAAACCTCGTCTCTACTAAAAATACAAAAACAAAAATTAGCCGCGTGTGGTGGCAGCCGCCTGTAGTCCCAGCTACTCTGGAGGCTGAGGTGGGAGAATGGTGTGAACCCGGGAAGTGGAGCTTGCAGTGAGCTGAGATTGCACCACTGCACTCCAGCCTGGGCGACAGAGCGAGACTCCGTCTCAAAAAAAAAAAAAAAAAAACAAAATTAGCTGGGCATGGTAGTACATGCCTGTGGGCCCAGCTGCTCGGGAGCCTGAGGCAGGAGGAATGGTTGAGCCTGGGAAGTTAAGGCTTCAGTGAGCTATGTTTATGTCACTGCACTCTCCAGCCTGGATGACAAAACGTGACCCCTATCTCAAAAAACAAACAAACAAACAAAAAAAAACCCCACAACTGCAGTGACAGTGTGTGACTCCTGAGACTGGCTTACAAGGACATGTAGCTTCTGTCTTGGTAGAACTCTGCCAGGGAATTCATGCGCCAGGAAGCCATAGCCATGCTGCAAGCAGACAACTGGAGAGGCCACGGGCAGGAAACACAGCCTTCCAGGTGGTGCCATGTGAGTGAGTCTTTTCGAAAGTGGTTTCTGCAGCCCCTGCCAACATCATGATTGCAACCTCCTGAGAGCCTGAGCTAGAGTGCTTAACTCAGCAGCTCCCAGATTCCTGACCCTCATGTGTGTTTGTATTAAGCTGCTAAGTTTAGGGGTAAATTGTGATGCAGCAATAAATAAGCAAAATTACCAAAACCAGCAATAGTTGTTTAGCAACTATATAGAGCATAACATGCTACTTACTCTGCTCTCTGATGAAATTAGAAAGCAAATCCTTCCCCTGCCTGTGAGAGAATGGCTTACTGTGTAAAAGGCTGAAGGAGCTGCTGAAGCTACTTATTTCTTCCTCTCTTTGTTAGCCAAGGACATGTAATTGAACTTTTAGTGCCTTTATTCACACATTCAATCAATATTCACCGGGTGCCTAGTATTTAACAGGCACTATTCTAGGTTCTGGGGATACCTCAATGAACAACATGGAGCTATACCCTAAGGGGAGGCAGACAAACATAGTAAGTGGAACACGGTGTCAGCCAGGTGGTTAAGTGGAAGAGTTCAGTGCAGGAAGAGGAAGGGAAGCGAGATGTTTAAGATTTCATAGGTAGAAACGGTTCCACCTTAAAAATCTAAATATCAGATGTAAGCATAACATTGAATAAAGCAGCACAACACCAGGAACCCAGTAG
Source organism: Pan paniscus (assembly GCF_029289425.2). Taxonomy (NCBI): domain Eukaryota; kingdom Metazoa; phylum Chordata; class Mammalia; order Primates; family Hominidae; genus Pan; species Pan paniscus. The sequence goes on along the minus strand of NC_073263.2, from coordinate 24,465,439 downwards.
GTCCTTAAAAAACACTTGCCTTAAACATTGACAAATATCTGAAGAGGATATTATAGGGTGGGGCAAACTAGAGTTCACGAATTTGCAACATTTGAAATCAGGAAAATAGAAAAGTGAAGAGTCACTTATAGTGTTTAAGACCAAGACAGCTTGTTACGTTTTTAATCACCAACTAATCATTTAGATCACATACTTCATTAGGTGAGACAACGTGCTTAACTTGAACAGCATAGAGTTCTCCTGGGGAAGGCAGAGATGAAGACAAATACGGTGGTAAAAGAGGAGTGTCTGTTTCAGCCGAAAGCAATTCCTAAACCACCACAGAAAAATTCAAATTTCAGAATAAGGACAAAAATCTATTACATTATAAAAATTCATAATGGCGCCAATTTACCTTTCAATTAGCAGAAAGCAAGCTCTCTTAAATACTGAATACCATAAAATGATTTTGTTACAGTAGGACCAAAATGTGATGATAATCAAAGATCTTTAGTATTCTTTTGTCCTCTAATTTCAAAAAGTATTTTGAGCAAAAAAATGCATGAATGTTTATTGATGTGCATATTATCTACACATATACATACAACTCTAGAAGAATAGTCAATAGTAACTGCCACTAATGAGGGCTGGGGTGTTTGAGGTGCAGAATGAGGAACAGATCCTTTTTCCTTTTATACATTTTTGCAGTATTTAAGAATAAGTACTTCTAATAAAAACTAAAATAATACATGAAATGCTAAAAGAAAATTAAGTTAAAATCATCAAAAAGGTGTGCTTTCTCTTAAGCCGTATGAAAGCAAAGGAATACTACAGTTACATGATTCCCAGGAAGATCATGGCACCCAGCAATTGTTAAAAGCAAATGTGTATAAAAATGTGGTGCATGTTTTTCTGCAAATACAAGCAATATCTTTATAAAAAGTTCTTATTCTTCAAGAATATGGTAATTATCTTAAGTAAAACCATCATATTCAAATTTGTAGGTTAATTTATTACTATTTAACATTTCAAACTGGTAGACAAAAAAAAAGTTTGAACCTAGGAAAATTCAGCAAAAAGTGATCAGCCACTGTTGAAATTTGTTGAACTTAATTAAGTAATAGGCAATTTACAATAAGGTTATGTTATTTTCATAAATTACAAAGGTTTATGTACTAAAACTCTTCCTACACCAAAAAGTCCAAGTGACAAAAGAAAAAAAACAGATAAATTGGACTTCATCAAAATTAAAAACTTTGGTACTTAAAAGGACACTATCAAAAAAGTGAAAAGAAAGCTGGGTGTGGTGGTCCATGCCTTTAGTTCCAGCTACTCTGCAAAAAGGCAAGAGGGCTGCTTGAGCCCCGGAGTTCAAGACCAGCCTGGGCAATATAGCGAGACGCTCTCAAATCCATTAATGTGAAAAGACAACCCACAGAATAAAAGAAAATATTTGCAATCATATATTTGATAAGGTACTTGCATGCATAAAGAACTGTTATAGCTCAACAATAAAAAGATAAATAACTCAAATAGATTTGAAGGGATTTCTCAAAATATATATATATATCCAATAGGCACATGAAAAGATGCTCAACAATACTAATCACCAGGACAAGCATATCAAGTCTACAGTGATATGCCACTTCATGCCTATCCTAAAATGGCTAGAAAAACAGAATACAAGTAGTTATCTGGTGAGGAGGTGGAAAAAATGGGGTCCTTGCACACACACTACTGACATACATGTAAAATGATGCTGCCACTTTGGGAAACAGTCTTGGAGATCTTTAGAATGTTAAACATAGTTACCACAGACTCAGTAATTCCACTACTAGGTGTATACCCTAAAGAAGGGAAAACATATGTCTACATAAAAACTTGTACCTGATCAGACAGCAGCATTACTCACAACCACCATAAGGTGGAAACAACCCATGTGTCTATCAACAGATGAATGGGTAAACAAAATACATCCATACAATGGAATTTTATTCAGCAACAAAAAGAAGTGAAGCACTGATATATATACAACATGTATGAACCTTGAAAATGTTATGCTAAGTGAAAAGCCAGCGACAAAGGACCACATAGTGTATGATTCCATTTATATGACATGCACAGGATAAGCAAATCCATAGGGACAGAAGTGGCTGTCATGAAGCTAGGGAAGGAAGAATGCAGAATGACTGCTGCTGGTACAGGGCTTCTTTTGGGGGTGATGAAATGTTCTGGAAATAGATAGTGGTGATGGTTACAAAACAGTGAACGATACTAAACAACACTGAACTGTATATTCAATAGGTAAATTCTATGATATATAAATAATAAAACTGTTATAAAAGAGAGCTTTCTGTCCTGTATCAGATCCTTTTTATTAATGAAGTGTCCAAAGTTTCCAAAATACTTGGATTGTTACTTACCTCAAACCTTATTTCCCATTGTTCCTCTTCATACTTTTTATCATGATCTGATCTTGGTTTCTGAAATAATATGGTATTGAGTAAAATCACCTTTAGCTATATTGTTTTAAGGTACTTTCCATATTTCATCCCCACAAAAACTGGGTGCATTTCCTTGTTGGTATTCATTTATTTATTTCAGATCAATTACAGGAAAATCTAATGTTCTGAATAATCTCACCATAAGTTTTCAACAATAAGAAACCTCAAATATATGTTAACACATGTCAAAGCTAATTCATTTATTATAAGAGTGGGAGTTCTTACCTTTCCCTTTAAAATGTTCACAGTGAATAGTACAACTAGAACAGAAAGACTAAGTAATCTTTATAAAACCTGTTCAATAACAGACGTAACTTCTTTTACACACACACACACCCCCACTCACCCACAACAACCACACCTCTGCTTTAAAGAAAAAGCTGGCAGTGAGGATTACAGGAACAAAGTTACAGCACGATTTCTATTTGAGAGAAGAAAGTAGTTTTCTTTATCCATAGAACAATGTTTGGTTGTGTACTATCACCAAAATGAATATTAAAGAGTCTAACAAGTAGACTGCAACTCTAGAAATAAAAATATCTTGTGATATAAAATATAATGATGCATAGTCTACTCCTATAAAAGATTTATAGCAGCTTGAAATGTGAAACCATATCTTGTAACAGGCTATATTTTTTAAAGTACTAAACCACAGAAGCACCAGGCAAGGAATGAGCCACTTATGGAAGCTAAGCTCAAAATGTGACTCTGGGTTTCCTGTGAGAAGGCAAATGAGAGAAATTTTGTAATACACGGCTTTTGTGTCAAGTAAAAGGAAAAAATATTTTATCTGGAGCAAGAGCCCTCTGCTGGTACTGAATTCTATAAAGATTTTAGAATGTGCATCTCTAATTCAAACAACACTGAATAGCATGGGCATCGCACTAGGTTTGAAGGTACAGAAACATTAATTGAATCTTAATGTAATTAAAGTCTTTTACAGGACATTTATAATGCATGACACAGCCTATTCATCTTTCTCAGCAAAAATGTGTAAGTCCTCTAGACTCTCTTAATAGATCAGATATGTAGAATCATATTTAAGACACAGTGTAAGACAAAATGTGACATTTTAACTAGACTTTTCTACACTTTAGATTTTTATAGAAAAATAGTTCACTTACTTCTTTCAACATCTCCTCAGTATGTTCAGAAGTACAGTATTTATAGTATGCCATAAAATAAGAAAGTGACATTCCATCAAAATAGAGGTGAATAGACAATTTCTCCCATGGATTTTTAGGTAACTCCTATTTAAAGTTCAATAAAGATAATCATAAAAATAAACTCCACTTGATGACATTTTTATAGTCAGCAAATATCAAATTTAGCTTCTGACAATCACAGTATTAACTAGACAGTTTGGCTAGTGACTCATTTCATAGAATTTTCTTCCTGGTATTTTGACGCGCTATAAGGGAGTAATTCTACTACTTTGGTTTATGTAATATACACTTTCAAGTTCATAGAGTTTTCTAGTTATTTACCACAAAATAACTAGTTATATATAATTCCAATTCCCAAATACATCACCTTTAGATGATACTAATAAATTACACTACGTACAAAGAGAAAGAAAAGGTTACGTTCAGAGGTGAAGAAATAAAGTTTCATTTAAAAATCCAAAATTGGTGGGACTCGAAACAGTCTAAAAGCAGGAATCATGGTAACTTTAAAACTCTGAATAAAGTTCACTTACAGTTATTGGGTACTGAATGTGTCCCTAACTGATAAGCTGACCTACAGCAATTCTCTTCATTTCCACTGATCCCACCTTTGTCCAAACTCACTGCTCCTCACTGTTTTACTGCTCCTCACTGAATTACCGTTGCTGCCTCCCAGCAGATCTTGTCCTATCTCTTCTTACCATTCCCTCTTCTGCCAATGCAGTCCCCTCCCTCCTAGCCCTGCTCCTGCCTCAGCGCTCATCTCCCTGCACCCGCGTGGTCTGTCCTCTAACCATTTTAAGGTGTTGACTCAAATGTTACCTTTGCAGCGACGTCTTCCCAGATGCATGTTTAAAGTGGAACCTCCTCCCTGGCCATGCCATTCCTATCAGCCTCTCTCTTATCTAATCTAATACTCCTCATAGTTTATTTTCTCTTTCCCACCACTGAAATGGAAGCTCTAGAAAGGCAGGGATTTCCTACTGCTCAGCCCCCAGCTGTGTGTCCAGGCCTAGAGCAGAGGCTAGCACCTAAGAGGCCCTCGGTTAGCATCTCCCTTTGTGTACAAGGGAGAGGAGTGAGTCTGGGCAAGGCCTGCTGTCGGCTGGGTTGTGTGGCATGCACATTCGTGGTCTCTGAGACACCTGGCAGCCTTTGCTATACCACAAGCTATTCTTCTGTGTCAATTAAGCGAAGAAGCAATGAAAGCTGTCTAGACAAACTAAAAATTTCAATCTCTACCATATTTCAGTGACTTGCCATGGAGACTAAGTAACTAGGGAGGGACTCTTAGTACTAACAAAAGCCACTTTCTTATGTAAGTAAGTGTGTGCCTCCTTTAGGTTTTTATCACTCTATCATCATCCTTTAATACAGAAATACTTTCCTTACCATATATCTTCCCATTCGGGCCCTGCAAACATAGCAGCTGCAGGTTGATCTTATTACCTCACTGCTCAGAAACCTCCACTGATGCTCTCCCTATCAACCCCACCAACTGGCCCCTACCTCTCCTGAATGCTATTCACTACCACTACTCTTCACCAAACCTCCACTGTTCAAGTCAAACAGTTACACCATTTCCCTAAAATGTCTCTCTGTACCTTTGTGCATTTCATTTCCCCAGTCAGGAGAACATTACAAGGGCTACCTCAATTCTCACCATCTCTAAATTCCTATTACATTTACTCTTTTCACCAGTCACTTAGCTCTTGGCATGTTACTTTGTAGTGCAAATGTTTTAGGTTTTTGCCTTGTTTCACTAACCAGATAAGGGCTTTGAGGACACAGATCATGATAGACTCCCAGAATTACCTGGACCAGAGACAGTGCTGAGTGTTCAGCACCATCTTGGAAACTGCTACATATAATTATAAACATGTCCAACAATTTAATACTGCTCCCTGTAACAAAACAAGCTGTTAATAAAGAATCTTTCAAATTAGTGACTTTAATGGTTATGAAAGTTCTCAGGAACTTGTTCAAAAGCAGGCTTATTTAAAGCAGGCGCAGGAACCAAACTGGTAGTTTCTTTTATGCTAACAAGCAATTCACATAAGAAGGTATATACCATTGCTTATCATCAAAAATATCCCTCAAATTATGTTAATTATAATATTTTATGGCAAGTAATTTATACCAACTATATATACTTTAAATTACCATAATGTGAATGTCCACCTGTCTCTTTGAAAGCAGTTGTTGAAGAACTTCTATTGCATCTGGTTGCCAGACATTCCCAACCTATTTGAGATTAATAAACTCAGATTCTTTTATGCTTTCATAAAATCAGAGCAAGAGGCAAATTAAGATACACAAAAGTAGCCATAAACAAATAATATCAGATAGTAGTACAAAATACACAAGCAGTTCTCAGAGAATATCATAGGTACATGATAAAAATAATCTTTAAAAATGAATAATTTGAGTACTCATTTTATGCTTTAAAAATATAAACCTGTTCAGCCAGAGGTGAGAAAACACACACACACACCCCCTACATTTAAAAACAAAACATTACATTTAAGACTTTTTAAAAAAGACCAATATGCCAATGCAGTGCTTGTAACAAGGCCTACAATATGTATTCATTAAGGAATAGTGATTGTTACGTCTTTATGCGTTGAGAGGTTCACATGGTGAGGAAGTGAGGCTTCCTGCCAAAGCAATGTGAGTCAACCATCTGAAGTGGACCCTCTGTCCCCAGTTGATCCTTCAGGTGACTACACTTATGGTGGACATCTTGACGGCAGTATCACAAGGGACCATGATATGGTTTGGCTGTGTCCCCACCCAAATCTTATCTTGAATTGTAATCCCCATGTGTCGAGAGAGGAACCTGGTGGGAGGTGACTGGATCATGGGGCAGTTTCCCCCATGCTGATTGTGAGTTCTCACAAGAACTGATGGTTTTGAAAGTGTTTGGCCGTTTCCCCTTCAATCTCTTTTTCTCCTGCAACCTTGTGAAGAAGGTATGTGCTTCTCTTTCGCCGTCCACCACAACTGTAAGTTTCCTAATGCCTCTTCAACCATGGAGAACTGTGAGTCAATTAACCCTCTTTTCTTCATAAATTACCCAGTCTTAGGTAGTATCTTTATAGCACTGTGAAAATGGACTAATACAGACCCCTTGTCAAAACAAACCAGCTAAGCCACTCCTAATCCCTGAACCATAGAAACTGCATGAGATAATGAAAGTTTATTGTTGTTTTAGACCACTAAGTCTCAGCTTAATTTGTTATGCAGCAAGACAGAATAAGACACTCTTTTATCTGATCTCCAGCTTCAAGTTTGTTGTAATTTCATTTGATAAAGAAATAAACTTTTGCAATCTTATACCTTCCCACTTATGAACATGTCTCTTCATTTATTCAGATGTTTTACAGCCTTGAGTATAATTTTGTAACTGTCTTCATAAAGGCTGTTTAGCTGTCTTAGTAACTTGTTGGTGTTTTATTACTTTTTTGTTGCAACTGAAATTTCATTTTACATTCGAAATATTTCTAAAAAATTATTAATAAAAACTAATATTTAAAATTAATCATTCCACAAATTATTATGTACTCACAGGTGTGGTATTATGGAGCTGACAAGGAATACAAAACTGGGGTATATCAGGATACAGCAAAATAGGGTAAAGATGGCACTGCGGAATCTTTTCAGTGAATCCATGATCTAAATATTGTACCTGAAACATGACAAATACAATTTATAGTTAAAATTTATTATTAAAAGCTAGGGGACAAAAGGAATTTCCTGTTATTAGAAGAAAGACAGGCCGGGCTTGATGGCTCATGCCTATAATCCCAGCACTCTGGGAGGCAGAGGTGGGTGGATTGTTTGAGCCCAGGAGTTTGAGACCAGCCTTGGGAACACGGCAAGACCCCATCTCTAACGAAAATAAAAAAAATTAGCTGTCTGTGGTGGTATGCGCCTGTAGTCCCGGCTACTCAGGATGCTGAGGTGGGAGGACTGCCTAAGCCTGGGAGGTCAAGGCTGCAATGAGCTGTGACTGTGCCACTGCACTCCAAGCCTGGTGACAGAGGAAGAACTTGTTTCAAAAAAAAAAAAAAAAAGACATCTGAAAAGTTTAAAATCTGGATTTCAAAAATTTCCAGGAAAAAAAGCAATACTGTATTTATTCCCTCATCCAATAGTGTATCAAACCTCATTGTAAAAAGGTTTTCTTACACTTAACCCATCAGACTTTTTTTGAAAAAAACTGGGTTTTATTGGATTTACAAATTCCTCAAGAGCAATCCCTTTTTGAAATGCTTTAATATTGATAATTCAATTTCTAAATTGTCTTAAGGATAAGGAATGCCAATAAATTATTTCTTCTGTCCCAACATAATGAAATGAACATATCACTGTTTAATTGGATTTGCTTGGCAATTACCATTAAAAAATAAAATAGAATTAAACAAAAAATGTCTGAATACCTCACAGATAATTAGGATATGGTTTCACGAGACATTTATTTCTTAATGTGAATCACAGGATAAACTTTGAAAGATACCAGATTAAGAAATGAAAAATCCACTGTGTATACTAAAAATGTAAAGTGACCACATGAAAAAAATAAAAGGTGATGATTAAACTATCAAAGTTCTTTTAAGTAAGTTAAAATAAACAGATATTTGGACAGCATGAGAATTTTTATAAAAGTTCACCATCTTATTTATTTTGATTCCACAAATGTAAAGTTCATGAAGTATGATAACTTGATGAACACTGAATTTCATTTTACCTTTGTAAAGAAAAAAAGGTCAGGGGTTATCTGAGCAACTCGAATGTATGTCACTTTGCACATACATTCAAGTTGCTCAGATAACCCCTATAACTATCCAGATGTTTAAGTACTCACCCCAAATTTGAAACTATTTTACTTCTATGAAAACCATTAAAAATTTGTAGTTCAATAGAAAAAGTGTAAGACTTAGAATCAGAAGTTTAGGAATCAGATGCTTGGATATTAACTCTAGCATTACTACCCAGTGACCCTGGCAGGTCACTGAACCTAAATTTCAATTTTCTTATTAGTAAAATGGGAATAATAATCTATGTCTAGGATAACTGTAAACAAATTATAAAATATAAATGCATATATGTGAAGGAAGCTAAAAAACCTGAAGTGCTATGTAATCATTAGTTATCATCATCAAACAGAAAATAAACTCCTGTCCAGGTGGAAAAAAGACTTTTTCACTTAAGTTTTTCTCCCCTCACCCCTAATTAAAGTTTTCAAGTGCTGAATATATGATGAAGTACTTCATCAATTTCATTCCTTTACTTAGTAAATACAATGTATTAGAGGTATTTTCATCTATATTTTATATATATATATGTATATATATATATTTCAAAGGATGTAGCTATTTTTGAAGATTTTGACTGAAACCTGAGTGTTAGTTACCTCATTATTCTGGAAAGGTAAATTAGTCGTTATCCTGAAAAACTAACAGGGCCATAAACAAATTTGCTAGCGAGATATTAAACATACTGGAAAACATATTGTTTTACTTAACACTATGTGTGGAAACAGGGCTACCAATTACAACTAAGAGGTCTATCCATTAACCAATGATCAAATCCCTCCCTATTTTTTGCTTATTCAGGTTACTAAATATATTTGCAAATAAAACGAAAATTATTACAAATAAAAGTACAATATAACTGATCTTCCTACAAAATTTTCATCAAAAGATGTTTTAATCCAACTTTCTCGTGTTCAAATGCACAAGACTATTTAATGCTATAGCATTTAGCTTTAGAATTGTCACAAAAGAATATCAGACTCACTCTGACAGCGCCACCTACAACTTCCATCACCTTGCCACGATACCACAGAGTATCGGATCCTCTTACTGCACATGCTTCTCCTTTTTTCCAGAAATAAGGCTCCAAAAGACCAAGGCATTTTAAATTACTTTGAATTTCATTTGTCATTTTTATTAGCTCAAATTCTGAAAAAAAGTATTAAAGATAGAAAGCATTAAGGAAAATTCCCTATCATTTGTCAATTTAATAACTTCATTTCTTCAGTAGTATAATTAAAAACCAGTCCCCCAAACAGAACTTTTGTAAAAATCTGTGTGTGTTTTAAAACATACTAGTAATAGCATACAAACAATATTATGATCTTTGATTATATTTTGAGAGTACAAACATCATAAGGAGCTCTAAACACAAACCAGCTAGCCTAATATGAAAGTACTACCAATTCAAAATAGGGTCAGTTTGACAGCCCTAAGTAAAATAGGACACAGGTTATATACTACTTGTTGCTTAGATACAGTATGATGATGGGAATATAAATTAAAATTTCAGTTTTGCTTTTATTGCTAATTGGCCCATTAGTTCCACAGTAAACATATATATATATATCCATAACTGATACCATAGAAGGTAAGCTCTGGAGTCAGTTACCATTCCCATCTTACTGCTTTAGTTGTGTGATCTTGGGTAGTTCCCTTACCCCCAATAAGCCTCAGTTTATCCTTCCGTAATACCACCACCTATTCTGGGTGTAACAGCATCTTCTGGGAATAACAGTACCTGTCAGTATCATCAAGTGCTGCAGGAGGATTAAATGTAAAGCATCCAGCACACTGCCTGGCAGATAACAGGCTACTAGTTTGAACAATGACTATTTATACATGTCAAGCAAAGTTTCTGGGTTAAGTATTATTACTACAGGTCTCAAACGTTATTTTTTCTCGAACGGCCAATTGTACCGATTTTATTGTCTTTCAAATTAAAAAATATATTTAGGAGATCAACAAATGAGAGAAAAATTTCAGTAAATTCATAGCTACCATACCCTTATCCATAGGTACTAATTAGGAGCTAATGACACTAAGCCCTACGAGTGCTAGAGTTATCGACTATTCTGATGGGCCCAGGTTACAGTCAGGAAGCATTTGCAGCATTTGCACATAAGCCTAAAGATCTCATGAGGGACCTGAATATTCTCAAAAGTTCCTAAAGCTCCAGTTATTTGTTGTGATTTCTTTTCTCATTCTCAAGAAATATAAACTTCTGTATTTATTTTAGTTTTAGAAAATGAGACAGGGTCTTACTCTGTTGCCCAGGCTGGAGCAGTGGCATGAACGCAGCTCACTACAGCCTTGACCTCCTGGGCTCAAGCAATCCTCCTGCCTCAGTTTCCTGAGTAGCTGAGACCCAGGCATGCACCACCATGGCCAACTAATCTTTGCATGTTTTGTAGCGATGGGGTCTCACCATGTTGCCCAGCCTGGTCGCAAACTCCTGGGCTTAAGCAATCTTCCTGCCTTGACCTGAAGTGCTGAGATTACAGGCGTAAGCCACCGCACCCAGCCTGTATTCTTTTTTCATAGAGAGCCTCCAAACTTGTGTAAGTGACAGGTCTTACAAACTTGGAAACCCTCCACCCACACCCCCAGCATCTTAGTGCCAAGGTGAGGAAAATAAGGGAGACACAGTGGTGGAAAGCAGGTTAATTTATGCTAGTCCTGATCTAAGAGTCATTTTGCAGCCTATAGAAACCGGTTTCATATTGCTTCTCTTCCATGCTGGGAGAGTACTGAGGATGTCTACATAATCACTGGTGGCCTAAGTTCTAAATTCTGCCAACCACATGTGTCATTGCCACTCTTAGGTGTACAAAAAAAATGGGGCTCCAGGATTTTTATACTCTCAAGGATCCCAAGGTTTACAGATGCACAAAAATATTGAAATCATGGAGGAAAGAGTAAAATCCTGAGTGGCAGCCCTCATATATCATGATGCTAAAAACCCAACTACTTCATCATATACCTAATTTCCCTTATTCTTACCAAACTTCATTACTTCTATTCTTCCAGCCAGGCTGAACCCCTTTGTCTGATCTATGCCTACCTCCCTAAAGTTCCTAACTCTAAAAAGGTCTACCAGTATTTTTTCCCTGTCCATATCTATCTATATTTCCAAAGCCATGGGGTTTGGAGCGTTTCTCAGAAAAGTTACCTTTCCTCATCTCTAGCCTAACTTTGCCTTTGCTTTGTGACCTTGCAACACTTTGAACACAGTGTCTCCCACAGAAACAATAGGGTACAGTGAATAAAACACACAATTTAAGAAGCCAAGATGCACCTAAAGAAAAACAAGAAATCCAATGGATTTCAAGCGTTATAGGATACACAACAAAGTAACTTGTATACACACTAAAAGTAGTATAGGCTATCTTCAGGAAAAAAACTGGTATTGGTGTAGGGATAAATAGCACTAACACAGAACAGAAAGTTCAGAAACAACTCGTGTATACATGGAACCTTAATCTTTGACAAAGTTAGCACTGCAGATCAGTGGGGAATGTGTGGAGTATAAGCCGATGAGCTAGGACTACTAACTAAACCTATAAAAAAAATTGGATCTCTTCTTACCTACTGAAAAATCAATTCCGGGATAGCTTAAAGACTTTATGTAAAAAACAAAACTATAAACATTTTTTTACAAGATCATATAATGAAATAGCTTTCTGACATCAGAGTAAGAAAGGATTTTTTTTTTTTTTTTGAGACGGATTCTTGCTCTGTCACCCAGGCTGGAGTGCAGTGGCGCAATCTTGGCTCACGGCAACCTCTGTCTCCCAGGTTCAAGCGATTCTTCTGCCTCAGCCTCCTGAGTAGCTGGGACTACAGATGCCTGCCACCACGCCCAGCTAATTTTTGTATTTTTAGTAGAGATGGGGTTTCACCACATTGGCCAGGCTGGTCTGAAACTCCTGACTTTGTGATCCACCCACCTAGGCCTCTCAAAAGTGCTGGGATTACAGGCATGAGCCACTGCGCCTGGCCCAAGAAAGGATTTAAAACGAGATACAAAACCAAAAAACAAAGAAGATTGATAAAATTACATTAAGACCTTCTGTTCATCCAGAAACTCCCAAAAGACACTGAAAAGACAAGTAAGAAACTAAGAGAAGATACCTGGAACACATAAAACCAAGAAGGGATAAGTGTTCAGGATATATTAAGAACCATGAATCAGAAAGCAATGACTTAATGGAAAGTGAGCGAAGACATGGATAGGCATTCCAAAAACACAGAAATACAAACGACTCAAATAGAAGAAATGATGTTTACGCCATAAGAAGTCAAGGAAATGCTAATTAAAGCCATAGTGAGAGACAATTTCACATCCACTAGGATAGGTAGAACTTAATCTGACCTTATTAAGTGTTAGCAAGGACGTGGGGTAACAAGACTCTTCATGCACTGGTAGTGATGAGTGTAAACTGTTATAAACAACTTTGAAAAACAATTTGACATTACCTAGAAATTATCCACCAATTTTTTTTTTTTAATGGAGTCTCACTCACTCTATTGTCCAGGCTGGAAAGCAGTGGCACGATCTGGGCTCACTGCAACCTCTGCCTCCCGGGTTCAAATGATTCTCCTGCCTCAGCCTCCTGAGTAGCTGGGATTACAGGTTCGTGCCACCATGTCCAGCTAATTTTTGTATTTTTAGTAGAGATGGGGTTTCACCATGTTGGCCAGGCTGGTCTCAAACTCCTGACCTTGTGATCCACCCACCTCGGTCTCCCAAAGTGCTGGGATGACAGGCATGAGCCACCGTGCCTGGCCAATGATTACCAATTCTGTTCACTAGATTATGTGCCCTAGAAAAATTCTGCTTGTGTAACAAGAGACAGGTACAAGAATGTTCATAGTAGGATTTTTTGTAATCACAGAAAATCTAGAAACACATGTGTCTATCAATAGAACAGATACCGAGACATAATCATTCATGGAAATGCTATTAATTCATTTAAAAAATGAATGAAATATAGTGAAATGCGCCAAGGTGGACAAATCTCGAACAGTTTGATGAAAAGTCACAAAAGAATATGTACATTTTGGTTCTGGTTACATAAAGTTTGAAAGATGGAAAACCTAAAAAATTTGTTTAGTGACGCACACAGGAAATGATAATTAGCTAATTCAGAAAAGTGGCTGTATCTGGGGTGGCAAAACAGGAGACGTGTTCAAGTGGGGCAACACAAGTCTGCTTAAGTTCTGGCGATGCTGCTTCTTATCATGGGCAATGTGTATGTGGCTACTCATCTTAATGTTGTTATTTAAATAATACATTTTATACTCTTTCACATAAATAACATTTTATAGTAACTTCAAAAAATTCATTTGAACTCTACTTTTAGTGATTTTTAATGTGATCAGCACATTGACCCATTGTGGGAGTCATCCTTTGGGATCCCATCTTCACATGAGGAATTCCTATTAGATTTCCCACTTTGAGTAAAGGGGCCTGGACCTTTATTTCCTTTTTCTTTAACTTCATGTAGTTATCACAGTTGCTCAAGGTTCTATAGTTATGAAGCAACTCTAGAATGATTGCCTTCTTTGGCACATGCTTACCTCCCAGTGTGTGATTTCAGTTTGTTTTGGAGCTTGGTATGTTCTTTAATGCCAACTCAGTAAGTGTTCATTAAAAAAAAAAATTGGCATCTGATCTGACTTATTTGGGAGGGTTGTTCATCTGCCATAGTAGTGGAAATGGAAATTCCAAATTCCTTTCTTCTTATACTGAGAATAGCACTCACATAATTATAATTATATAACACTGCTATGTTAGAATAATGAAAAACTGCATTAAATGATTTTTATGTTAGGCATTATTAAAAGCACTTTGCATGCATTGTGTGAAATCATTTAATCCTCCTAACAACCTTGTGAAAATAACGTTCAAAGAGGTTGCCCAAAGTATTTCAATCCCTGTCGTTCTTACTAGAGAACTAGAGCCTACATAACATAGAAGGTCTCACCTGATAGTTTAGGTACTATAAATATAGTTCCGTCATCACCAACACAGCTGACTGTTGCCTCAAATACGTTCATGTTAGGAATAGCTGGTGGCTTATACCCTCTAGTGGTTCTTGGTTCTAGAATTTTCTCCTGAAATTCAGACACTTTCTGTTCACTGATTATGTCAGCAGTTTTCTTGTCAGGGTCAAAGTTAGTTTTAATACAGTTAGTAACTACTGAATCTTCCTGTTCCAGGGGGACTTCCAGAGACTTCTCAGATAATGAATGGCTGTTATCTAATTTATTAATTCTGTAACATCCAAAAAAGAACACATCTAAACATAAGCAAATATAAAATTCTGGGTAAAACAACATAAAAAGAATCATTCAGATATACATGAAATTGAAAGAAAATATTTGCTCTAATTTGTTACATAAAAATTAGCATCAGTTCAAATTAAAACTACTTTAAATTATGAGACTGATGAGAAAAAGCAATAAAAATTTAAGTAAATGTTTTAAATTTCTATATTTACAGACTATGCTCTCTTAAAATTTCATATGTATATCTCAAGCATTGTACAATGAATTCAATGTTACTAGAAGATACAACACCTTTAAGATGATTTCAATTTAGTCCACACATAGAACAGACATCTGGCAAGCTATTAGCATCCAAAAATACAAAGAAAACATGAGTCTCTTAAAAAATAAGGTACTATCCGTATATATGAATATACCATATTCATATATTACCTAAGTGGTAATATGCTATATTTACTCAGTTTTTCTACTTTATATCATTCCCTTCCAATTAAAAAAAATAGGTATCCCTACTGTATAAAAAAATAAAATCTTAGGAGGAAATATTAATATTGATTGTGTTTTAGTGGAATTATAGCAAGTTTCTTTTTCTTCTCATCTCCTGTACTTTTAAAAGGAAATAAGGGCCGGGCATGGTGGCTCACGCCTATAATCCCAGCACTTTGGGAGACTGAGGCAGGAAGATCACCTGAGGTCAGGAGTTTGAGACCAGCCTGGCCAACATGATGAAACCCTGTCTCTACTACAAATAGAAAAATTAGCCAGGCATGGTGGCGCATGCCTGTAATCCCAGCTACTTGGGAGGCCGAGGTGCGAGAATCGCTTGAACCCAGGAGCCAGAGATTGCAGTGAGCTGAGATCACAGCACTGCACTCAAGCCTGGGCAACAGAATGAGACTCTGTCTCAATCAACCAATCAATCAATCAATGGAAATAAAGCATTTATGAAAAAGCCACATAATTCCTCAAATACCCTGCTAGTCCCTCAACCCACCGCTGCCTTAAGATAGCTAGTAGTTTTAGTCTGTAAAAGCAGTAAAGAACATTACAACTGGTAGCAGACAATGTCAGTAGTATTAACTTGCCTAGCATTTTCCATTCTAACATTTCTTCTATCAAGGAATTGCCTTAGCCTAAAGGCAAAGCAATTAGCTGTATGCCAAAGCCCGGGCAATCCAGGCCATATCTCCCATATCTAGCCTCATGTCCCACTTTCTTTCTGACTTCTAATTCTCTTTCCGTTTCATCAGGACTGGGATCCCTGTTCTGAAGAAGGTAAGATATAAGTTAAGGCAAACACATCTACGGAGATCTGGCCATATATGGTACAAAGTGGCTAACTGGGACTTGTGTCTCCAATTCCAACATACCTCTAAATCTCTAGAGAGAGAAAAGAGGCCGAGCGTGGTGGCTCACACCTGTAATCCCAGCACTTTGGGAGGCCAAGGCGGGCAGATCACGAGGTCAGGAGATCGAGGCCATCCTGGCTAACACGGTGAAACCCCGTCTCTACTAAAAATACAAAAAATTAGCCAGGCGAGGTGGCGGCCACCTGTAGTCCCAGCTACTCAGGAGGCTGAGGCAGGAGAATGGCGTGAACCTGGGAGGTGGAGCTTGCAGTGAGCCGAGATTGCGCCACTGCACTCCAGCCTGGGTGACAGAGCCAGACTCCGTCTCAGAAAAAAAAAAAAAAAAGAGAGAGAGAGAGAAAAGATTAAGCTAGGGCCACAACCATATCCTGATCCTGTCCCTGGACCAAAGGTGCTTAAACTCCAAACATAGAACCCAAAAGGATCTTTAAATGTAAATACTGTTATTTATTTGCTACTCATCCTGTTTCATATAAATACATTTACATTTCATATAAATACATCTAGTAGGTATATACCTACCAGAATTTCTAAAATAAAGCCTAAACATTTATGTCTAAGCAAAGGATACCAAAGGGCTCAGATCTGGTATCCACTATATTGTTCTCTTTTTCTTTGGTTTACAGTGTAAATGTCAAAGGAGAGGGGAAATTACAAAAGCAAGTATGTCAGTAAACAGGCTTAAGTGTGCAAGAACTGACATGCCTGAAAAATGAAATGAGCAATTCTGAAGGAATCTATTTCTGAGCTGGCTCCTCAGGGTCAGCTTATAAATCTTTAAGAGCAAACAAGATGCAATTCAGACTTGAAAGCACACATAAGAAGATTTGCACACGCAACTAAGAGGCATCCATCACAAACTGATGTCAAAATTTTTTTAAAAAGTCTATACCTCCTTTCTCTCAAAGCCAAACCCTTTTTAATCAAATATTTAGAAACATCAACACGCTCTCCTTTTTCATCTCTGCAGAAAATTTTCACAGGTAATGGCCATGTTGTGTTGTTTTCCTGTAGTGATTTAAGAGCAGAGTAAATATGAAACACCAAAATGAAATCTTCATATAAACAATGTACATTTCACAGGCAGTTCTTCTACATTTCTCTAAGCAAGAAATATTCCCAACTGAGTCAAGTTATTTTGATATCTAAACACATCCAAAAATAGCACTGGGCCGAGTGCGGTGGCTCACGCCTGTAATCCCAGCACTTTGAGAGGCAGAAGTGGGCGGATCACTTGAGGTCGGGAGTTTGAGACCAGCCTGACCAACATGGGGAAACCCCGTCTTTACTGAAAATACAAAATTAGCCAGGCGTGGTGGCGCATGCCTGTAGTCCCAGCTACTCGGGAGGCTGAGACAGGAGAAGCTCTTGAACCTGGGAGTCGGAGATTGCGGTGAGCCGAGATCGCGCCATTGCACTCCAGCCTGGGCCACAAGAGCAAAACTCCATCTTAAAAAAAGCAAAGAGCATGGAAGAGAGTGGAACAGAGAGTTATTTTGTGAAATGCATCAGGAAAACCTCAATGTCAAGGTGAAATTAAAGAAAAAAATCAAACTGGAAACTTTTTTTTCCAGTCACAGAATGGGGAGTTGGGAAGTGAGGAATACAACATCAGTTAACAAGTTTCTTTATTCTTTTGCATTCTCTGTAAATTAGAGAATCAAAATATATTTTCCAAGGTGTGCCTTTTTTCTCCTACAAAAAGCAAAAGAACTACAAAACATATATTCTGCTTCATATGGAAAAAGGTATAAAACTGGAGAAAGCACATAAATAGTAATAAAATGAATTACAAAATTCTACTCAATGTAATAAAACATTTAAATTAGAAAAAAGAAAGCAAAGAATATTTTTGAAGTGGTCTGAAAAGATATATGCCTCTTATACTTTGAAATAAAACCAACAAAATTTGTAACAAAATCCAAATAGTTGGCTGCTATTTTCTCTACAAGAAAGAAAATAAATGGAATCGATGGAAACATTAATGAGATCATCAGCACATATCTCTTGTAACTTGTTACCTCACTATCCACCTGTAAGATTATAGTTGCTACAGCTCCAGTCAGGTACAATGAAAGACAGTCACAAGCTGTTGCTGTCCACTTGTCACTCCCACCAGCTGGTCTACAACAGAAAACAATGGCAACTTGTTTTATAAAAATAGCATACAATATTGAAATATACAAAAAACACTGTATTTACACACAGATACACTCATAGTTTGAACCAACTATATGTAGTAAAAAAAACAATTTAAACATGGATTCGTATTATTTTTACAATTTTTTCCCTCATTTTCCTATCTTTTTTTCATCCCTCTATTTTACTGAGGGCCCATATTACATATTAACTTATTTATGTGTATCTTTTCTGCAGCTACATTGAGGAGCTGTAAAAAACAGGTATATTTTAAATACTTTTTAAGTCATTATATACATTTCATGTATGTCAACTAGACTGTAAACTCCAAGAGAACAGGAATGATGATGTATTATGTGCATCATCATATTCCCTAATGACTAGTATAGTGCCTGTCACATAGAAGCCATTCCAGAAATATTTAATAGAAAGAAAAAAAGTCTCTTTGTAATGATGATTCCACTGCCCATCTTTGGAAGTTCTTTGGATTTCAAATCTAACTTGAATTGCTACCCATAAATAATAGAAATACCAGAAATTTTAATTACTGATTCAACAAAATTTTTTACATTATCTGATAGATGTGGTAATACAGTTTTAAATGATTAAAATTTAGCAGTACCATAGCCTAAGCTTTCAGCAAATACTGTCAGACAGTAATGCATAGTTTAAAAAAATGCTCAATAAATATCTGACAGATAAATGAAATGCAGAGTATCCAATTTCATCATCCATTTTAGTTTGCAGAGTTGAAACTGAGTGACTGCAGAGGTGTCCAATCTTTTGGCTCCCCTGGGCCACACTGGAAGAATTGTTTTGGGCCACACATAAAATACACTAATGTAGCTGATGAGCTAAAAACAAAACAAAACAAAAAACTCAAAAAAATTTCATAATGTTTAAGAAAGTTTACAAATTTGTGTTGGGTTGCATTCAAAGCCATCGTGGGCTGCAGGTGGCCTGTGGGCTGTGGGTTGGACAAGCTTGCCTTAGATGTCTCTAATCAGCAAATCTATCTCCAAGAATAAAGAATTGGTAACACAGAAGAGATTACAGATAACATAATGCAGGCTCTATAGGCTCTCTAAATATGGTTTCTAGTTCCAGAGTTTCATTGAGCTAGCCCATTAACTGAGTAAACAATTAATTCTGGTCAATTTTTTTAAGAGACAGGGCCTCATTATGTTGCCCAGGCTGGACTTGAACTCATGGGCTCAACGGATCCTCCCATCTTGGGTCTCCTGAGTAGCTGGGGCTAAAGGTGTATGCCATCACACTCAGCTTCGCCTGGTCAATCTTTTCACAGTAACATGGCTTATATGGGTGAACTAACCAAATCAACTGGGCACATAACTTGGCCAAACAGGATTTCGTAAATGTGCTATACTACTTATTGTAAAGCCCAGAGAGAGTTCTTACGTGCTAAGAAGCTTAAATTGTTAGGAACTCTTGGAACCAGTTATGGTTTATTTATTACGGTGGTATATAAATATAAGTCAATGTAACATCAAGGTTATCCATTGATTTATTATGGATATAAATATTAATTTAACATTTAAAAAATGTATGAATATAGAATTTCAGTTAGGGAAGATGAAAAAGTTCTTGAGATGAAATGGTGGTAAATGCTATACAACAATGTGATTTTTTTATTTTTATTTTTTGAGACAGAGTCTCACTGTGTCACCCAGGCTGGAGTGCAGTGGCACAATCTTGGCTCACTGCAACTTCTGCCTCCTAGGTTCAAGCAATTCTCCCTACCTCAGCCTCCCAAGTAGCTGGGATGACAGGTGCCTGCCACCACACCTGGCTAATTTTTGTATTTTTAGTAGAGACGAAGTTTCACCATGTTGGCCAGGCTGGTCTTAAACTCCTGACCTCAAGTTATCTGCCTGCCTCAGCCTCCCAAAGTGCTGGGTTTACAGGCGTGGGCCACCGCGTCCGGCCATGAATGTTCTTAATGTCATAGAACTGTACACTTAAGAATGGTAAAAGGGTAAACTGAGTGTAATATATATTTTATCAACCTAAGAACAATCTATTAAAAGGGATTTCTTAAAATGACAGTAAAACAGAGTGGTTAGAGTCCCGGTTCTGGGTTCAGACCGTGTTTATAATCCTAACTCAACAGTCAGCAGATATTTTATCCAGATAATAAAATACTTAACCTCTTAAATATTCAATTTCCTTACCTATAAATAGTATTTATATCTTTAAGGTTTGTTGTTAGGATTAAGTGAAATAGTGTCTTTAAGACAATTAATGCAGGTTCCAGAAGTTCTTAAAGGTTAGCTATTATTAGGCTTTTAAAATGATAATGGTATTCCATTCCAGTCCGTAAGATACCATTTAAAGTATGTACACAAACACATTCTCTGTACTGTTAGGTACAATTAAGGGACTGATATAATTCTGTTCAATTATTCTGATTGAACTATTTAATGTCAAAGTGAAAACTAACATAGGATTTATATAGTATGTGAGCTGAGACTTCCATTCCAGGGCACTGAAAAGATTTAGTGTCCCATTGTCACCATCAGTGATCACAGACAACAGGAAGAGGTGCCTGTAAGATTAGAGAAATGGGTCATTAAGAAGAAGGTATCCTATCAGAACAAGGATGTTTAGGGAATAAAACAAATTTTAAAAAAAGAAGCTATCCTATTATAATATCAATTTTTAGGCCAGGCGTGGTGACTCACGCCATAATCCCAGCACCTTGGGAGGCCGAGGCAGACAGATCACTTGAGGTCAGGAATTTGAGACCAGCCTAGCCAACATGGTGAAATCTCATCTCTACTAAAAATACAAAACTTAGCCGGGCATGGTGGCGCACGCCTGTAATTCCAGCTACTCGGGAGGCTGAGGTGGGAGAATCGCTTGAATCTGAGAGGCAAAGGTTGCGGTGAGCCGAGATGATGCCACTGCACTCCAGCCTGGGCAACAGAGGGAGACTCTGTCTCAAAAAAAAAAATAAAATAAAATAAATAAAAAGATCAGGTTCCCAAAACAGATAAATCAAACCAACGTTAGATTTATATAGATAACTTTGGGTAAGGTACTTAATTTCTCATCATGAAGTTTCTTCAATTGTAATATGAAGATAATAATAGTTCCATGTCGGTATTATTGTGAGAACTAAACTAACACACGTAAAGCACATCATACAATGCCTGTCCTAGTAGACAATAAATGTTAAGGTATATTGTATAGTGTATCTGGAGTTCTCTCATGAGATCCTTGCAGATGAGATACAAATAAGCTAGATAAACCAGTATGGTTTATTTCTTAAAAAAAAAAAAAATCACACACAGGTTCATTAAAGTTTTTATAATAATGCTGAAAGGGTCTTTCGAATCTTTTAGCTTTATTGGTAAACATATTTCTAATATTCCTATTTATAATCCATGTCTGAAAAGCCTACACATATATGTATACCTAAGTGTGTGCATGTGTATATGTCTTTTAGCCAAATAACATGCAATTGGCTTCAAGTCAGTGATCAAATTTGAGACAATCTAAAACAAGCTTATCCAACCTGCACACGGCCCAGGACAGCTTTGAATGTAGCCCAACACAAATTCATAAACTTTCTTAGAACATTATGAGATTTTTTTCAATTTTTTTTAGCTCATCAGCTATTATTACTGTCAGTGTATTTTATGTGTGGCCCAAGACAATAATTCTTCTTCCAATGTGGCCCAGAGAAACCAAAAGTTTGGATACCCTGGTCTAGAACTACAAGCTACCCCAAGTGATTTGGATAACTGTGGTAGCATATCAAAGCAATAACAAACAATCCGCCAGTAGACTTAATGATAGAGCTGTTTCCTATATGTACAATTTTATCTGGTATTCTATGGTGAATAGCAGCTAGGGTTTATTTAACAAAAGTTAACAACTGTTCTGAACCTCTGGGGGAAGGCCAGTTATTTTTGGCTTAGAGGCTAGATATCCAATTTTTGCCAATAAAAGAAACTCAAATTTTTATGTGAAATTTACTAGTTTTTTAAAGAGTTAATATGCCATAGTTCAAAAAACATTCTGCAGGCCAAGTGCATATTAGTTCGATTTAGCTCATAAACTGTAGACTACAACTCTGACAGAGGTATGCTTTCAAATCTACAGATAATACAACATTAGATGGGGCAGCCTAGACATGGAATAACAAAATCAAATATCTGAGTTTCAAAACCAATTAGAAGAAATTTGGCAGGAAAAACTGTAAAATTCTGTATTTAGGTTAAAAAATCACTGTGTCAGGCTGGAGTGCAGTAGCACAATCATAGCTCACTGCAGGCTTGAACTCCTGGCCTCAAGTGATGTTCCTGCCTTAGTGTCCCAAAGTGCTGGGATTACAGGTGTGAGCCACCTCACCTGGCCCTTTCCCCTCCTTTCATCTGGATCTTTTCTTTCCTTTGCTCCACTGCCTGTCTTGCTCAAATTGAAGTCTATTCCCAGCAATTTCTTCTCAGTGTGGGGTTATGGAAAGGAGTTTCAGTTTACTTTCAAGAGGTTATACGGCTCAAAACGCTCCAGTATTGTGGGAGTTTGGCACATTTACAGATCTCTTTCTTGCATTCAGATAAGAACTGCATCCTGCCTTATCCCTTAGTTTTGGCTGCTATTCTCAGATTAGCCTGCATGCGCCAGTGAAATACCGTTGCCGATTCCTATTCTCAAAGATGTTGGAATCCTAGTCTGCCTTCCCTCCAAATCCTGCCACACAAATGTTGATACTGTAAAGGTCCTGGTTCATGGTGTACCCCACCTGCTAATATTTGAGGGCTCACAGAAGTAACTTGCCATCTGATTTTGTTGTAGATATTGACTGTGTAGTCTTTAGTTTTACTATCCAAGTTGCTGTTTTTATAGTGGGATTCCAGTAGACTACAACTGTTCTGTCGTTTTCCCAGAATCCTCCACAAATTCACTTTTTGGTAATTTACATATTTTTAGCTTTCTATGCAATTCTAAACTTACACAATTTATTTCTGTGTTTGTTGTTCCTCAAAGTAAAATTTTTAATATTCAACGGTTTGAATTCTATCTAGGCACTTTCATACTCACCTATCTCTATTTCTTAATGCCACTAAATTTACGTGCTCCAAACTTCTCTCTTTCCCTCTTGAAGTCCAAAATTAACTAGATTTTAGGAAAATTTCAGAATATCTTAGCAAAATTAAAACTGATGAGAACGCATTTAAAAATATTTAAAATAATGAGAAAATTACTCAGCTAAAAACTACCTTATGTCAACCAGAGAACATTCCAAAGAGAGTCTTCCCATTGTCTTTAGATTTTCTTGAAGTTTTCTTAAACAGTCAACATTCACTACTAGTTCAACACCCACATCATACAGCAAGACCTAAGAAAATAATAACTTTAAGTCTACAGACAAACAACATTTCGAAATTTTTTTTGGCAAACTGAAAAACTCAATGAAAACTGTTTTAACTCCAGGGAAAAAAATACAAAATGCATTCACCTTCACAATTACACTTTTAACTCTGTAATTTACCTCTACCAATGTGTCTGTAACCATTCTGATGATCTGGCCTCTTCGCCACTGATTTTTATCTTGGATCTTAACAGCACAGTGCATATCATTTTCCCATTTAACAGGTTCCCATTTTGAGTTTTCATAAGCAGCTATCATCTTTTCTTCTAAACTATAGAGATAAAAAATATTTAACTTTCCAAACCTTTTCTTATATAATTCTCTGGCTACATGTTTTCTACAATCCCCGCTTGCTCATTCCGCTCCAGCCAAGCTGGGCACCTTGTTCTTCCTTGAATGTACAAGTGTATTTCTTCCTCAGGTTTTTGAACTAGCTCTTCCTTCTGCCTGAGATAAACTTCCCTCAGACACTTATATGGCTTACCTCCCTCCTTCCTTCTTTGGGGCCTGTTTCAAAAGTCACTGTCTCTGAGGTCTTCTTTGACCATCCTAAAAGTGCCTTCCTCCCTAAATGCTTTATTTTTTTCTATTTCCCTTATCACCATCTGCCACACTAAAAATTTTATATGTTCACTCTCTCTCCCTCTACTAGAGTTTAAGCTACATGGTAACAAAGATTTGTCTATGTTTTATACCAGGGTATCCCTAACACTTATAATACTGGTTATCATATAGTAGGTGCTCAATAGGTATTTGTAGAATGAATAAATTCTAATGCAGTGAAAACAGCCAACAGATTTCCTATTTTCATACTTCTAACTAGCTGAGACTACTTAGTTAAAATAATTTTGCTAGTAAAATCTACATTTATGACTTCTAGATCTTTGAAACAGAATAAAGTATAAAATCATATGCAATATTTTCCTTATATATTATATATATATATTATACCTATTAAGTAAGTTTTCAGTTAACAACCACTGAACATAAATCTTCTCAGGAGATATTACATTACAGATATGCACAGGCAATTCCTTATTATAAAGTGACTGAAAATTCTCATTAGGTAGAGATTTTGCAGACACAGGATTTAAGTTGTGTACTTCATTTGAAATAATTTCTTCTGGAGAAGGATCCCAAACTTCAATATGCTTTTGAGAATTATCTTTGAGGATGTATCTGAAAAACAACAAAAGTTAATGAAAAGAACTGTATGCAAAATATTTGTTTGCATTTGCTCAGGTCTGTATCTTGACTGTGATGATACTTATATGACTATTTTGTCAAAATTCATTTAACTGTGGACCTAAAACAGGTGACTTTTTACTGTATATAAGTTATACTTCAATAACCCTCACTTTAAAAAGAAAGGAGAAGATTCAATCCAAAAAAAATTTTTTTTTTTTGAAATGGAGTCTCGCTCTGTCACCCAGGCTGAAGTGCAGTGATGTGATCTTGGCTCACTGCAGCTTGCACCTCCCAGGTTCAAGCAATTCTCCTGCCTCAGCCTCCCAAGTAGCTGGGATTATAGGCACCTGCCACCATGCCCCGCTAATTTTTTGTATTTTTAGTAGAGATGGGGTTTCGCCTTATTGGCCAGGATGGTCTCAAACTCCTGACCTCATGATCCGCCTGCCTGAGCCTCCCAAAGTGCTGGGATTACAGGCGTGAGCCACTGTGCCCGGCCCAGTTCAACATTAATTTGAATGTTTATTCTCATTTCTTTTCCGCTCTCATTTGAGACCTATAGTGGAAAAGCTCCTGATTCTAGCTCCTCCAGCATGGGAGTGAGCAGGAAAGCATGTCCACAGATCATTAATACTAGTATGAGTCACTGCAGGCCTCTATGGGGTGTCACTACTTCTTTGGCTTATGCTGACAGGCATCACATGTGGGTGCTATCTGAATACTGGCTTTCTTTTTCCTTTTTTTTTTTTTTTAGACAGAGTCTTGCTCTGTCAGACACTCTGGAGTGCAGTGACACAATCTCAGCTCACTGCAACCTCCGCCTCCTGGGTTCAAGTGATTCTTCTGCCTCAGCCTCCCGAGTAGCTGGGACTATAGGCACGCACGCCACCACGCCCAGCTAATTTTTTTATTTTTAGTAGAGATGGGGTTACAACATATTGGACAGGCTGGTCTCAAACTCCTCTCAAGTGATCCGCCCATCTCAGCCTCCTCCAGGGCCACTCCCACTGCACAAGTCCCTGTTGTGGAAGAATTCTTTGTCTTGACCTCAAAACCCTCCCACCTGTCCTTGCCACCACTCTACTCTTCTGCTTCTGGGGTCACCCTAACCACTAGCCTGTCCTGGGTGAGTATTAGCACAATGGCTCAAGCCTGGTTATCATTCAAAGTATCCACTTGAATCCAGGAAAATTAACATTTCTACAAATGGAAATGTAAGCTACTCTACCACTATGCTTATTCTCCATCCTGCCATTTCTCTTCCCAATTCCTTTCTCAATCAGGCACAAGGGGCTTCCTAAGCAGAAATAAGACGGCAGTCTCCTTTCCTTAGAAGCACTCTCAAGGAGCCTTTCTCTTGGTTTCTGGGTTCCTTAGTAATGGAGGGAAAAGTCACTCTAGTCCTCATTAATGACTCCAGTTATTTTCTATTTTTTCTGGTCCAGGACAGGGAAAATTCTCAGGTCTACAGTCTAAGCTCATCTCCAATGGGGAATGATATGCCAGTTTCCCTTCTTGTGATTACAATGTTACATAAGAACATGAACTAACAATGAAAGGTTACATATCTACTTACCCTATTTCATAAGATGCTAGGCCCTCTTTAACTAGCTGGTCATTAATACTAGTAGTAGTCATTTCAGGAGCACCAAGAGAATCGAAAAGCTCAACTAAGAGCACATTATCTTCCAGAATTTCTGTAAAACCATTAAGAAAGTTTGGGGAAAGAAATATGTCACAAAATATAGTAAATGAGGCAATTTTTTTTTTTTTTTGGAGACAGAGTCTCACTCTGTCACCCAGGCTGGAGTGCAGTGGCACGATCTCAGCTCACTGCAACCTCTGCCTCCTGGGTTCAAGTGATTCTCCTGCCTGAGCCTCCCGAGTAGCTGGGACTACAGACACTGTCGCGCCACCACACCCGGCTAATTTTTTTTGTATTTTTAGTAGAGACGGGGTTTCACCATGTTGGCCAGGCTGGTCTTGAACTCCTGACCTCAAATGATCTGCCCACCTTGGCCTTCCAAAGTGCTGGGATTATAGGCCTGAGCCACCGCACCCAGCCTAAATGAGGCAATTTTTTTAAAAATTGGAAACTTAATTTCTTTCATTTGCACACATGACATTTCTTGTAGAATAATGTCATAGTCACTAGGAGTTAGAGTAGCATTTTGCAGATATAAATGGTCAGTGTTGTCTGTAACATATACAAATTAGTGAACATTTTATTTTAGGTTACTGTGTGCCATTATATAAAGAAATCAGCTCAAAGCTTTTAGATTCAGAAAAATACATTCATTGAAGAAGTGTTTTGTTGTATTCTTAATTGTTTTATGGAACTCAACCAAGTTCCAGGAGGACCAAGGTGAATGAAAGTTAACTCAGGCCAGTGATCATCTGCAAAGGTTTAAGCTTTTATAAAAATGGCACAAAGTTTAAAACAACAAAAACTCAATCTAGAACCCTCAATTAACTAGAACTTTTTTCTGTCCCCATGTTTTTTAGGACAAACCATCTAACTTTTAATTCTGTTTATCAGATCTATTTCTTAGACTGGGAGTTAACTGAGTGTAAGGCTTGTGTCTCATGTGTCTATTTACTTATTTATGGTACTTTGCACAGGGAAATTGGTCAATAAGTATCTGAAATATGGTAGACACATTTCTTTAGAAAACATCTCTAAAAAATGCACTGAGATCTGTATATGCCTACACCTTTCCAGCTGGTAGCTGCTAGTCAGAATGATTCTAAATAAAAAGAAAACCATTACCAACAGCAACATTCTATATTAACCAAGTTATAAGAGTTATAATAGTATACATTTAAAAGTTTTAAAAAATTTTTTTCCATTAAGTTATAGGGGTACAGGTGGTATTTGGTTAAACGAGTAAGTTCTTTAGCGGTGACTTGTGAGATTTTGGTGCACCCATCACCCAAACAGTATATACTGCACCGTATTTGTAGTCTTTTATCCTTCGCCCCCCTCCTACTTTACCCCCAAGTTCCTAAAGTCCATTCCTTTGTGTCCTCATAGCTTAGCTCCCACATATCAGTGAGAACATACGATGATTGGTTTTCCATTCCTGAGTTATTTCACTCAGAATAATAGTCTCCAATCTCATCCAAGTCACTGCAAATGCTGTTAATTCATTCCTTTTATGGCTGTGTAGTAGTCCATCATTCATATTCACACACACACATATATATATGTATAAATCACAGTTTCTTTATCCATTCATTGATTGATGGGCATTTGGGTTGGTTCCACGATTTTGCAATTGTGAATTGTGCTGCTATAAACATGCATGTGCAAGTGTCTTTTTCGAATAATGACTTCTTTTCTTCTGGGTAGATATCTAGCAGTGGGAAGGCTGGATCAAATGGTAGTTCTACTTTTAGTTCTTTAAGGAATCTCCACACTGTTTTCCATAGTAACTGTACTAGTTTACAATCCTGCCAGCAGTGTAGAAGTGTTCCCTGTTCACCCCACGCATGCATCTATTGTTTTTTGATTTTTTGACTATGGCCATTCCTGCAGGAGTGAGGAGGTGGCATCGCATTGTAGTTTTGATTTGCATTTCCCTGATGATTAGTGATGTTGAGCATTTTTTCATACCTTTGTTGGCCATTTGTATATCTTTTTTTGAGAACTGTCTATCCATGTCCTTAGCCCACTTTTTGGTATTTTTTTTTCTTACTGATTTGTTTGAGGTCATTGTAGATTCTGGGTATTAGTCCTTTGTCAGATGTACAGATTGTGAAGATTTTCTCCCACTCTGTGGGTTGTCTGTTTACTCTGCTGACTGTTCCTTTTGCCATGCAAAAGCTCTTTAGTTCAATTAGGTCCCAGCTATTTATGTTTGTTTTTACTGCATTTGCTTTTGGGTTCTTGGTCATGAAATCCTTGCCTAAGCCAATGTCTAGAAAGGTTTTTCCAACGGTATCTTCTAGAATTTTTATAGTTTACACTGTTAGATTTCAGTCTTTAATCAGTCTTGAGTTGATTTTTGTATAAGGTAAGAGATGAGGATCCAGTTTCATTCTCTCACCTGTGGCTAACCAATTATCCCAGCACCATTTGTTGAAAAGGGTGTCCTTTCCCCACTTTATGTTTTTGTTTGCCTTGTCAAAGATCGGTGGCTGTAAGTATTTGGGTTTATTTCTGGGTTCTCTATTCTGTTTCATTAGTCTATGTGCCTATTTTTGTACCAGTACCACACTGTTTTGGTGACTGGCCTTATAGTATAGTTTGAAATCAGGTATTGTAATGCCTCCAAATTTGTTCTTTTTGCTTAGTCTTGCTTTGGCTATGTGGGCTCTTTTTTGGTTCTATATGAATTTTAGAATTGTTTTTTCTAATTCTCTGAAGAATGATGGTGGTATTTTGATGGGGATTGCACTGAATTTGTAGATTGCTTTTGGCAGTATGGTCATTTTCACAATATTCATTCTACCCATCAATATGGGTACCATTGCAATATGGTAGAATCAGATGGATTCTACCCATCCAATATTGATTCTACACATCCATGGGATGTGTTTCCATTTGTTCATGTCCTCTATGATTTCTTTCAGCAGTGTTTTGTAGTTTTCCTTCTAGAGGTCTTTTGACTTCTTGGTTAGTTATATTCCTAAGTATTTTATTTTTTTGCAGCTATTGTAAAAGGGGTTGAGTTCTTGATTTGATTCTCCACTTGGTCACTGTTGGTGTACAGAAGAGCTACTGATTTGTGTACATTAATCTTGTATCCGGAAACTTCGCTGAATTATTTTATCAGTTCTAGGAGCCTTCTGGAGGAGTCCTTAGGGTTTTCAAGTTAAACAATCCTATCATCAGCAAACAGTGACAGTTTAACTTTTTCTTTACTGATTTGGATGCCCTTTCTTTCTCTTGTCTGACTGCTCTGGCTAGGACTTCCACTACTATGTTGAAGAAGAGTGGTTAAGAGTGGGCATCCTTGTCTTGTTCCACTTCTCAGAGGGAATGCTTTCAACTTTTCCCCATTCAGAATTACGTTGGCTGTGGGTTTGTCATAGATGGCTTTTATTACATTAAGGTATGTCCCTTGTATGCCAAATTCCTGGGAGTTTTAAGCATAAAGGGATGCTGGATTTTGTTGAATGCTTTTTCTGCATCTATTGAGATCATGTGATTTTTTATTCTGTTTATATGGTGTATCACATTTATTGACTTGCATATATTACATCCCTGCATCCCTGGTATGAAACTCACTTGATCATGGATTACTTTTTTGATATGTTGTTGGATTCGGTTAGCTAGTATTTTGTTAAGGATTTAACATCTATGTTCATGAAGGATATCAGTCTATAGTTTTCTTTTTTGGTTGTGTCTTTCCTGGCTTTGGTATTAGGGTGATGCTGGCTTCATAGAATGAATTAGGGAGGGTTCCTTCTTTCTCTACCTTGTGGAATAGTGTCAAAAGGATTAGTACCAATTCTTCGATTATCTGGCAGAATTCTGCTGTGAATCCGTCTGGTCCTTTTTTTTGTTGGTAATTTTTAAATTACCATTTCAATTTTGCTGCTTGTTATTGGTCTGTTCAGGATATCTAATTCTTCCTGATTTAAACTAGGAGGGTTGTATTTTTCCAGAATTTATCCAATCTCTTCTAGGTTTTCTAGTTTATGTGCATAAAAGTGTTCATAGTAGCCTTGAATGATCTTTTGTACTTCAGTGGTGTCAGCTGTAATATCTCCTGTTTCGTTTCTTAGTGAGGTTATTTGGATTTTCTCTCATTTTCTTGGTTAATCGTGCTAATGGCCTATCAATTTTATTTACCTTTTCAAAGAACTACCTTTTCTTTCATTTATCTTTTGTATTTTTTGTTTGTTTCAATTTCATTTAGTTCTGCTCTCATCTTGGTTATTTCACCAGGTTTGGGTTTGGCTTGTTCTTGTTTCTCTAGTCCTTGAGATATGACCTTAGAGTGTCAGTTTATGCTGTTTCAGTCTTTTTGATGTAGGCATGTAGGGCTAGGAACTTTTCTTAGCACCCGCCTTTGCAGTGTGCCAGAGGTTTTGATAGGTTGTGTCATTATGTCGTTCAGTTTGAAGAAATTTTTAATTTCCATCTTGATTTTGTTTTTGACCCAATGCTCATTCAGGAGCAGGTTAATTTCCATGTATTTGCATGGTTTTGAAGGTTCCTTTTGAAGTTGATTTCCAGTTTTATTTCACTGTGGTCTGAGAGAGTGCTTGATATAATTTCAATTTTCTTAAATTTATTGAGGTCATATGGTCTTAGAAATTTCCATACGCTGAATAGAATGGGTATTCTACGGTTGTTGGATGAAATGTTCTGTATATATCTGTTAAGTCCATTTGTTCCAAGGTATAGTTTAAATCCAGTTTCTTTGTTGACTTTCTGTCTTGATGACCTGTCTAGTAATGTCAGTGGAATATTGAAGTCCCCTACTATTATTGTGTTGCTGTCTATCTTATTTCTTCGGTCTATTAGTAATTGTTTTATAAATTTGGGAGCTCTAGTGTTAGGTGCACATATGTTTAAGACTGTGATATTTTCCTGTTGGACAAGGCCGTCTACCATTATATAACGTTCCTCTCTATCTCTTTTAACTGCTGTTGCTTTAAGTTTGTTTTGTCTGATATAAGAATAACTACCCTTGCTCGTTTTTGGTGTCCATCTGCATGAAATGCCTTTTTCCACCCCTTCAGTTCAAGTTTATGTGAGTCCTTATGTGTCATGTGAGTCTCCTGAAGGCAGGAGATGGTTGGTTGGTGAGTTCTTACCCATTCTGTGGTTCTGTATCTTTTAAGTGAGCATTTAGGCAATTTACATTCAATGTTAATATTGAAACGTGAGGTACCATTGCATTCATGGTGCTCTTTGTTGCCTGTGTACTTTGGTTTTTTTGTTTTTTGTTTTTGCTTTTTAACTTGTATTTTTGTTTTACAGGTCTGGTGTGATTTATGCTCTGAAGAGATTCTGTTTTGATGTATTTCCAGGATTTGTTTCAAGATTTAGAGCTCCAAAATTTTAGTAGTTCTTGTAGTGGTGGCTTGGTAATGGCGAATTCTCTCAGCCTTTGTTTGTCTGAAAAAGACTGTATCTTTCCTTCATATATGATGCTTAGTTTCACTGGACAGAAAATTCTTGGTTGATTAATTGTTTTGTTTGAGGAGGCTGAAGATAGGGCCCCAATCCCTTCCAGCTTGTAGGGTTTCTGCTGATAAATCTGCTGGTAATCTGATAGGTTTTCCTTTATAGGTTACCTGGTGCTTCTGTCTCACAGTTGTTAAGATCCTTTCCTTTGTCTTAACTTTGATAACCTGATGACAATGTGTCTGGGCAAAGATCTTTTTGCGATGAATTTCCCAGGTCTTCTTTGTGCTTCCTGTATTTGGATATCTAGGTCTCTAGCAAGGCCTGGGGAGTTTTCCTTGATTATTCCCCCAAATACATTTTCCAAGCTTTGTGCTTCTTGTATTTGGATGTCTAGGTCTCTAGCAAGGCTGGGGAAGTTTTCCTCAATTATTTCCCCAAATATGTTTTCCTGAGGAAGAAGAGAAGTCTATGGTTTGGTCGTTTAACGTAATCCCAGACTTCTTGGAGGCTTTGTTCATATTTTCTTTTTTCCTTGTCTTTGTTGGATTAGGTTAATTCGAAGACCTTGTTTTCGAGCTCTGAATTTCTTTCTTCTACTTGTTCAATTCCATTGCTGAGGCTTTCCAGAACATTTCGCATTTCTAAAAGTGTGTCCAAAGTTTCCTCAATTTTTGATTGTTTTAAGCTATTTCCTTGAATATTTCTCCCTTCACTTCTTATATTGTTTTTTGGATTTCCTTGCATTGGGCTTCGCCTTTCTCCCTGATT
Organism: Pan paniscus; assembly: GCF_029289425.2. NCBI lineage: Eukaryota > Metazoa > Chordata > Mammalia > Primates > Hominidae > Pan > Pan paniscus. The sequence goes on along the minus strand of NC_073263.2, from coordinate 24,432,726 downwards.
AGCTTAATAACTAATCTTCTGAATTATTTTTCAGGTAAATCAAGAACTACTTCTTGGTTTGGATCCACTGCTGGTGAACTAGTGTGATTTTGGGGGGGTATTGAAGAGCCTTGTTTTGTCGTATTATCAGGGTTGGTTTTCTGGTTATTTCTCATTTGGATAGGCTCTGTCAGAGGGAAGGTCTAGGGCTGAAGACTGTCGTTCAGATTTTTTTGTCTCATGGGGTGTTCCCCTGAAGCAGTACTCTTCCCCTTTTCCTATGGATGTGGCTTCCTGTGAGCTGAACTACAGTGATTGTTGTCTCTTTCTGGGTCTAGCCACCCAGAGAGTCTACCTGGTTCCGCACTGGTACTGGGGGTTGTCTGCACAGAGTCCTGTGATGTGAACCACCTATGGGTCTCTCAGCAGTGGATAGCAGTGCCTGTTCCCATTGAGGTGGCGATGGGGTGAAATGGGCTGTGAAGGTTCTTAGCTTTGGTGGTTTAATGCTCTATTTTTGTGCCAGTTGGCCTTCTGCCAGAGGTGGTAATTTCCAGAGAGCATCAGCTGTGGTAGTACGAGGAGGAACCGGCGATGGCCGGGGCCGTAGAACTCACAAGATAATATGCCCTTTCTCTTCAGCTACCAGGGTGGGTAGGGAAGGACCATCAGGTGGGGGCAGGGTTAGGTGTGTTTAAGCTCAGACTCTCCTTGGGTGGGTCTTGCTGAGGCTGCTGTGGGGGATGGGGGTGATATTCTCAGATCACTGGAGTTGTGTGCCTAGGAGAATTATGGCTGCCTCTGCTGAGTCATGCAGGTTGTCAGGGAAGTGGGGGAACGATGGCAGTCACAGGCCTCACCCAGCGCCCACGCAAACCAAAGGGCCAGTCTCATTCCCACTGTGTTCCCCCCATCAGCCCCAGTCTGTGTCCAGGTGGAGAGCAATATGGATTTGAAAACCTGCCCCAGGCTATCTGCCTCCCAGCTGGGAAAGAAAAGGGCTTGGCTCTTCCCCTGCCTGTGGAGTCTGCACACCAGATTTGTACCCTCCCCTGAGTTCTGGCCAGGAGGCTTCTCACCCTGTTCAAATTGTTACCAAGTTCAGCTAGAGATTTCCTTCTCCCTATGGAGTTTTACACCCTGCTCCTCTCCCATTGAATCCCTGTGGCACCAGGCAGGAATGGGCTGCTTGGGGGCCCAGTGTGCTCCCAGGGCCTTTCTGCTGCTTCTTCTACCCCTATATTTCGCTCGGATCTCTAAATTGACTCAGCTCCAGGTAAAGTTGGAAACTTCTCCCACAAACAGACCTTCAGCTTCTCCAGTGGAACTGTGTTTTCAGGAGAGGAGGGTCTCCCTTTCCCACTTCTGCAGTTGGGGTACTCAGTTTTGGGGGCTCTCCCGGGTCCTCCAGGAGCAGTCCGCTTCCTGCAGAGGGTTTGTTGCTTTTTTGTTGTTGTTGTTGTTAATTTGAGATGAAGTCTCGCTCTCTCACCCAGGCTGGAGTGCAGTGGCACAATCTCGGCTCACTGCAACTTCTGCCTCCAAGGTTCAAGTGATTCTCCTGCCTCAGCCTCCAAGTAGCTGGGAGTAACAGGTGCGTGCCACCATACCCAGCTAATATATATATATTTTTATTTTTAGTAGAGATGGGATTTCACCATGTTGGCCAGGCTGGTCTCAAACTCCTGACCTCAGGTGATCCACCCACCTCTGACCTCCCAAAATACTGGGATTACAGGCATCAGCCACCACACCTGGCCTAAAAAGCTTTTTTACCAGGAGTTGAAAAAAAAAATTCCTGGCTACTTTTCAATGTTCCAGATAAATTATCTAGACACAAAAGGCTAAGCAACACTGAGCCTCAATAAACTTTGATCTCCCCTGCTTTTCCATCTCTTGTGTTAACTTTAGTTCTTTGGTTTTATACTTCTTATGCAAAAAGTTCTTTATTCCAATAGGGTCAACTTTCTCTGTGTTCTGTACCTTTATCATCTTCCCTGCTCTCCTCTTAATCAAATATAAATGTTCCTTGCTTTCTAAGGTAACACAGCACGTATTAATGGCAGGTTCCTGTTCTCAGCTGTGGTAGTTCACTTTATTATAAAGGTCTTGAACTCACAATTTTACTGCTGTGCAGGTGAATGGGAAAAGACAGTTTTGGTTGGGCAAGGCCTTCTGGCACTCTTTAAATAAAATAATCTAAGTTAATAACTATGCCACAGCTAGTGTTTAGATGTCACTGGTATTAAATAATTATGTGAGAAAGAAAGAAGAGGAATCAAGAAAGAAACCCAAGAAATCTTGATTGACTGTCCATGGGAAATTATTCTAGGAGGGGGCAAAAACCCCACGAAACATGATTCCTAAAGGAAGGCTGGAAAACAGTTATACAGGTTAAAGTTGGCTCAAAATCAGTGGAGACTGTTCAAGGACCAAGAGGTCTTTAATTCATTTGTTCATTTCAGAGAAGCTAGATAGAAAACTTCTATAGCCTAAGGATACAGTCTGTATAATCACATTCCTCTTAAATGACACTATTTCTTTAGAACAATTTCTTGTTCTGAAGTAAATAAATTATCAGAGATATACTATCATTTCTAGGTTATGACTTTGAGCAATTCATTTCTAGGCTCCAGTTTCCTCACAGTGAATAGTCCAATAGTCTTACGATAAAGGAAATGCATGGATACAGTAAAAACTACCCCTGAAAGTCCTATACATCTATGCTAAGTAAACATGGTCTCATATATCCTGCACTACTATTCATTAAGCCCAGCCCAGCCAGTGTGTGTTACAACTTTGGAACTGATCAAAATATCAGATGAAAAACAGATTCCCAGTCAGGCAAAGTGGCTCACACCTGTAATCCCAGAACTTTGGGAGGCCGAGGAGGGAGGATCGCTTGAGCCCAAGAGTTCGAGACTGGCCTGAGCAACAAAGTAAGATCCCATCTCTACAAAAAAAATTTAAAAATTAGCTGGCCATGGTGGCATATGCCTGTGGTCCAAGCTACATGGGAGGCTAAGGCAGGAAGATCACTTGAGCCCTGGAGGTTGAGGCTGCAGTGAGCCATTGTTCACACCATTGTACTCCAGCTTGGGTGACAGAATGAAACCCTGTCTCAAAAAACAAAAAAACCAAACCAGATTCCCAATCCCCCTATCTAAAACCCTTGGGGCCAGGCATGTTTCAGAATTCAAAATTCTTCTAATTGAGAAAAGCTACTCGGCACCTATCGTGTATATGTATCTAATACCCCAGCAGAGTCTGGGGCAGCAGCCCACAAACATTATCTTGAAGTAAAATATGAATATTCACTATAAACGAGATAAAAACTATATACAGCCTCATGCCAATTCAGAACCAATTTTGCTGCTGAACTTTTGATTTTCAGAACTTGTTATGTTACAAAATTGTGGGCTAGTGGTCAGACTCTATTTTGGTCCCAATTGCTCCAAAAAAGGAATAACTTTTTTCAAATTATGCTGAGAACCCACAGTTGAATTTGCTTAAGCCAGTGAGACAAAAAACAGCAAGGAAAAGCTGTTTACCAATCATGTCTCACCTCCCCTCACTTTCCTGGAAATTAAACGTTAGCATCCACTATGTTAAGGGCAAGGACAGAGCCCTAGCAAAAATGCAAACAAATAAAAGAAGCTAATTCCTGGCTTTAGGGCTTTCAAGGGGCCATGTCAAGGGTGACTTGATCTTTTATGGTGATTTTTGTCCTGATGACTTTAGAGTCCATAAAAGATATAATTCCATTGTACCTAATTCTCAACAAATCTTATCTTTCACCACTACTACTGATGGCACACTGAATTTATTCTAAAATTTGACAAATGTTATTATTATTATTATTTAAAATCATATGTGATTACATAACAAGTAAAAATGGAACTTACTGATAACTGAACATGTCATAAATTTATCTTGAGCCTTTTCTTCAAATTTTTCTTTAGCTTCTTTGGACCACTGCATTGTCCTTTTATATGGTTCAATATAGGCCAACTTACATTTAATTGCCTGTGTCAGACAAAATTCCACCATTAAGAAAAAAATTTAATTTCTACCTACTTTAGAATTCAAGTTTTATGTAAGTGTGTACAAAACTAATCTTTATGTTTGAATTTCATACATATTAGAAATAATCAAATAATGTGTGAAGGTGTCTGTAAAAGTACTTTATAAACACAAATCATTGAAATCAGCACAGTATTTGGCTGAATGAACTGTTGTACATTCACATACTGGAATAACAAGCATTCATTAAAGACACTTATGATAGATTAATTACTTGTAAAAAGCAGGTTACAGGATGATTTATAGTCTGATTCTATAACTGCTGAAAGCACAGAAGATGTATCTGGAAGTACAGATATCAAAAATATTGAACAATGATTCTGAGTGATTCTCCCTTTTGCTCATTTGTTTTTTTCTTTGAGACCGAGTCTTGCCCTGTCACCCAGGCTAGAGGGCAATGGCATGATCTTGGTTCACCGCAACCTCCGCCTCCCGGGTTCAAGCAATTCTCCTGCCTCAGCCTCCTGAGTAACTGGGATTACAGGCACACACCACCACGCCCAGCTAATTTTTTGTATCTTTTTAGTAGAGATGGGGTTTCATCATGTTAGCCAGGCTGGTCTCAAACTCCTGACCTCATGATCCCCCCGCCTCGGCCTCCCAAAGTTCTGGGATTACAGGCATGAGTCACTGCGTCCAACCTGCTCATTTGTATTTTAAAATTTTTTTCTATAATACTACACACTTCCTAAAATGAAAAACACGGCTTAAAAACAACTCAAACAACAGTATATAAATTAGAAAACAAGGCTCCTTCTTACCCTTTTTTCAGAATACTACTCCTCCCCAGAGATAAACAAGGTTCAGTTTTTTACATATTCTCCCAGGTTTCTCTATTGTACACACATATATACTTAAGTATAAATACGATCACAGTAGAAGTACTTCTGAGATAAGCATTTTTAACTTGATATATCATGAACGTGACTCTTACCACAATATATGATCTCAAAATGATATATTAAAAGCTGCCAACAAGTACTTAAGACACAAATATACCTGATTAATGTTTAATATGCTTATTTGCCATGATATACATATTATTTCCTCAATAGTAACCACAGCAACATTTATCTATAGTCCCTGTATCAGCAACTAGACAAAAAGGGACGCTAACATTTCTATGGTGACAATAGCTTCTAAAAATACTTCCATATTTGTGCTGATATTCTAGCCCTAGAATTCATAATAAATAGATTACCTTCTCTGGGGCATTCAGAAACTCATCCTTTATTTTACGCACATCTTTGATTGTTATTTTTGCAGTATTACCAAAGTCTACATATTTAACTTCAACTTCCTGATGTCCAGGCAATCCTTGAAAAATTATGAAATTAGAAATTACAAACTTGGAAACAGAATTATCTAGAAAAATTTAGATTGGTTTATGGCCAACTAGATTAGAATACTTTTAGCTTCAATATACAAACTTAATACTTTTTAAAATGTAAAAAATATTTCAAATATGTGAACCCTGAAATCATCCATAGTGCAGACTTATAAGAATGAAAAACTAGTATGCTTTAAATATTCAAAGGATAGCCAAAATCAGGATAACAAAATTATATGGCAGGTGGTATGACTTAAAAGTTAAGAATTAGGCTTTGAGTCAGACTGACCAGTTTTGAACACTAGCTCCGTCACTAAAATTCTATGTGACCTAAAGCAAGCTAATTAATATCTCTAAGATATTACCCTGAGCAAGTTACTTTTTCTCTCTAAGCCTCATTACTTCATCTGTAAAACGGGTATACCAATATAATCTAACTTCATGAGATGTTTTTGGAGGATTCGCCTATTTAAAAAGCACAAGGTACAAAGTAAGCACTTAATACATGTTTACCGTGAGTCAACACAGGTGATCAAACAAGGCAAAAGATTCAACAAAGATTCATTCATATAACAGTATCTGTGAAATTTTGAAAAAATATTGTACTTGGGGCATATTGCAAAAAAACAAGTAGAAACCTCTGTACCAGTCTATTCTCTATACTTTAAAGAAATCTCTGGAAGTTTCAAACACAGAGAAGTTTTTAAAAAAGACGTATCACACACTAACCTTTTTGAAAATACTCAAAATACATAGTTTTCAAACTTAAAGACTAATATAGTATCTATCATTTCAATATGCAAAAAAGTCCAGTATTCTCTGCTCCTTGGGAGAAGTAGAAGCAAGTGGCACAGCACTAGCACTCATTCAAGATGACACTTCAAACATAGGCCCTATGGTAGGAGATATCCATGATAATTGAGAAGATAAGTGTTATTATAAAGCCAAAAGATGGGGGAACCTCTCCCAACTTCCACTGGAATCCCCTTGCTAGAAGGATGTTCTCAATTCTGCCAATGCCATTACATTCTTACTCTTCCTAAAGTCTCTGAATGGAAATGTAGTTTTAAACAAATAGATGGATATGGAAAGTAATTTAAAGAATGTTATTGTTTTATCTAAATTATCACATGAGAACAGAGTCAGACATGGAAGGTCTCAAATTTCCCCATTTATGTTCTCTGGAGAAACTATGGGAAGATGGCTCCATGCGAAAAAGGGAATTAAACTCAAGAGGTAAACATGGCATCCAGAAAACAAGGGATCCAATACTGGAGGACAATGAAGTGTATAGCCAACTGAAATACATTTCCAGAATAAAAAATGTGTAGTAAGGCCTAGGGGGTAAGCAGCCCAATTGGAGAAGATAAAGGATGTTTTTGGCCACATGTGATGGCTCACACCTGTAATCTCAGTGCTTTGGGAGGCAGAGGCAGGAGGATCACTTGAGCCCAGGAGTTTGCCCCCAGCTCTACAAAAAAAATATATAAATTAGCCAGGCGTGGTGGCAAGTGCCTATAGCCCCGGCTAATCTGGGGGCTGAGGTGGGAGGACTGCTTAAGCCCAGGAAGCAGAGGTCGCAGTGAACCATGATCATGTTCCACTGCACTCCAGCCTGGATAACAAAGTAAGACCGTCTCAAAAAGGATGTTTTCATGCTTAAAAAAAAAAAAATCAAACTAACATTTATCATATGGAAAATGGTTTTGAACTATTAAAAATACACTCACAAATTAAAAGAAAATAAAGTGAAAAGTGAACATAATTATGAACTCACAATAGAATTTAAAAAAGTATACTTTATGGCTTTATTTACACAGAGTATGAATTTAATGAAAAATTGTGATACAACTATAGAAAAGAGAAAAAGGAGGACAAAAGGGCTATGGAGATCCAAAACTTGTCTGACAGAATAACAGGTAATATCTAAAACTGAAGTGTCAACCGAAGTATTACATATTAGAAGAAGGAACACAAGTAAACAACGAAACAGCTGAAAGAATGAAAAGTAATTGCCTTCAAGGAGGGAAGTGGAGTGTGTCTTTTAGCATTAACTTTTAAATTAGGCAGATAAAAAACAAAAGAGCTACTATTCACCAAACCAAGTATCATCTTCAAGAGGGAGTTCAACAGGACCACAGAAGATACAGGAAAATGGGCCAAACAAATCACACATACATTTCTATTAGCACCCCAAAAGTGGTGCTAATAGAAATGAAGAAGAAGTAGAATGAGCACCATGCACACTCCATCTTCCCCAAATGTTACTACTCAAAGATTTCAGAGACCTTATTGTTCACCAAATAGATAACATTTTCAAGCCAATAATCCTAATTTGAAAAGCAATTGCAAAGTCCTTAGTGTCATGAAAATGCTTTTGTTTGCTCCAAAGATATTTACGAAACTATACAGTGGTATCTTCATTGCAATCACTGGAATGTCTTTGTCTCAAAATTCATGTTGAAACTTAATCCCTAATGCAGCAGTAGTTGGGAAGTGACTGAGTCATGAGGGTTCTGCCCTCATAAATGGGATTAGGTGCCCTTATAAAAGGGCTTGGTGAAGGGAGTTTGCCTTCCTTTTTCATACTTCTGGCATCAGAGGATACAGTGTCTCTCCCCTCTGGAGGATGCAGCAACAAGGCACCATCTTGGAAACAGAGACTAAGCCCTCAATAAAACAGTGCCTTGATCTTGGACTTTTTTAGACTCTAGAATTGAGAAGTAAATTTCTATTGTTTATAAACTACCCAGTCTATAGTATTTTATTACAGCAGCACAAAACAGACTAAGACATTCATAAGAACCACATTTGAAAATCTGTAGTTAGTTCAAGTCACTAACCATTAACAAAATTAAAATCAGTGGTGACAAATGAAGGATAGAAAACTCAGGTTGCAAGAATAGTTTTGACACAAACAGAACTGATTATATATTAGGAATAATTTGTAAAGATCTTAGATTACCTTAATAATGGAAAAAACATTTTAAACAGTATCAAACTAAAGTAAAAAAAATTGCCCGGCACAGTGGCTCATGCCTGTAATCCCAACATCTTTGGAAGGCTGAGGCAGGCAGATCATTTGAGGTCAGGAGTTCGAGACCAGCCTGACCAACATGGCGAAATCCCATCTCTACTAAAAATAGAAAAAAATTAGCCGGGCGTGGTGACTTCTCTTTTTTTTTTCTTGAAACAGAGTTTTGCTCTTGTTGCCCAGGCTGGAGTACAATGGCACAATCTCAGCTCACCGCAACCTCCGCCTCCCAGGTTCAAGTGATTCTCCTGCCTCAGCCTCCTGAGTAACTAGGACTACAGGCATGCACCACCATGCCCAGCTAATTTTTTATTTTTAGTAGAGACAGCGTTTCTCCATGTTGGTCAGGCTGGTCTTGAACTCCCGACCTCAGGTGATCTGCCTGCCTTGGCCTCCCAAAGTGCTGGGATTACAGGCGTGAGCCACCGCACCTGGCCTTTTTTTTTCAGACAGTCTTGCTCTGTCGCCCAGGCTGGAGTGCAGTGGCGCAATCCCAGCTCACTGCAACCTCCACCTCCCAGGACCAAGTGATTCTCGTGCCTCAGCCTCCTGAATAGCTGGGCTTACAGGCACACACCACCATGCCTTGCTAACTTTTTATTTTTAGTAGAGACAGGGTTTTGTCATGTTGGCCAGGCTGGTCTCGAACTCTTGGCCTCAAGCGATCCACCCACCTCAGCCTCCCAAAGTACTGGGATTTACAGGCATGAGCCACCACACTGGCTTTTTACTCTTTCAATTAAAAAAGGACATATCTACAAACTAGAAAGTATATAAAAGAAACAACACAATGGGTTAAACTACCTATGGTGTATCTAATTTCATAACCCACAAAAGCTTAGTCTGTAATGTTCTGTCTTAGTCAATGCTGGGGAATAATAAACTTTATTATTTTTGTTGCTAATACCTCCATTTTCATAAATCTTCTGTCTTCAATCCCACTTTTTATTCTTCCCATTATTTCATAAGTTGAATCAATTACTTAAGGAGGATGTAGAAAAAGTAGAAAAAATATATCGAGAAAACTAGCAGTTCAGTCAATAATTCCCAGGAAAGAAGAATATATTAAAATTGAAGGGAAGCAGAGAGGACACAAAGGACTCACCTTTAATTTGTACCTTGACAATCAAAATAGCATGGGACAGACAAACAGTCAACATCAAACTAGAGTTCACCGGTTTTTGAATAATTAATTTCTGTTGCTTTGTTCTATCTATACAACTTTTCCAGCAAGATTCCCAATGGTTAAGTTCTAGTCAAGTCAAACAAAATATCAGGAGATAGATTCACCTTTCAACATTATCACTAGCTTTTCTAAAGACAGATGGCAGAGCAAATGATAAGATCAAATAACATTACTTCCAAGACTGAATTGGTACCAACTCAAATGATATTAGTTTTGAAGTATGACATCTCCCTGTAGAAACAGCATGCATTCTCCTACCGATAACTTTTGCTCGGTACCAAATTCCATCTTCAAATTTAGCTACACAGGCTTGATCTTGAACTGGACAGAGGATTTCCAGATTTTCTCCATCTTCACTTTTATAGAATTCCTCGATTGTGTTTAATAGAAATAAAATATCCCGGCCCTCTATCTAGCAAATAAAGGGATAAAGCACTGTCATTTCACAGAAACTTAAAATGTAAGTGTTGAATGAATTACAAGCACTGTCATTGAAATTATGAAACATTAAAACTTGAATTGAATGTAAATCTGTCAATTGTGTTACGTAATTTATTTTACAAAATTTTATTGCAGAACCAGTATAGAAAATTAGTATAGACATAAAAATAAAGTCACATTCTGCCAGACAACTTAGTGTATATATTCTTCAAGATATTTTTCCATACATACACACACACACTCACTGTATGTTTTTACCAAAACTAGACTTTACCACACATACAATCACTTACATTTTTCTATCATTTCTCACTTGTTCTATTTCAGTAACTGTTCCTACTAGTATTTCTAGCTCACATTTAGTTTTCCTTAACTGATCCAAACCCATTACAAACCAAGATTATATACTGCTTCTGATTGTTATCTCCATAACACTTTTATAATCTAGTACGGTCCTCTGCTTTTAATGAACATGTCTTGTTGAAGACAGCCAGCTTATTTTTCTGCAGAATGCCCCATACCTTATGGATTTATGTGGTTATATCCTCATGCTGCTATTTAGCTTATTCTTCCATAGAGTAAGGTCTATCTGCTGAATTTTCCAAAGGCTGAAAGTTACTCCTAAGGGTTTGATGGATCCAAGGCAAATCTTTTTGGCTAGACTGTGTCATAGGTGGCTTTTTCATACTCAAGTTGCAACACATCAAGGCCTAATACTTAATGACTACTAATATGCTAAGATTCATTTATCGATTGCAGTGATGATCCTGACCCCTCTCAATGTGTACAGCTCTGTTTATGCCCTTGTAATAACCAAGTCTTAAGAATTTATGTGGTGCTACTTTGGCATTATATGCATATCCAGTATCTTATCAACCATCCATCTTAATGTGAATTGATAATTCTTCCTTAAATCAATAATGATTCAGTAAGGTTTGTGGAATGATTGTATTCTTTAGTAATACAGACTTTTCTCTTATTAAATGGTGCTATTATAATCAAAAAAGTTTCTAAAGTTTCCTATACTACCAAAAAAATCAAGGATTATAAGTTTATTTCTCCAAATACCAATTCTTAATGTTAAAAAATATTTTGAAATCTATTTCAATGGAAAAAATGAATTTTTTTCTTGTGAGTATAATGATGCAAGTGAAAATTTTCTGAATCCTTATCTTGTTATTTCATTTAAATTACTTTAAAACTACTTTTAACTTTCCTTTCTAAGTAGATATTATGCAAATTCTTCCATTAACAGGTAAGCCAGAGTGAACATTTAAAAATTCAGCAGAGGAATAACGCCAACAAAATAGATTAGGAAGCTTTAAGTTCTTCTTCCAATACAGAAACATTGAAAAAATGAGAAAGTGTCTCAACCAACTTTATTAGATCAGATCTCTACAAAGCAATCCAAAGTTTACAGTAACCAAGAAGCCTAATGAAGTAAAAGCAATTTTCTAAATGGTAGGAAAGTTTTGTGGTATTTTTACTTGCCTCACCCTACCCTCTTCCCAGAATGACAATGGTCTTGGTCTTAAGCAGTGGCAGTCCAGTTCTCAGTTCCCTCCCCTGAACCAGAGGGAACAGACCAGAACTTACATGCAAATTACTGTGTATATGTATCCTAAGTCCGGGAGATACCTGCAAGACTGATGCAAAGAGCTAGTTTTTGTTTCATATAACTTGGAACACAGGCAGGAAGAACTGCAGGGACCACTTGTAAACGTGGCAAAGGGGAGTACCAAGCACAGCTGCTTCGAAGGAAGAGTTTATGAGTAGAAACATACAATAGACCATCTAAGGCCAGGAGGAGAATCTGGGGTGAGAATCTTTACGAAATTAGGACATTCAAAAGCAGTCATATATATGGTAGAGTTTACAAAGCCACATGTCTGCCCTGACAAGATGCATGCCCAGAAAAGAAATAAAAAGACTTTAACTATGACCTCAGGCTGATTCCTAGGCTCAGCCTATCTAAATGGTGAAGAAGTGCCCACCAAAGAGCTAGTCCACAAAGTCTAGGAAAGATGGCGCCTTCCTCTTTCTCTGTCTCTTCTTTGTTTCAGCTCCTGACATTCAAGGAACTCTGTCAATCATTAGCTGAGTACAAGCCAAAGAAACAACAGACTTCAGTAATCATACATGACAAGGAATGGTCTTTGAAACAGTTTGGAAAAGTACCAAAACAAATGAACTACTACAGCTTTTAAAACAACTCTCTTGGCCCGGCGTGGTGGCTCACACCTGTAATCCCAGCACTTTGGGAAGCTGAGGCGGGCAGATCATGAGGTCAGGAGTTCAAGACCAGCCTGGCCAACATGGTGAGACTCTGTCTTTACTAAAAATACAAAAATTACTCAGGCGTGGTGGCAGGCGCCTGTAATCCCAGCTATTCAGGAGGCTGAGGCAGGAGAATTGCTTGAACCTGGGAGGTGGAGGTTGCAGTGAGCTGACATCATGCCATTGCACTCCAGTGTGGGCGACAGAGCCAGACTCCGTTTTTTTTTTTTTAAAAAAAAGAACACAACTCCCTTAATCCCAAACAAGAGCTATGGGAGTTCATCACCACTATATCTGCCTTACAAGAAATTCTATGAGTTCTTAAAGTTGAAATGAAAGGACATTAACATGAAAACATACGAAAGTATGAAACTAACTGTAAAGATATGACACAAAGTGTCAAGAATTCCTGACCTCACTGAAAACCAGAAGTAAGCAGTAATCCTGAAAAGGGACTGAATAGGGCTTGCAGGTACTGACTGATATCAGAAGTTTCTGTGTCACTGCATCAGGGACCTCTGTCATTTCATTTTATATTCACGACCCTTTAGGTTTCGTTTCATATTGACACAGGAGTTAAAAAGAAATTACTGAGACTGGGTGCAGTGGCTGATGCCTAAAATCCCAGCACTTTGGGAGGCCAAGCGGGTGGATCACCTGAGGTCAGAAGTTCGAGACCAGCCTGGCCAACATGGCGAAACCCCATCTCTACTAAAAATACAACATTGGTCAGGTGTGGTGGTGCATGCATGTAATCCCAGCTACTTGGGAGGCTGAGCCAGAAGAATTGCTTGAAACTGGGAGGTGCACGTTGCAGTCAACCAAGATCATGCCACTGCACTCTAGCCAGGGGCACACAGTGAGACTCCATCTCAAAAAAAAAACAAAAACAAAAAAAAGAAATTACTTAGGCAGAGAGTGAGAATACAGGAAGGAGTCCTCGGCAAGGTTTTCCTTTTCAGTGAAAAGCAGCCCCCAAATCATTTTCTAACAAAGAGCAGCCTATAAAATTGAGCTGCAGACACAGATACCGGCAGTTGCGCCAATCCTGTTCAAAATGGCGGCTCCATCCTCCCTTCTCGCCTTGCCAGCCACATGTACAGTAAGAAGCACACAGGATGGTGCCAGTCAAGTGGAAAGCCCATTTGCATAATAAGATTAGGGTGGGGTGGCCAGCCTTTCTGGCGTGCTATGTAAACATCAAACCTGACTGAACCAATCTGTGCGCCCTATGTAATCAGACACCACCTCCTTAAACCTGCCTACAAAATCTGGCACATCCACCTCCAGCCAGTCTTTCCCTTTCAGAAGCCCCTTTCTCTCACTAGAGACAGAGCTGTTCTCCTTTCTCTTTCTTCTGCATATTAAACCGCCACTCCTAAACTCCTCATGTGTGTCCGTGTCCTTAACTTTCTTCGTGCGAGATGACAAAGAAGCTGCTTCATTATTTTCTGAAATTATTTTAATAATTATGCAGACATGTGCAACCAGAAAAAAAAATGCAAATCAAAAATACTCAACTGTCTTAAATATGTTAAAAGGGCTAAGGGAAAACAAAGAACTAAAGAAAATTCGGAAAATGATGTATGAATAAAATGGGAATATCAGCAAGTGATACAAATTATAAAAAGGAAATTCTGGAGCTCAAAAGTATAATAACTAAGGAGAAAAAATTCAATAGAGGGGTTCAAAAGCAGCATTGAGTGGAAAGAAGAAAAATAATCAGTGAACTTGAAGATAGGAAAATTTAAATATCGAGTCTGAGAAGCAGAAAGAAAAAAGAATGGAGAGAAGTAAACAGAGCCTAAGGGGCTCAAGTGAACCAACAGAGACATTATGAAAGTCATAGAAGGAAGAGAGAGACAAAGAGGCAAAAAATTATTTTTAAAAATGGTAGAAGTCCCCAATTTAAAGAAAGACATGAACCTACAAATCCAAGAAGTCTAATGTTAGGAGTTGATTTGTATCTTCCCCCAAAGATATGTTGGAGAGCTATAATCTCCAGTATCTCAAATATGACCTAATTTCGATACAGGTTCTTTATAATCATGTTAAAATGAGGTCATTAGGATGGGCCCTAATTCAGTATGATCAATGTCTTTATAAAAACGGCAAAATTTGGGTACAGACAAATATACAAGGAGAACTCCATGTGAAGATGAAGGGAGAGATCAGGGTGATGCAGCAAAGGCAAAGGTGCACAAAAGATTGCCAGCAAGCCACCAAAATCTAAAGCAGAGAGGTGAAATGGATTTTCCCTCAAACCCCTCAGAAGAAATCAACTCTTCTGACAAACTGATCTCATACTTCTAGACTCCAAAACTGTTGACAATAAATTCTGTTGTTTAAGCTACCCAATTAATAGTAATTTGTTACACCAGCTCCAGGGAACTAAGACACTATTAGACTCCAAATAGGATAAACCCAAAGAATCATACACCAAGTCACATAATCAAACTCTAAAAAGGCAAAGCCAAAGAGAAAATCTGGGAAGCAGCAAAAGAGATGCAACATGTCATATACAAAGAGACTCAAGAAGATTATAAGTCAGTTTCTCATATTAGAAATCTTGGAGGCCAGGCCGGGCGTGGTGGCCTACGACTGTAATCCCAGCACTTTGGGGAGGCCAAGGGGGGTGATCACTTGAGGTCAGGAGCTTGAGATCAGCCTGGCCAACATAGCCAAAAGCTATCTCTACTAAAAATACAAAAATTAGCCGGGCGTGGTGGTGGGCACCTGTAGTCCCAGCTACTCAAGAGGCTGACGCAGAAGAATTGCTTGAACCCGGGAGGCAGAGGTTGCCGTGAGCCAAGATCGCACCACTGTACTCCAACCTGGGTGACAGAGCAAAACTCCATCTCAAAAACAAAAACAAAACAAAACAAAACAAAACAAAACAAAACAAAAAGGCCAGGTGCGGTGGCTCATGCCTGTAATCCCAGCACTTTGGGAGGCCAAGGCAGGCAGATCATCTGAGGTCAGGAGTTCTAGACCAGCCTGGCCAACATGGTGAAACCCCATCTCTACTAAAAATATAAAAATTAGCCAGGCATGGTGGTGCACACCTGAAATCCCAGCTACTAGGGAGGCTGGGGCAGGACAATCGCTTGAACCCAGGAGGCAGAGACTGCAGTGAGCAGAGATCGTGCCACTGCCTCCAGCCTGGGCAAGAGAGCAAGACTCTTGTCTCAAAAAAAAAAAAGAAAAAAGAAAAAAGAGACAAGAAAGAAATTTTGGAAGCCAGAAGGAAATGGGAAGACAGAGATATATATGATGTACTAAAGAAAAACACAACCTGTCAACTGAAAATTATACATTTGGCAAAACTAACCTTCAAAAACGTGAGAAAAATTAAGACAGTCCCAGGTAAACAAGGGCTGAGGGACTCTATTACCACTAGATCTGCCCTGTAAGAAATGCTAATGGAAGTCCTTCAGGTTGCAATGAGAGGACACTAGACAGTACCTCAAAGTCACATGAGGATATTAAGATCTCTGGTGAAGGTAAATACATGGGTAAATGGGAAAGTCAGTATTATTGCAATTTTGGTTTATAATTCTACTTTTTTATTTTCTACAGGATTTAAAAGACAAATGCATAAATAATTACAAATCTATGTTATTGAGCACACAGTATAGAGATTAATTTGTGACATCAAAAATACTGGAAAAAGAGAGCTGCAGAGAAGTAGTTTTTTGTGAAGTTAAAATTATGTTGGTATTAACTCATATTGGATTGTTATAACTTTAGGATGTTATATGTAATCTCCATGGTAATGATAAAAAATAATCTACAAGATAAACACAAAAAGGAAACAAGAAGGGAAGCAAAACCTGATACTATAATATTTGCATTTCCATGTTCATTACAGCAGACAATCCAAATGTCCACTGACAAATGAAGGGATTTTTAAAATGCAGTATATACATACAAAGAAGTATTATTCAGCCTTAAAATAGGAAATCCTATCAATGCTTACAACATGGATGAATCTTTAGGACATTATTATAAGTAAAATAAGCCAGTCACAGAAAGACAAATTCTGTCTGAGTCCACTTATACAAGGTATCTAACACAGTAAAATTCATAAAAATGCAGAAGTAATATTGAGCTGGCCAGAGGTTCGAAGCAGGGAGAAATGTGCTGTTGTTTAACGAGTATAGTTTCAGTTTGCAAGATGAAAATGTTCTAGAAATCTATTGCATGGTAATACGAATATGGTTAACACTACTGAAGTTACACTAAAAAATGGTTAAGATAATAAATTCTGTGTGTTTTTTAACACAATTACAAAAGAGATTTTAAAAAATACATCATACTAAAAAGAAAAAAGCAACTAAACACAAAAGAGGGCTCTAATGGAGGAAAGAAGGAATAAAAGTGTGATAAGATACAGAAAACAGCAAATGGCAGAAGTCTTTCCTTATCAGTAATTACTTTAAATGTATTAAACTCTCCAATTAAAAGACAAAGATTGGCAGAATGAATTAAAAAAAACATGATCCAACTATATGCTGTCCACAAGAGATACACTTTATACCTTATGCCATACACAGGTTGAAAGTCAAAGGATGGAAGAAATTACTCCATGCAAATAGTAATCAAGAGAGATCTGAGATGGCTTTACTGGTGGTATCAGGCAAAACAGACTTTAAATAAAAAATTCTTACAAGAGACAAAGGACATTATAAATTGATAAAAAGGCCAATTCACCAGTAAGATATAACAATTATAAGCAATTATGCAGTACACATCAAAGACCCAAATATATGAAGCAAACATTGACAGAATTGAAGGAAAAAATAGACAGTTCAATAATAAAAATAGAAGGCTTTAATATTCCACTTTCAATAGTGCATAAAACATCCAGACAGAGTATCAATAAGGAAACAGAAGACTTGAATAACACTGTAAACCAACAGGTCCTAACAGACATACACAAAACACTCTAGCCAATAGTAAAATATACCTTTTCTTTTTTTTTCCTACAAGGCCACTTAGAACATTCTCAGAATAGACCATATGTTAGGCTGCAAAATGTCTTAATAAATTTCAAAAAATTGAAATCATAAAATGTATTTGTCTCTATGACAATGAAAGGAAACTGGAAATCAAAAATGAGAAAAACTGCAAAATTCAAATATGTAGAAACTAAACACCACAAACTACCAACAGGTCAAAGAAGAAATCCTAAGAGAAATTAGAAAATGCTTCAAGACAAAGGAAAATGAAAACAAAACATACCAAACTCATGAGATGCAATAAAACAGTGCTAAGAGGGAAATTTATAGCTATATACACAATTTTAAAATATTGCAAATTAAGAACCTAACTATATACCATAAGACAACAGAAAAAGAGAAAATTACCCAAAAGTAGCAGAAGAAATAATAAAGATTAGAGCAAAAATAAATGAGACAGGATAAAGAAACAGAACATCAATAAAGCCAAAAGTTGATTATTTGAAAAGATCAGCAAAATTGACAAATCTTTAGCTAGAGTAACTAGAAAAGAAAGAGAAGTCTGAAGTTAATAAAATCAGAAATAAAAGTGGAGACAATACTACCGATTTTAAGAAAAAAATTTTTTTTTTTTTTTTTTTTGAGATGAAGTCTTGCTGTCACCCAGGCTGGAGTGCAGTGGCACACTCTCAGCTCACTGCAACTTCTGCCCCCTGGGTTCAAGCAATTCTACTGCCTCAGCCTCCCGAGTAGCTGGGACTACAGGTGCCCACCACCACAGCTGGCTAATTTTTGTATTTTTAGTACAGATGGGGTTTTGACATGTTGGCCAGGCTGGTCTCAAACTCCTGACCTCAAGTGATCCACCTGGCTCGGCCTTCCAAAGTACTGAGATAACAGGTGTGAGCCACCATGCCCGGCCAAGAAGTAAAAAATTGTAAGAGATTATTGAAGACAATTGTATGCCAACAAACTGGATAACCTACATGAAATGGACAAATTCCTAGAAACACACAACCTTCCAAGACTGACTCATGAATCAGAAAATCCGAGTAGACTTATAACTAGTAAAGAGGTTCAAACAGGATTCAAAAACCTCCTACACATGAAAAGCCCTGGACCAGATAGATTCACTGCTGAATTCTACCAAACATTTAAAGAAGAATTAACACCATTCCATCTCAAATTCTTCCAAAAAACGAAAAGATGGAGGAATACTAACTCTAAGAGGCTGCATTACCCTGATAACAAAGCTATATGAAGACACTATAAGAAAATTACAGATCAATATCCCTTGCAATACTGATGCAAATATCCTCAATGAAATACTAATAAACCAAATTCAGCATATTAAAAGATTTTGTTTTCTTCTAACTTGGTCTTCGGGTCTCTCTCTGGAGAGTGGCCAGGAACTCTAGCTCTGCCCCGACAAGGCTCTAGAGGAGGTGGTCACTGATGTTTACAGTAAATCAAAAGAGGATACTTCTTTATCTTGGTGAATGGGACAATGCCTTCTTGCCTGACCTGTGGCCAAGTGTATGTCTCACAGGAAACTTGTTTATACTAGCAGATGCCCTCGTGGTTCTTGTCCGACCTGTGTCCAGTTTATTCCTGCCAAGATAGCCACTCTCCAGGAGTGCTGACTGGGAGGAAAGTTAGGTATGTGTATGTCAGTCAGGTGAGACACAGAGGCAGCAAAACAAAACACATGAAATAAAAGCAGCATTTTGTTAATCACAGATAAGAGTGAATCTGTGGAACTCTGCCTTTATTAAGGTCCACAGGCATTACCTCTCTTAAGGCTTTCCAGCAGGGGTTGTGAACTGGCTAATTTAAAGAAAATATGTGTAAAGGGGGGAAATTATTTGCATGACTCTGGTGTTGATTCTGGTTTTATTGTGGTAAGCAGCTGTGGGATATGTTGGGTCAGTGAGATGTAGAACAAGTGACCCACACTGCAAACAGCCACATGGGGAGGGAAAGTTTTAACTAGGCCAAAGATGAGGTGGTATAACTCAGTTTTAAACAACTTATGTTAGGCCTAAAAATGGATGCCAAGGCAACAATGATGTTAAACAAATTTATGATAAAAAGATTATACACCTTTATCTAGTGGGATTTATTTTTAAAATGCAAGGATAATGACATATGAAAATCAATGCAGCAGGCGCAGTGGCCCACGGCTGTACTCCCAGCACTTTGGGAGGGTAAGGTGAAAGGATCACTTCAGCTCAGGAGTTTGAGACCAGCCTGTGTAACATAGTGAGACCTCATTTCTAAAATAAAAAAATTTTAAAAATTAGCCTGGTGTGGTGGTGTGCACCTTTGGTCCCAGCAACTCAGAAGGCTGAGGCGGGAGGACTGCTTGAGTCTGGGAGGCAAACGTTGCCATGAGCTGAGATCATGCCACTGCATTCCAGCCTGGGCAACTGAGGGAGACCCTGTCTCCAAACAAACCAACAAGGAAACAAAACAAAATCCAAAATCAATGTAATACACCACACTGACAGGATGAAGGAGAAAAGACCAAAACATGATCATCTCAATTGTTGCAAAAAAGAATTTGAAAAATTGAACACCCTTTCTTGACAAAAACACTCAATAAACAAGAGACAGAAGGAAACTTACTCAACATGGTAAAGGTCATTTGGGAAAAACTCACAGATAATATCATACTCAATGGTCAAAGACAAACGCTTTTCCCTTAAGACAGGAATAAGACAAGGAAGCCTGCTTCTTCATCTTGTATTCAACATGATATTGGAAATCCTAGCCAGAGGCATTAGGTAAAAAGACAAAAGGCATCCAAATCAGAAAGGAAAAAGTATAAATATCTCTGTTCATGGATGACATGATCTTCTATGTAAGAAAATCCCCCCAAATTACACACACACACACACACACACACACACACACACACACACACACACACACACACACACACACACCCCGTTAGGGCTACCAAATTAATTCAGCAAAGTTGCTAGACACAAAATTCACATGTAAAAATCAGTTGTGTTTTAATACATTAGTAAATGAGCAAATTGAAGAGGAAATTTAAAAAAGCAATTCCGTTTACAACAGCATCTAAAAGAATTAAGAATAAACTTGAGCAAATGGGCCAAAAATTGTTATGCTGAAAACCACACAAAACTGTTGAAAGATATTAAATAAGATCTAAATAAATGAAAAAAATCTGGTGTTCATGGATAAGATGACTTAAAATTGTTAAGATGTCAATGCTATCCAAAGTGATTTACAATTCAATGTAATCCCTGTTAAAATCCCAATGACATTTCTCTGTTCATAGATGACATGATCTTATACGTGAGAAAATGCCCCCAAATTACATACACACACCTTCTCTCTCTCTCACTTGTTAAAACAAATTAATTCAGCAAAGCTGCTAGACACAAAATTCACATGTAAAAATCAGTTGAGTTTCAATACATTAGCAAATGATAATATCATACTCAATATCATACTGTATTTCTTGGGGAAATAGAAAAACCCATCCTAAAAGTCACATGGAATCTTAAGAGACACTGAATAACCAAAACAATCTTGAAAAAGAACAAAGTTGGAAGACTCACACGTTTTGATTTCAAAAGTTACAACACAACTACAGTAATCAAAACAGTGTGGTACTGACATAAGGACAGATACACAGACAAATGGAACAAAATAGAAAGTCCAGAAATAAACTTTCACTTTTAACAAGGGTGCTAAGACCATTCAATGGGGGAAAAGACAGTGTTTTCAACAAATAGTGCTGGAAAAACTGAATATCCAATTCAAAATAATGAAGCTGGGCCCTTACGTTATACTTTGTACAAAATTAACTCAAAATGAATCAAAGATCTAAACCTATAAAACTCTTAGAAGAAAGCATAGGGAAGAAGCATCATGATGTCAGATTTGATAATGTTATCTTGGATATGACACCAAAAGCACAAGCAACAAAAGAAACAATAATTAAATTGGCCTTCATAAAATTAAAAACTTTTGTGGAACAAAGGACACTATCAAGAAAGTGAAAAGACAACCCACAAAATGGGAGAAAATACAGCCAGCCTTGGAACACGGGTTTGAACTATGCAGTTCCAATTATGTGCAAATTTTTTTCCACCTCTGCCAGACCTGAGACAGCAAGACCAACTCCTGTTCTTCCTCAGCCTATTCAACATGAAGGTGATGGGCATGAAGACTTGTATAATGATCCACGTTCAGTTAATGAATAGTAAATATATTTTCTCTTTATGATTTTTAATAACACTTTTCCTCTAGCTTACTTTAAGAATGCAGTATTGAATACATATACAAAATATATGTTAGCTGTTTATATATTATTAAGGCTTCTAATCAACAGTAGGCTATTAGTAGCTAAGTTTTGTGGAAATCAAAAGATAAACGCAGACTGAGTGTCGAGGCTCATGCCTGTAATTTCAGCACTTTGGGAGGCTGAGGCAGGAGGACTGTTTGGGACCAGGAGTTCAAAACCAACCTGGGCAACACAGCAAGAACCTGTCTCTAAAAAAAAAAAAAAAAAAATTAGCGAGCTGTGCTGCATGCCTGCAGTTCTAGCTACTTGGGAGGCTGAGACAGGAAACCACTTCAGTCCAGGAGTTCCAGGCTGCAGTAAGCTATGATCTTGCCACTGCACTCCAGCCTAAGCAACAGTGCTGGACCTTGTCTCAAGAAAAGAAAAAAAAAAGTAGTTACACGCAAATATTTGACTACACAGGGGTTGGTATCCACCACTACCACTTGTTCAACGATCAACTGCATTTGTAAGTCATATAGCTCATAAGAATTTAGTATCTAGAATACATGAAAACTCCTACAATCCAACAACAAAATAAACAACCCAATTACAAAAATGGACAAAGGTTTGGGCATGGTGAATCATGCTTGTAATACCAGCACTTTGGGAGGCCAAGGTGGGAGGATCACTCTAGCCCAGGAGTTCAAGGCCAGCCTGGATTACCTAGCAAGACCCTGTGTCTACAAAATAATAATTAGCCAGGTGTGGTGGTATGTGCCTGTAGTACTAGCAATATAGGAGGCTGAGGCTAGAGGATCCCTTGAGCCTAGGAGATTGGGGCTGCAGTGAGCTTACAATCATGCCACTGCATTCTAGCCTGGGCAACAGAGTGAAGCCCTGTGTTTAAAAAATAAAAAACAAATAAAAAGTTTTAAACATTTAAAAAAATAAATGGATAAATGACTGGAATGGCTATTTCTTCAAAGATACACAAATGGCCAATAAATAAGGACATGTAAAGATGTTCAGTATCACTGGCCATTAGGGAAATGCAGATCAAAATCACAAAGTGATACCATTTCACACTTATTAAGAATGCTATTGGCCGGGCGTGGTGGCTCACACCTGTAATCCCAGCACTTTGGGAGGCCGAGGCGGGTGGATCACAAAGTCAGGAGATCAAGACCATCCTGGCTAACACAGTGAAACCCTGTCCCTGCTAAAAAATACAAAAAATTAGCCAGGTGTGGTGGCAGGCACCCGTAGTCCCAGCTACTTGGGAGGCTGAGGCATGAGAATGGCATGAACCCAGGAGGCAGAGCTTGCAGTGAGCCAAGATCCTGCCACTGCACTCCAGCCTGGGCGACAGAGCGAGACTGCGTCTCAAAAAAAAAAAAAGGGGGGGGGGGCGGGGAGGAGCCAAGATGGCTGAATAGGAACAGCTCTGGTCTACAGCTCCCAGTGTCAGCAACGCAGAAGACGGGTGATTTCTGCATTTCCATCTGAGGTACCGGGTTCATCTCACTAGGGAATGCCAGAGAGTGGGCGCAGGTCAATGGGTGCATGCACTGTGCGTGAGCCGAAGCAGGGCGAGGCATTGCCTCACTCGGGAAGCGCAAGGGGTCAGGGAGTTCCCTTTCCTAGTCAAAGAAAGGGGTGACAGATGGCACCTGGAAAATCGGGTCACTCCCACCCGAATACTGCACTTTTCCGACCGGCTTAAAAAATGGCGCACCAGGAGATTATATCCTGCACATGGCTCAGAGTGTCCTACGCCCACAGAGTCTCGCTGATTGCTAGCACAGCAGCCTGAGATCAAACTGCAAGGCAGCAGCGAGGCTGGGGGAGGGGCGCCTGCCATTGCCCAGGCTTGCTTAGGTAAATAAAGCAGCCGGGAAGCTCGAACTGGATGGAGCCCACCACAGCTCAAGGAGGCCTGCCTGCCTCTATAGGCTCCACCTCTGGGGGCAGGGCACAGACAAACAAAAAGACAGCAGTAACCTCTGCAGACTTAAATGTCCCTGTCTGACAGCTTTGAAGAGAGCAGTGGTTCTCCCAGCATGCAGCTGGAGATCTGAGAATGGGCAGACTGCCTTCTCAAGTGGGTCCCTGACCCCTGACCCCCGACCCCCGAGCAGCCTAACTGGGAGGCACCCCCCAGCAGGGGCAGACTGACACCTCACACGGCCGGGTACTCCAACAGACCTGCAGCTGAGGGTCCTGTCTGTTAGAAGGAAAACTAACAAACAGAAAGGACATCCACACCAAAAACCCATCTGTACATCACCATCATCAAAGACCAAAAGTAGATAAAACCACAAATATGGGGAAAAAACAGAGCAGAAAAACTGGAAACTCTAAAAAGCAGAGCGCCTCTCCTCCTCCAAAGGAGTAGAGTTCCTCACCAGCAACAGAACAAAGCTGGATGGAGAATGACTTTGACGAGCTGAGAGAAGGCTTCAGACGATCAAATTACTCCGAGCTACGGGAGGACATTCAAACCAAAGGAAAAGAAGTTGAAAACTTTGAAAAAAATTTAGAAGAATGTATAACTAGAATAACCAATACAGAGAAGTGCTTAAAGGAGCTGATGGAGCTGAAAACCAAGGCTCAAGAACTACGTGAAGAATACAGAAGCCTCAGCAGCCGATGCGATCAACTGGAAGAAAGGGTATCAGCGATGGAAGATGAAATCAATGAAATGAAGCAAGAAGGGAAGTTTAGAGAAAAAAGAATAAAAAGAAATGAACAAAGCCTCCAAGAAATATGGGACTATGTGAAAAGACCAAATCCATGTCTGATTGGTGTACCTGAAGGTGACGGGGAGAATGGAACCAAGTTGGAAAACACTCTGCAGGATATTATCCAGGAGAACTCCCCCAATCTAGCAAGGCAGGCCAACATTCAGATTCAGGAAATACAGAGAACACCACAAAGATACTCCTCGAGAAGAGCAACTCCAAGACACCTAACTGTCAGATTCACCAAAGTGGAAATGAAGGAAAAAATGTTAAGGGCAGCCAGAGAGAAAGGTCGGGTTACCCTCAAAGGGAAGCCCCTCAGACTAACAGTGGATCTCTCGGCAGAAACAATACAAGCCAGAAGAGAGTGGGGGCCAATATTCAACATTCTTAAAGAAAAGAATTTTCAACCCAGAATTTCATATCCAGCCAAACTAAGCTTCATAAGTGAAGGAGAAATAAAATACTTTCCAGACAAGCAAATGCTGAGAGATTTTGTCACCACCAGGCCTGCCCTAAAAGAGCTCCTGAAGGAAGCGCTAAACATGGAAAGGAACAACCGGTACCAGCTGCTGCAAAATCATGCCAAAATGTAAAGACCATCGAGACTAGGAAGAAACTGCATCAACTAATGAGCAAAATAACCAGCTAACATCATAATGACAGGATCAAATTCACACATAACAATATTAACTTTAAATGTAAATGGACTAAGTGCTCCAATTAAAAGACACAGACTGGCAAATTGGATAAAGAGTCAAGACCCATCAGTGTGCTGTATTCAGGAAACTCATCTCATGTGCAGAGACACACATAGGCTCAAAATAAAAGGATGGAGGAAGATCTACCAAGCAAATGGAAAACAAAAAAAGGCAGGGGTTGCAATCCTAGTCTCTGATAAAACAGACTTTAAACCAACAAAGATCAAAAGAGACAAAGAAGGCCATTACATAATGGTAAAGGGATCAATTCAACAAGAGGAGCTAACTATCCTAAATATATATTCAGGCAATACAGGAGCACCCAGATTCATAAAGCAAGTCCTGAGTGACCTACAAAGAGACTTAGACTCCCACACATTAATAGTGGGAGACTTTAACACCCCACTGTCAACATTAGACAGATCAACGAGACAGAAAGTCAACAAGGATACCCAGGAATTGAACTCAGCTCTGCACCAAGCGGATCTAATAGACATCTACAGAACTCTCCACCCCAAATCAACAGAATATACATTTTTTTCAGCACCACACCACACCTATTCCAAAATTGACCACATACTTGGAAGTAAAGCTCTCCTCAGCAAATGTAAAAGAACAGAAATTATAACAAACTATCTCTCAGATGACAGTGCAATCAAACTAGAACTCAGGATTAAGAATCTCACTCAAAACCGCTCAACTACATGGAAACTGAACAACCTGCTCTTGAATGACTACTGGGTACATAACGAAATGAAGGCAGAAATAAAGATGTTCTTTGAAACCAACGAGAACAAAGACACAACATACCAGAATCTCTGGGACGCATTCAAAGCAGTGTGTAGAGGGAAATTTATAGCACTAAATGCCCACAAGAGATAGCAGGAAAGATCCAAAATTGACACCCTAACATCATAATTTAAACAACTAGAAAAGCAAGAGCAAACACATTCAAAAGCTAGCAGAAGGCAAGAAATAACTAAAATCAGAGCAGAACTGAAGGAAATAGAGACACAAAAAACCCTTCAAAAAATTAATGAATCCAGGAGCTGGTTTTTTGAAAGGATCAACAAAATTGATAGACCGCTAGCAAGACTAATAAAGAAAAAAAGAGAGAAGAATCAAATAGACGCAATAAAAATGATAAAGGGGATATCACCACCGATCCCACAGAAATACAAACTACCAACAGAGAATACTACAAACACCTCTATGCAAATAAACTAGAAAATCTAGAAGAAATGGATAAATTCCTCAACACATACACTCTCCCAAGACTAAACCAGGAAGAAGTTGAATCTCTGAATAGACCAATAACAGGAGCTGAAATTGTGGCAATAATCAATAGCTTACCAACCAGAAAGAGTCCAGGACCAGATGGATTCACAGCTGAATTCTACCAGAGGTACAAGGAGGAACTGGTACCTCTGAAACTATTCCAATCAATAGAAAAAGAGGGAATCCTCCCTAACTCATTTTATGAGGCCAGCATCATCCCGATACCAAAGCCGGGCAGAGACACAACCAAAAAAGAGAATTTTAGACCAATATCCTTGATGAACATTGATGCAAAAATCCTCAGTAAAATACTGGCAAACCGAATCCAGCAGCATATCAAAAAGCTTACCCACCATGATTAAGTGGGCTTCATCCCTGGGATGCAAGGCTGGTTCAATATATGCAAATCAATAAATGTAATCCAGCATATAAACAGAACCAAAGACAAAAACCACATGATTATCTCAATAGATGCAGAAAAGGCCTTTGACAAAATTCAACAACCCTTCATGCTAAAAACTCTCAATAAATTAGGTATTGATGGGACGTATCTCAAAATAATAAGAGCTATCTATGACAAACCCACAGCCAATATCATACTGAATGGGCAAAAACTGGAAGCATTCCCTTTGAAAACTGGCACAAGACAGGGATGCCCTCTCTCACCACTCCTATTCAACATAGTGTTGGAAGTTCTGGCCAGGGCAATTAGGCAGGAGAAGGAAATAAAGGGTATTCAATTAGGAAAAGAGGAAGTCAAATTGTCCCTGTTTGCAGACGACATGATTGTATATCTAGAAAACCCCATTGTGTCAGCCCAAAATCTCCTTAAGCTGATAAGCAACTTCAGCAAAGTCTCAGGATACAAAATCAATGTACAAAAATCACAAGCATTCTTATACACCAACAACAAACAGAGAGCCAAATCATGAGTGAACTCCCATTCACAATTGCTTCAAAGAGAATAAAATACCTAGGAATCCAACTTACAAGGGATGTGAAGGACCTCTAAGGAGAACTACAAACCACTGCTCAAGGAAATAAAAGAGGATACAAACAAATGGAAGAACATTCCATGCTCATGGGTAGGAAGAATCAATATCCTGAAAATGGCCATACTGCCCAAGGTAATTTACAGATTCAATGCCATCCCCATCAAGCTACCAATGACTTTCTTCACAGAATTGGAAAAAACTACTTTAAAGTTCATATGGAACCAAAAAAGAGCCTACATTGCCAAGTCAATTCTAAGCCAAAAGAACAAAGCTGGAGGCATCACACTACCTGACTTCGAACTATACTACAAGGCTACAGTAACCAAAACAGCATGGTACTGGTACCAAAACAGAGATATAGATCAATGGAACAGAACAGAGCCCTCAGAAATAACGCCGCATATCTACAACTATCTGATCTTTGACAAACCTGAGAAAAACAAGCAATGGGGAAAGGATTCCCTATTTAATAAATGGTGCTGGGAAAACTGGCTAGCCATATGTAGAAAGCTGAAACTGGATCCCTTCCTTACACCTTATACAAAAATCAATTCAAGATGGATTAAAGACTTAAATGTTAGACCTAAAACCATAAAAACCCTAGAAGAAAACCTAGGCATTACCATTCAGGACATAGGCATAGGCAAGGACTTCATGTCTAAAACACCAAAAGCAATGGCAACAAAAGACAAAATTGACAAATGGGATCTAATTAAACTAAAGAGCTTCTGCACAGCAAAAGAAACTACCATCAGAATGAACAGGCAACCTACAAAATGGGAGAAAATTTTCGCAACCTACTCATCTGACAAAGGGCTAATATCCAGAAACTACAATGAACTCAAACAAATTTACAAGAAAAAAACAACCCCATCAAAAAGTGGGCAAAGGCTATGAACAGACACTTCTCAAAAGAAGACATTTATGCAGCCAAAAGACACATGAAAAAATGCTCACCATCACTGGCCATCAGAGAAATGCAAATCAAAACCACAATGAGATACCATCTCACACCAGTTAGAATGGCGATCATTAAAAAGTCAGGAAACAACAGGTGCTGGAGAGGATGTGGAGAAATAGGAACACTTTTACACTGTTGGTGGGACTGTAAACTAGTTCAACCATTATGGAAGTCAGTGTGGCGATTCCTCAGGGATCTAGAACTAGAAATACCATTTGACCCAGCCATCCCATTACTGGATATATACCCAAAGGACTATAAATCATGCTGCTATAAAGACACATGCACACCTATGTTTATTGCGGCATTATTCACGATAGCAAAGACTTGGAACCAACCCAAATGTCCAACAATGATAGACTGGATTAAGAAAATGTGGCACATATACACCATGGAATACTATGCAGCCATAAAAAATGATGAGTTCATGTCCTTTGTAGGGACATGGATGAAATTGGAAATCATCATTCTCAGTAAACTATCGCAAGAACAAAAAACCAAACACCGCATATTCTTACTCATAGGTGGGAATTGAACAATGAGAACACATGGACACAGGAAGGGGAACATCACACTCTGGGGACTGTTGTGGGGTGGGGGGAGGGGGGAGGAATAGCATTGGGAGATATACCTAATGCTAGATGACAAGTTAGTGGGTGCAGCGCACCAGCATGGCACATGTATACATATGTAACTAACCTGCACATTGTGCACATGTACCCTAAAACTTAAAGTATAATAATAAAAAAAAAAGAACGCTATTATTCAAAAGAAGACATTGCTGTAACCAACAAACATATGAAAAACATGCTCATCATCACTGGTCATTAGAGAAATGCAAATCAAAACCACAATGAGATACCATCTCACAGCAGTCAGAAAGGCGATCAGATGCTGGAGAGGATGTGGAGAAATAGGAATGCTTTTACATTGTTGGTGGGAGTGTAAATTAGTTCAACCGGTGTGGCAATTCCTCAAGGATCTAGAACCAGAAATCCATTTGACCCAGCAATCCCATTACTGGGTATATACCCAAAGGATTAGAAATCATTCTACTATAAAGACACTTACACACGTATGTTTATTGCAGCACTATGCACAATAGCAAAGAGTTGGAACCAACCCAAATGCCCATCAATGATAGACTGGATAAAGAAAATATGGCACATATACACCATGGAATACTATGCAGACATAAAAAAGAATGAGTCACATCCTTTGCAGGGACATTCTCAGCAAACTAACACAGGAACAGAAAACCAAACACTGCATGTTCTCAGTCATAAGTGGGAGTTAAACACTGAGAACACACAGACACAGGGAGGGGAATATCACACACTGGGGCCTGTTGTGGGGTGGGGACAAGGGGAGGGATAGCATTAGGAGAAATACCTAATGTAGATGATGGGGATGGGTGCAGCAAACCACCATGGCACATGTATACCTATGTAACAAACCTGCATGTTCTGCACATGTATCCCAGAACTTAAAGTATAATAATAAAAAAAAGAATGTTATTTAAAAAAGAAAAAAAAAACAAGTGTTCATGAGGGTGTGGAGAAATTGGAACCTTGTGGATTGCTGGTAAGAATGTAAAACTGCAGCTGCTGTAGAAAACAGTTCGGCAGTTCCCCCAAAAAGTTATACATAAAATTACCATATAATCCGGCAATCATTCCTAGGTATTATACATACCAGAGGAACTGAAAGCAGAGACCCAAATGGATACTTTCATGCCAGTGTCCATAGCAGCATTATTCACATAGGCCAAAAGGTGGAAACAATCCAAATGGCCATCAATAGATGAATGGATAAACAAAATGTAGTATATCCATACATGGAATATTATTCAGCCATATAAAGGAATGAAATTCTGATACATCCTACATAATAGGAACCTTGAAAACATTAAGTTGAAGTGAAAGAAGCCAGATACAAAAGGAAACATTGTATATGATTTCACTTAAGAGGTACCTAGAATAGGCAATTTCATAGAGACAGAAAGTAGAACAGAAGTTTATCAGGGACTAGGGGAGAAGAAATGGTATGTGATTGTTTAATAGGTACAGGGCTTTTGTTTGAGATAAATAAAAAGCTCTGGAAATGGATGCACAACACTTAATGGCCTTAATGGCACTGAATGGGACACTGAACAATTATTAAAAACTATAAAATTATATTATGTATATTTTACCATAAAAGACGCTGTAAAAAATCAACAAAAGAAATAAATGCAAATCCTAACTTAGATAAGGAGCTTCCACAACTCATTTGAGGAGCCACTACAGTGTGATGCAGTGCTTGAGACGACAAGTTCTGAAGCTTGGTCAATCCTGGTTCTACCCTTTCAGAGCTGTGTGATCTTGGGCAAGATGCTTCATCTCTGTGGTTAGGGTCTCCACATTCAAATGGAGACAACAGTGTCTTTCTCACAGGATTGTTGCAAAGATTAATGAGTTAATTCCCTTAAAGTCTTAAGGGCCTTATGATGAGTTAAATCATATAAAGCACCCAGAAATCAATAAGGATGAACTATTATTGTTACTATCTAAACACATCAGTCACACATCCAAAGTTCAATACGAAATGCCTTTAATCTGTGTCTATTTTGGTGTTCAAATTCAGAAAACACCTACTAATAATCGGTAAATTTTCAGAGGTACAGGTTAGAAAAAAATTTATTTTATCACTATATCTCTATTTGCTAACTCTATATGCTTTCCTAGTCTCCAGATTTCAGAAGGTAGCAAGAAACATTTATACATTAATTATCCTTCATTGTTCTTTCAATTTATGATAAATCATATAAACTTGTTTGAAGTTGCAACTACTAAGAAATTTAAATGTATAGAAGGTTAACAGTGGTACGTTTGCTCTGACTAAAATTGACGGTAGATACTCATTCTTGTTATACATGTCTAATTAAAATTTTTTTAAAAACTTCATTTCAAAAACACATTATATACTTACCAACTGAAGATAGAAATCTCCAGGACTATTTATATGACAAACGGTTACTGAAACATCTGTCATTTCTTTAGGCAAAATAGGTGGATGATAGTGTAAAGTAGTATTTTTTTCAAAGTGACTTCTTAGTGATTGTGACTTAAACCTAATTAAAAGCATAATGAAAAGCGTAAGCAGGGTCTCACCCTGTCACCCAGGCTGGAGTGCAGTGGTGCTATCATGGCTCACTGCAGCCTCTACCCTTCTGGGCTCAAGCAATCCTCCCACCTCAGCCTCCCAAGTAGCTGGGACCACAGGGGCATGCCATCACACCTGGCTAATTTTTGTAGAGACAGGGTCTCCCTACATTGCCCAGGTTGACTCTGAACTCCTGGGCTCAGGCGACCCTACTGCCTTGGCCTCCCAAAGTGCTGGGATACAAGTGTAAGCCACCATACCTGGCCAAGCCATTTTCTTAGTCTCTTTTCTCTCAGTGACTTGATCTAAAGGAAGGACTTGTACATGTACTGACTTATTTACCAAAAGCGCTCATCTTCCAATTTCTTTCTTCTAACATTTCTTGGTATTGTCTTCAATTATCAAACCAGGTTAAATAAGATATCAAGTCTCAAAACTTTAGAGCTAGGCTTTCATGTCGTACTTAGATTCAAAGCTGCTTCTATTTTTTGTGTTACATTGATATCTGTGGTCTGTGTCAGCTGAAGGGTCTCTGTGGCTCCTTCCAGATCCAAGACTACTTGTATTTTTCTAGAATGGAACCTGCTTGGGTTCCATTCCCAATCACCCAGGGTAAAAATTAGAATCTTTGACTACCTCTATGGTTACTTAAGTCATCAGAAATGATGGACAGCCTAGGCACTGTGGCTCACACCTGTAATCCCAGCACTTTGGAAGGCCAAGGTGGGCAGGAGTTCAAGACCAGCCTGGCCAACAAGGTGAAACCCTGTCTCTGCTAAAAATACAAAAATTAGCCGGGAGTGGTGGCATGTGCCTGCAATTCTAGCTACTGGGAAGGCTGAGACATGAGAATCACCAGAACCTGGGGAGGCAGGGGTTTCAATGAGCTGAGGCTGTGCTACTGCACTCTAGCCTGGGTGATGGGATGAAGACTCTGTCTCAAACAAACAAAAAAGAAATGATGGACAAAGAAACTTTAAACATCTATTCTAGATTCATACATTGAAT
This sequence comes from Pan paniscus, assembly GCF_029289425.2. NCBI lineage: Eukaryota > Metazoa > Chordata > Mammalia > Primates > Hominidae > Pan > Pan paniscus. The sequence goes on along the minus strand of NC_073263.2, from coordinate 24,400,343 downwards.
ATAGGGTAGTGATCATGAACTCATTCCAAAGGCTACAAAATTGAGGAAAATTTAGGAACAGTTAAACTATAATTATTGAAACCCTCATACAGCTGCTAATAAAGTTATCAAGAGTCCAAAAGATGTTAGGTATTTATACATACTTTATATTTTGAGCTACCTTAATTTCTCTAATTTTTCTAATTTTCATTTTTCTTTACAGACAGGGTCTCACTCTGTCACCCAACCTGGAGTACAGTGGCAAGAGCATAGCTCGAACTCCTGGGCTCAAGAAAACCTCCCACCTCAGCTCCTGACCTGAGAAGCTGGAACTACAGATGCATGCCACCACGCCTGGTTAATTTCTTTTTGTATTTCGTTGTAGAGATGAGGTCTAGCTATGTTGCCCAGCCTGGTCTCAAACTCATGACCCCAAGGAATCCTCCCTCCTCGGCCTCCCACAGTGCTAGAATTACAGTTGTGAGATGCCCTGCCCAGCCTATTTTCTTAAATCCAATTATCTGAATCCAGTTTTCACAGACAACAACTGTACTCAGAAAAGTCTAAGAGCAATATTTTTCACTTCTTCAGGTATGTTAAGGTTTACTTTACAGACATGGTTTTTAAAGGCAAAATCTGCTACTCTTATTTATAGCTATAATCTCAAAGAATATTTAAGTTTTAATAAGTTACTTACTTTGCTAGTTCCATAAAAACTAGCGCATCTCTAAGAGACACAGGCATATCACTGCTTATTTTATTCGGTGGTGGTTTTTGCAGATCTACAATAAGCACACCATCTTCTTCTCTAAAAACTTTCATTGAAACAGCCTTGTTATTTACCATTTTCAAAAATTCCACTTTAGCTTCCTCTTCCCAGCCTTCATTCTGTGCAAGAAAGTAAAATTCTATAGTAATTAATTGTAAGTATCGCTAATGTTACAATGTTCTGGATTTAGGTTTGTACCAACCACAGACGCAACTGTGAACAAACTGAACCAACCGCAGACATTAGGAAACAGCCAGGGCAGGCCGGGCATGGTGACTCACAAGGTCAGGAGTTCAAGACCAGCCTGGCCAAGATGGTGAAACCCTGTCTCTACAAAAAATACAAAAATTCGTGGGGCGTGGTGGCAGGTGCCTTTAATCCCAGCTACTCGGGAGGCTGAGGCAGGGGACTGCTTGAACCTGGGAGGCAGAGGTTGCAGTGAGCCAAGATCATGCCACTGCACTCCAGCCTGGGCGACAGAACAAGACTCCATCTCAAAAAAAAAAAGAAAGAAAAGAAAGAAAAATAGAAACAGCCAGGGCCACAAACTTAGGGGCAGTCTTTATGAATGTACAATGTGCATATACCTTCACTTTATAAATATATTCTCAAGGTTTTACTTTAGAATTTAGTTTCACTTTTGAATATTAATATGAAGGTTATAAAGAAAGATCTCAAAATGAAAGAAATAAGTATTCAATTTTCCACTTAGATGAAAATTCAAAAGGTAATTCTGAAAGTATAGGTATGCCTAAAATAAAATCGAAAAATTTACAATCATCAGTTAATCTAGCTTCCATTACTAGCAATGCATAAGATTTATGCTACTTAAGCGATTTAAAAAAAAAATCCACCCACTGGGCAAACAATTTTTTCTTTTGAGACAGGGTCTTACTCTGTCACCCAGACTGGTGTGCAGTGGCATAATCTCAGCTCATGCAATCTCTGCCTCCCAAGCTCAAGAGATCCTTCCACCTCAGCCTTCATGGTGCACTACCACACCTGGCTAATTTTTGTATTTTTGGTAGACAGGGTCTCACCATGTTGCCCAGGCTGGTCTCAAACTCCTGAGCCAAAGCGGTCCTCCCATCTCGGCCTCCCAAAGTGCTGGAATTACAGCCTTGGGCCACCAAAACCAGCCAAAAAACTTTTTATGTTGATCTTTGAACATTTACGTACCATATTGAAAGTAAATTTCAGGATCAAAACCAGAAATTCCTTAAAAACAAAAAAAGAGAATAGCTTTCTGAAGTTTTTATGATTATAAATGTAAAATCTACTCAGTGTAAAAAATGTGAAAAGTTAAAAAAGAGAAAATTAAAAACAAAACACTCATCATTTTAAAGAAAACACCAGTGCTGCTATTTTTGTGTTTCCTTTTTTTTAAATTAACTTATTTGTTATTTCAAGTATGTGTTGAATGCCTTCTATGTGGCATGTGATCTGCTAAATGCTGGGAATACAACGATGAGCAAAGACAGACTCCTCTGCTCTCATAGACCTTGTAAGAATACAACTGCTTAACATGTATTGTTACAATTTCTGTCTCTTAAGAGTTTACAATCTTGCTGGAGAATAGATTTTCATAAATAATACAAAACGCAGAATGCAATATGGCCATTAAATAGAATAATAAAGGGCAATGTATATAAGAAAATATTGTAGAGAAACACACACATCATAAACTTATTTCTCTGTAGAGTTGACTCCAAAATTACTGCTTTGCTTAGATACTTAACCAATCATTATGTTAATATATGCTTATTCAACTCCATTTCCCATTAAAAATGTTTTCAATTGTGGAAGCCGAAGTTCATTTCCTTTTCTATTAGAACTAACAGTTTAATATGCACTATGTATTTATCAAGATTACTGGTTCCCTGAGCCTATACTTAGCAATCTAACTGGCAATACATAGCTAAAATTGTAATAACCTCTGAAGGAAAAAATAATTAAAGTCTCACTTACTGAATTCTGTGGAACAATGTCTTTCAATGAGCATGGTTGTGCTAATGGCTGGACGTCTTTTAGCAGCCCTTCAGTATATGGTTCAGATTTCCTTAGAACCAGACATAAATCATTTAGTGCAATATGTTGCTTAGCAGAGTGTTCTGGTCTCACATGGGTATCAACAACTCTAGGAGAAATTCAAGTAATATTTATTGAAAATAATGCTTCAAACTTAAATTTGTTTTCCCCCACAGAAGGTATGCATTTCTAAGTATAATTTTTCTTAAGTTACACCTTTTAGAAAGTTATAGTCCAAATTAATACTTTCTTACTATATAGACTTAGTTTAGCTTTTATAAGCAGAGACACTGTTTTCCTCCACAGAAAGAAATCTCAGCTACATTTGCACTTTCACATACTCATGCAGTTTGAGCTTAAAGGAGATAATGACACTTCCCCCCATATAAATCTATTTATTCATAAAGCTATAACCATTAAGTGATCATGCTATGGTTAATACTGGTCCTTACTACAGAAACATATCAGTTTGTATTATTTTCCTAGAAGACAGAGAAAACCATTTAAAATACCTACAGTGAGTTAGACAGTATGACACTTTGAAAAACATTAATGAAATTACAGAAGTCTGATTAAAAATTTAACTCAATCATCTGTTGCTAACTGTAACATTTAAAAGAATTAGTTTGTGTATTATTCCCTGCTTTAAAGTGACATAAGAAGAGTACTTAAGTTTGGAGTTCCTTTTCTAAGCTCTCCATCTAGTAATACTGGTAAATGATAAAGTTTTACTTATCAAGACAACAGTAGAGCAAAACAATAAAACGTATGTCTTGGAAGTTAAGAATGACAAATTACTCCTCTCTACCTCTAATTTCCTTTATTCTTTAACTCCACCTCCCTCCAAAATGTTTCTAAGCAGGCCAAGGATACATATTATAAAATATCATACCCAGTGACAATCAGGACTTCAGAATTTCCAAAATCTACCATGAATATTTGTATTAGTGCAACTTCATGGACAAATAATCTGGTTGGACTACAAGGTTTTCTGGTATTTCTACCCTCTATTGGAATTAATTCTGTGATAGTTCCTCGACACCACATTCCATTTTTAATACTGCTGACAAATATTCTTGCACCTAAATAATGAGGGAAACAAATCATTATAAACATTTATCAATAAAAGCCACTTCATAAGTTTACAGACACGTTAGTTCTACCACGAAAAAGTCTTAATTCATTTATTTACTGATGATATAGCACTGTGTTCAAGTGCTATAAGAAAGATATAATACAGCATATTATGATAGTTTGTTATACAGAAACAAGCTAAATAGGGAGATAAACACCTAAAGAATACTAAGTTAGCAGTCACTTAATGACAACCAGCTTATGAGCAATAAGAACAAAGATGAATGAGACTGTCTTGCCATCAAGAAGCTCAAGAAAGGAAGAGAGACAGGCAAATTAATTACCATAATTACACTGTACTTACAAGCAAGACCATCTGTCTTTGTGATGTACACATGTACACTTACTGACATACACATATTAAAGTTTGTAATGAGAGAAGAAACAATTATCCTCTCTTTGTAAAGGGGAGTGAGAGTAAAACAATGAAAGGTAGCCTGTGAAATGCCAAAATTATTGGCACCCAGTGGTTTTCAGAGAAGAGGGAAGATGAACTAAAGACTTAGCAGTAGAGGAAGACCTTTGTAGGGACCAGTTGGGATTACAAATTAACAACCAGGAAAAAAGAAGATCAAACAAACAAACAAAAAGGCCCACAGGTGAATGCTTACTATGAGCTCAGAAATGTTCTGTGTTTTGTTTGAATTCACTTACTCCCCACAACAACCCTACGAAGGTAGTGTTTCTATCATAGGTGAGGAAAACTAGGCAGAAAACCTAATCTAGCCCAACTCACATGGCTACTTAGAAGAAGTAGCAGGAGAACTCAGGTAGTCTTAGAGCCCATTTAAACTACATATTTTGGAAATGATTCTGGTAAATTCTGATCACTGATTATATACAGAGAGATGCTGTGTAATCTCCTCTGTATATGCTAATAACAACAGGATAGTTGAAAAGCACATTATAGGCAGCCTTTTAAGTCCTACCAAAACGTTTGATCTTCAGTTTGTCAGTGACCCTTCTCTTATTTTGCTACACTACTGTACCAACATTCTTAGTTTTAAAATATAGTAAATCCCCACTTAATGTCATTGATACATTCTTAGAAACTGTGACTTTAAGCAAAATGGCATAACAAAACCAATCTTACCACATAGGCTAATTGATATAAACAAGAGTTAAGTTTCTACGTGTATTTCTGGTCACAAAAACATCATCAAACTTATAAAGACCCCAAACACTTCTAATATTAAATACTGAAACAAGTGTGAGCTAAATGTACATTTAAGAAAGATGAACAAGTAAGATATTTACTCAATTTTCGGTGAATCAGTGAGTGACGGCAGTCATAGTGGTAGTGGGTTAACTCAAAGAATTACAGCTTGCAAAGTGAGAATTGTAAGGAGTACCTCCTGGCACCACAGTTCAAAAACAATCATAAATAAGGTGGATTCACAGAGCGCTTTTGTACTGCATCATTTATTGTCATGTATTTGTATAGTTATCAAATACTTTATGAATTTTATGGTAATATATATTTATTTATTCATTCTCCAACCCGCTTACTCTAGAGTCGAGGGTGGCTGAAGCCCATCCAGGCAGCTCAGGGCACAAGGCAGGAAACAATCCTGGTCAGAACACCATTCCATTGCAGGGTCTCTGAACACAGAGACACACACACACACACACTTTGTCTCTCTCTCTCTCTCTCCCTGCCACTCAGACTGGGACAATGTAGACACACCAATTAACCTAACGTGCGCATCTTTAGGATGTGCGAGGAAACCAGAGTACCTGAAAAAACCCACACAGACACGGGGAGAATGTGCAAACTCAACACAGACATTTGCCCAAACCGGGAATTGATTTTTTTCTCATCAAAATTATAATGAGATAATGTTATTTGAAGACCTGCTGTATATATTCTATAAAACTATTCTTTCTTTCAATGGATAAAAGTCTGCTGAAGCCATTTACTGTTCTTCATAATGAAGTACAGAGGCAGGAAAAGGGAACAAGAGGATACTCTCCTCTGCTAAATCAACAATTCACATGTCTTCCCTTATCACTAATTTCTCAAAATATAAATGAGTGTTTTAATCAGCTGTATTTACTTTGCCAACATAATTATCATTAACAACTTAAAGCACAACTTTCTGGCTGTCTTAGAACATTTTCTGAAAATAAGCTATTTTTGGCATGTATTACATTTTAGACACATTATTTGCAACCACAAAAATTGAATTCAGTACTACACTTCCCTCCTCTTAGATACTAACAACGTAATGTTCCCAGCTCACATAGCATAAATGTTATTTTTTAAGTTTTAGAATTACTATTCATTTTTGTCAAAGTATATGATGATCCTACTCTTCTGATATTCTGAAAAGCTACACAGATGAGCTGAGAGTTAATAATACTTTTAAATGACAATCAAGACTAGACAGATAAAACACTTTCTGTATTAGTTATATATAGGTATTGATTGCTACTAACATAATGAGAAAAATACTCTATTAATACAAATGAATCATAGCTTCCTCATATTACAAGGTACAATCAAATTCAGTCAACGTTATAAGAAAAATACTCGTAACAAAAGCCCGAAGCATGGCAAATTCACATATCCTCACAATTAAAAGACTGACTGAATTTACAATTATCCTCTGTAGGGCGCTGGGAATGGGTGCCACAGGCCTCCTGAATCTCAGGTGCTCAATGCTAGCCCCAACACTCACACATGGCGAGCAAGAGACTGGAGTTACACAAGAATCATCTTAGAGGCACAGTTCTTCATGGAGACAAGGGGACAGGCTACATAATCTGTCATGGGTTTTGTAGTTTTAAAAGCAATTCGCCCTACTACATAATGGAGTTTCTGTACATATCTCACTCTAAAAATGTGCCAACATTCCATCTTAATCCTTAGCTAATTTGCCTAAATAATTTATGTTAAATAATCCTAAAACTTTTATGCTTACTACAAATGAACTTAGAGCAAAAATCTATATTATAACAAGTCTTATGTGGGTTGGCCAAGTTATTATATTATTTAAATAAATTTGATATTTTAACTTGGACTAATATTTCATTACCTAGTTCCAAAATGTCTGAAGGATCAAGGTGTGAACTCCTATTGCAAAATTCATTCACCTTCTTCTCCAGTACTTTGGCGTCTTTTATTTGTGAATACTTCCGAATGTAGAAATGGCAAGGATCTATTACATGGCTTACAAAAACTAGCTCTGCGGAACCTGGATAAAAATGTTTAAGCCACATTAATAAACCATGAGTTAGAAAATAATTCATGAAAGCTGAACAACCATAATAGCCTCTAAAAGAGTGTCTTATGGCATTGTGAACTCTGGGAATATCGCACGTCGGCCCCAGGAAGTAGTGCAAGCCCTAAATGATTGATAAAACAAATGGATCACTTTCAACAATGAATTCTTTATTAACCTGAACTGCAAATACTTCATAATACTTGCAAAATACGCTAAATAAATGAAATCATAGTCCATGTGATAGTTAAGATTCTAAAGTCAACGTATATGCTGTAACTCTACTGTATTACAAAAGTTCAGTTTCTTTATGAACATATTTGGAACTCAGAACCCCTACTGATAATGATTAGGTTTCTAGGATAACCTACAAAAGCCAGTTCCATCTATACTCTACCTATAGAACCAATACAGCTCATAGCCACTCTGACTCCCAAGTCTTATAAATCAGGTTAGTCTTATAAATCAGATGTGAAAAAATGTCTAGGCAAAGCCAAAGTACTGAGCAGCATTTAGGGGAATGTGTGTGCTTTTTGGTGGGGTGAGTAGAGGTAAAGACAGTAGAAAATTTTCTTAAGCCAAGTGTCTTCACTAATATGAAAAGATCTCCAAAGTACAATGTTAAGGAAGGAATGCAAAAACAAAACAGTGGTATGCTACGTTTTGTGTAAAAAAAAAAAAAAAAAAAGACCCCCCTCCCGCCCACACACACACATAGAGAGAGAGAGGGAGAGAGAAGTTTGGAAAAATAATTTGTGTGTGTTTATTTATAAATGCATAAAGAAAATGTGGAAGAGATGGAGACACTGAATAGAATGGGAATAGGATGGGGGGAAGTTTCACATAATATTTTAATATATATTTAATTTCTGAATGAGGTAAATGTTTACATGGTAAAATTGTTTAAAAAACAAAGACTAGGAGGAGTGGAAATGAATATAGTCAAGTATAGATAGATGACAGAAACTGAACAAATGGGTCATTTTAACTATCCAATAGAAAATATAAAGAATAATGCCCATATTTAGGGTGGGGTAAAAAGATAAACACATACAACTGGGGTGACATCTGAGAGAAGTATAAATTTTGGAAATATTCCTGGCTGTGCACGATGGCTCACGCCTATAATCCCAGCACTTTGGGAGGCCAAGGAGGGAGGATCGCTTGAGGACAGGAGTTTTGAGATCAGCCTAGCTGACATGGTGAAACCTCATCTCTACTAAAAATACAAAAATTATCTGAGGATTGTGGCATGTGCCTATAATCCCAGCTACTCCGGAGGCTGAGGCACAAGAATCATTTGAGCCTGAGGAGGTTGCAGTGAGCCAGGATCGCGCCACTGCATTCCAGCCTGGGCAACAGAGTAAGACTCTGTCTCAAAAAATATGTTTTTTATTGGGGGAAATATTTCTGCCAGAGTCAAAACATTCATTCATTCATTTATTTGAGATGAGGTCTCACTGTTACCCAGGGTGGAGTGCAGTGGTGGGATCTCAGCTCATTGCTACCTCCGCCTCCCAGGCTCAAGTGATCCTCCCACCTCAGCCTCCTGAGTAGCTGAGACCACAGTTGTGCACCACCACACCCACTTATGTTTTTGTACTTTTTGTAGAGACAGGGTTTCACCATGTTGCCCAGGCTGGTTTCGAACTCCTGAGCTCAAATCATCCACGTGCCTCGGCCTCCCAAAGTGCTGGGATTACAGGTGTGAGCCATGGTGTCTGGCCCCGGAATTAAAACTTTTAACATTAGAAAGTAATATGTTTTAGTTATCAGTGAAATTCACTTTACTTACTACCTCACACTAGGTAAGAGCTACTTACTACACATACAGTAAACTCCACTACATCAAGCTCAGACAGTTGTTACAGTATCTGCTTTTGATCCAAAAGGAACAGATGAGTTTTTCTGAAGAGGCTTTTTTGGATATCTAGGTGTCTCCCCAAGATCATCTGTGCCGCATGCTTCATCAAAATAAGAAATAAAGACAACTTGTACTAACTGTGTTAACAATGATATGCTAGTTTTTAAAAAGCTGTACTGAAATTGGCAAAACACTGGAATGGCAACACCCCTTGTATCAATGAATAAAGTTATTACAGGTATCTTAAGTAATTGAGACATCAATGATAATACAGTGGAAAGAAGTGTGTCCTTTTCTAAAATGCAATTCTGGAGAGTCAACCAATAAAATAGACAACGGGTAGGGGAAAATAAAAGCTGATCTTGAAAAATGGTCTTAAAGGAGACTATTAGTATAAAACTACATAGTGTAGTATCTCACTCCATGTTAATGGAAAGAATACTGACATTGAAAATCTAATCAAATACAACTGTGATATATTTAAATGTTATAAAATAGATAACATTATAATCATGATAGTTTTAATTAAATCTCACAACAAAGATTGAAGAGATGTTCTTAATTCAAAGAAAGTAATAAAACTGTCCAGAAATCACATCTCTCTCATTTATTTATATCTTTTATACAAGGCTTATATGTGAGAACACTAAAAATTCTCAAAATACCCTAATTAAACCAGATATTAATTTATACCTCAGAGGTTAGCTATATTACTGCATTAAAAATAAAAATTATCCTAACTCTGGAAAATGTGAGAGTAGGGGCATGGAATGAACAGGTTTTAACTCATAATGAGGAATAAGATTATAACAGCAATTATATTTCTGTTAAATGCATGGACGAAAAAGGTACCAACTGTGTCTAATTACAGATACGAGATCTTTCCCCTCTGCTTTTACATTTTAACTTACTTTCCACGTTGTCTTCAATAATTTCTTCAATTATCACATCAGGGCTAGATCCCATCTGAGGTAACACAGCAATGGTTTTAGGGGATGCTGTTGCAACGTCTTTCTGTGGCTGGAAGTTTTTTGCTTCTAAATGTACATCATTTGTCTCAGGTTGCAAAGGAGGTGGTGGTGCTTCACTGGTTAGGACAGACATGTCAACCTTTTTCTTTTCTAGCGGTGGGTATGTATCGTAACAAGAAAGTTCCTTTTTGTTATTATATTTCTTTTGAACATTCTGTCTAATTTCATTTTCTTGGGGATAACATCTGTTTAAAAATACAGAGATATAAGCTATGGATACAGAGGTATATGGTACAACCATGAATAAGTCACTAGAAACTCCCACCATGGACATTAATCTGAATCTTTTGGGCATGATTATTCAATAGCCACTGACCCACTGCCAGTTATTTATCCATTCTACTCCATATTTTTCTATTGTCTCCACATATCCAGACAGTTTTTAGGCTATCAAATCTACAAGTATAGAAATTTTACAATGAGATAAGATTGGGTTTCATGAAGTTTATATTTTAGTTATTCCATGATGGATTTAGCTTCTTCACAGATCAGTGTTTAAGAAGCCACTGTGGAAATAACGATCAACAAAGCCAACTGGATTTAGCAATGATGCATGTTTATCTGCCTCTTCCAACAGAGGACATACATTTAACTAAGTAAAATTGATATATGTTGAAGTCCAAACACCTGAGAGTCATATATATGTACACGACCTTGCAATCTAAATGTCTCTTTTCATAACAATTCTTATTAGACCTGAGACATGCAACATTATTAATCAGCTCCGGTGTCATAAACCTCTGCTTTGACTTATACAACACCACTTCTGTTCTCCTTCAACTTCTGTCTGCTCCTTCTCAAGTTTTTTTTTTACAGATTACCCTTTCCCTGCTTTAAATTTTAGTATCCTTCCAGGGTATTGTCCTTGACCTGTTTGAATACCTGCTCTTACTGTGCAAACCCATGGTTTAACTACCATTTGTAATCAGTACATGCAGGTTATACTAATACTTTCCCTAAAAACTAGGAAAAAATTTAAAAGGCAGCTCTCAGAGTTAAATTTAAAGTAGAAGATCAGTACAGATGCTTAAAGAGGCAGAATAGTTTTTAGTGTCTTAGAAATGCGGATAGTAACCATATTCAAGTTGTGAAAATGTCAAAAAGAACATATTGATTGCAAAGGTTGTTGATTATCCATGTAAGCATAAAGTCAAGTCACAGCAGTAAATATGGGGCAGGGCTCTCCCAAGCATGGAGAAAGATGACTGAGCCGAAGGACTGGTATTCCACTTCCTCTGGCAAGGTCTTCCCTCTGATGGAGAGGAATCTAATCAGCTATCTTAGCCTAATTCTGTTAACCTATCTGATTAATTTTATTCCCTTTATTCAAAAAAGATTACCAAAAAAGTAACTTCTGACAAGTTAGCTCCTCAGTTCTAGTCCCTGTTTACAATTATATTTATCCATTAAGTTAACAAACTGGCATTTTGACTACACATCAGTTTTGTGACCTTGGTTTATATGAATTTACCTGGCTTAGAGTATACATCAACCTATGTGCTTCTGAAATGGTAATACTGTAAGCCAGACTAATTTGTTCCCTAAGGTAACAAATGCGTTGCTTTTCTCGGGGGACCATTTCCATTGGAGACAATCCACCTACAATGAAAGAACTTACTTCTCTTTTGGTGGTTTCTACATCTATATTCTGATTACTCCTAAACCCAGAATCAAGACCAAGATCTCTTAAGTTTCAGCATTCATATCCAATTAAGCTGTACACATTTCTCTCCAGAAAGCTGGTAAACAGTAAGTACTCAACATACTATCTTCCCCCTCCCAACTTACTTTGCTTCCTGTATTCCTAATCTTGATGAATAATACCACAATCCATCGACTTAGTCACCAAAGCGTAACAAACCATTGATGATGCTTCCCTTTTCCTCATGCCTCACGTTCAAGCATTACTGAGTTTTATTAATTTTCCCTGTTTTGCATTTGTCATATCTATTCTCAGTCCCTATCCAGTGCTATTAGTTAAGTTTTAGTTCTCATGAGTTGCTGAGTCTACTGATATGATGACCTAAGTGATCCTTCAGCCTTCACTGTCATCCTCTTATGCCAAATAATCCCCCAAATGGCCATCAAAATTATCCCTAAAAAATGTAATCTAATAATTTTTACTTTCATGCTTAAAACCTTTTAGTGGCTTTCTACTCCCTAGAACTATACTGTACAACAGAACTTTTGGTGATAATAGAAATATGCTGCATTGTCTAATATAGCAGTGCTTTGGTCTAAATGTTTCAAAATTCATGTTGAAACTTAATTCCCATTGTGGTGACATTAAGAGGTGGGGCCTTTGGGGAAATTAATGATCAAGCAATGAGGGCTCTGCCCTCATGAATGGATTTGTGCCTTACAACAAGTCTGGAGGGAACTAGCTTATGCCTTTTTTTGCTCTTCTGCTCTTCCACCTTGTGAAGATAGTTATTTGTCCCTTTTATGCTCTTCCATGCTTTCTGCCATGTGAGGACACAGCATTCAAAGTGCTATCTTAAAGCAGAGATCAGGGCCCTCACCAGAAACCAAATCTGCCAGCATTATGATCTTGGGCTTCTCAGCCACCAGAACTGCAAGCAAATAAACACCTGTTCTTTATGAATTACAGAAGAATAAACAACATCTGTTCTTTTTAAACTTTGTTATAGCAGCACAAATAGAATAAGACAGGTAGTCACTAACGACATGTGGCTACTGAGCACTTGAAATGTGGGCTAATGGAACTGAGGAACTGGATTTTAATTCTATTTAGTTTTAATTAATTTATGTTTAAATTTAAATAGCTACATGTGATTAGTGGCTACTATACTGGACAGCATGGATCATAAGGCTCAAACATCATCAGACAGCATACAAAGTCTTTAAGACTTAGCATCTATGTATCCTTGGGGACATAGAGAATGGAATTATATACACCATTCCCTGAACCTAGCATGCTATTTCACTGCACATATATTCACTGCCTATAAGATGCATACTTCCTTTTTCTCCTCCTTTCTACTTGCTACTTCATTTTAATAGATAAGGGAAAAGAAAATATCTTTCCAAGTCCTGTTACCCCAGTAAGAACTGATCATTCCCTTGCTTTGCACCTCAAGTAAATTCTGCATACATTACCCTAGCAATTATGCATTTTATTGTTTGCATGTCCTTCTTCCTCTACTTATTGTAATTTCTCGGACATTTATCTCAATATCTAGGGTGTTAGTGCCTAGCAGTGTTCAATGCTTGCTGACTGAATCAATCTCAAAGATAACTTTGACATGTATATTGCTGAATACTGATCCCTTCTAGGCCTTTTAAAAAACATTATATGTAGAATTTAACTATAGAAACTATTTTGCCCTTTATTTTTCAGCTTTTGAATGACACTAAACATCAATTCTTCTGTCTCTTAGATAATGTAAGTACTGTCAGACACTAATGGCATGTTACCATGCTTATAAATACTTACTTTGTTGAGTCCCTAAATTCAATCTTTCCCATATTGTTGAACATACAGATGATCTCACTGCAATTCACACTCAACCTATAACAAAACATTAACATATACATAAATGTTCTAATACAAATGTATCATGTTCTCTAAACAAAAATCAATTGCTGACATTAATGAATTGAAAAGGAAACATTTAAATAACTTTCTAAGTTAGCACAAATTACACTTATCTTAATTTGGTTACTAACTTAGTAAACATTTGTGACCCAAAATTTCAATTTATTATTACTTGCTATTTTAATACATTTAAGTTCCAGCACATCTTTATACTTGTTATGGTCTCCTGAACTATGACTTACTTACCTGGGAGGGTTCCTTAGTTGTGGAGAACTAACTTGTGCTAATTCACTATCTGAAGTTAACTGCAAAGTCCGGATAATCTAGAATTTAAAAAAAAATCATTCATGTGTGAATCTTGTCACAAATATTGCTGAACAGTAAGATTTTAGAAAGAAAACTGTATCTTCTAGGTATTTCATTAATTATTGCATTCAGGCTCAATTTGGGGCACTCAAAGTGATACAAATAAGTGTTTATGACTTTTGGAGATATGTATAAAAGGTAACAATAGACACTAAGAAATAGGATAGAGCTACATGATCAGAGAAAACTCGATCAGATTCATTTTGCAACTGTGCTGCTATCTTCAAGAGTTTTCTCCCTTTTTGCCCTATTTTCTTAGCTAGATTAACCAGGATAAAGACCAAATTTTATCATTTTTTCATCACCTAGTGTTGCACGTGTAATACACAGGAAACAACTATTATTGTTTTAGAACTAAAGCCTGGGACACCTAGCCAAGTAGGGTCATGGCAAATTGTCCTTTCATTTAATGTTAGAGACTTTGGAGGCAGGTAAACTAATGGCTTCTCTTCTATACACCTGATTATCCACAGGAAGTGAGATCCTGAAGATTCACAGATGACTAAAGCAAAATCTATACCCTTAGGGAGTGAGGCAGAAGTCAGCAAAGATCTGTGATTAATCTTGTCCTGTCAAAGTATAAGAAACTTTTGTTTTTTTGCCCAATTCTACCCCTTAGGCACATGATTAGATGATAGGAGATGGCTGAAGCTGTCTCTTGACTTGCACAATTTGGAATGGAATTGGAAGAGAAAAACTTGACTAGGATTTTGAATTAAATTTTAACGTTAAGAGTTGACAGCCACACCTAAATTGCTTATGTGAACAAAATAGAGTCCTATTCAGTTTGCTACCCTTATTTGTCCTCATTTTTTTAATCAGGTGTCCTAGAAACCTAAACTTTCACCTCAATGTCACCTTACTTGCTCTCAGATCAAGTGTTACAAAGACTTAATTGCACCATTTCCCTAACTGGTCAAAAAAAACAAAAGGTCATATAAATTTTACAATGTTTGTCTTAGATTTCATACATTATTTTATTATAACTTAGACTATCCTAACCTATATTGTCATCAATTTAGAATTCTAAATAATAATATAGGTTAGGATAATCTGAAAAACAAATTCTTGTCTTAAATATATTCCAAAGCATGCAAAATAAGCTACCACAGAAATAACTCACATTGTGAACTATTAAATTACCTGATTCAGGTCACAGTATGTTCTTAGAGAAGGTGATAATTGTAATGCTCTTGCTATGTTCATAGCTGCATTCAAATTATTTTTTTTCTCTTCAATGTAGCTTTTAGCCTTTATTAAATTTGATAGATAATCATCAGTAGTTCTTGCAAATTCTTCACACAGGTTCTTTTTCCTTCATTTAAGATTCCAAAGTTATTTTGCAGTATTTCATAAATATTTATAGAAAAAGTCGATCTATAGTATCTTGAAGAGTAAGTTCAGTAGTTGATGAATTTTACATAATATGGTTAAATGAGGCAAACAGTAACTGAACTGTATCTGAAAGGGTACTTTTACTTGTTGATAAAATTAACATATAACATGGTAAATGAGGCATTAAATTGAACTGAAATGTATTATAGTTAAAAGCTATGTATACATAATTAGAGAAAAGCAAATTTTGTGGAAGGCAGGAGATTATAAGTAGAGACATACAATAGACCATCTAAGGCCTGGAGGAGAATCTGAGCTCAGACTCTTTAGGACATTAAGGCATATAAAAGCAGTTGTATATACAGGGGAATTGAAAAAGCCACACTGAGGCCCAGGCAAGATGCATGCTCAGAAAACATCTGAGAAGATCTTAAGCCTGACCTCAGGCTGATCTCAAGGCTCAGGGCACACACAACCACTCAGTGAAGGACTGTTACATGAAGAGCCAGTCTGCAAAGACAAGGGAAGGTAGCTATTTTCTCAAATGCCCAATTTCAACAAAAATACCACAAGGCACACCAAGGAACAGAAAAACATGACCCATTCAAAGGAAGAAAACAGAATGGTAAAAACAGTTCTCAAAGAAGCACAGGCGTTGGACTCAATAGGCTTAAAACAACTGTCTTAAATATGCTTAAACAGCTCAAGAAAAATATGGACAAAGAACTAGAGAATAATCAGAAAAATGATCTAGGGGACAAAATGATAATATCAACATAGAGAAATTAAATAAAATAGCCAAACAGAAATTCCATAGATTGTATTGAAAAATACAGTAATTGTAATTTTAAAAAATCCACCAAAGGTTCTACTGCAGATCTGGACAGGCAGAAGGAAAGAACGAGCCAACTTGAATATAGGACAATTAAAATAATGAAGCCTGAAAAAAATAAAAACAACAATGAAGAGAAGTAAACAGAGTCTAAGGTACTTGTGAGTCACTATCAAGCAGACTAATGTATGCATTATAGGAATCGCAGGAGAAGAGACAGACAAAGAGACAGAAATTATTTGAAGAAATAATGGCAAAAAACCTTCCAAAATTTGATGAGACATGAATCTATAAATCTAAGAGCTCAAGGAACTCCAACTGCTGAAGGACACAGAATCCTGAAAGCTGCAAGAAAAATGCAATTTGTCAAGTACAAGGGATCCTCAATAATATTATCTGCAAATTTCTCAGCAGAAACCTTGGAGGCCCAAAGGCAATGTATATTTACAGCACCAAAAGAAAAAAAGCTGTCAAAGTATTCTTCAAAAGTGAAGGAGAAATTAAAATATCCCCAGATAAACAAAAGCTGAGGGAGTTCATTACCAGTAGACTTTCCCTATAAGAAATGCTAATGAAAGTCCTTCACGTTAATGTGAAAGAAGGCTATGCAGTAACTCAAAGCCATACAATGATAAAAATATCTCTGGTAAAGGTAAATACATGGGCAAACATAAAAACCAATATTAGTGTAATTTTAATTTATAATTCTACTTTTTATTTTCTACAGAATTTAAAGGACAAATACGTAAAATATCAATCTATCTTAACGGGTATACAATATAGAGGAATGTAATTTGTGACACTGAAAAAATAAAGGGTGGCAGATTTGTAAAGCAGTAGAGGTTTTATATGCAACTAAAGTTAAGCTGTCTACTACTCAGAACAGATTGTTATAACTTCAGGATGTTATATGTAATCCTTATGGGTAACCATAAAAACTATTTACAGACTATGCACAAAAAGAAATGAGAAAGGAATCAAAATTTGTGACTACAAAAGAAAAAAATCAAGTAAACACAAAGAAAGGCAGTAATGGAGGAAATAAGCAACAACAAATAAGCCATAAAACATACAGAAAACAAACCAAATGGCAAAAATACTTCCTTATCAGTATTTTAAGTGTAAATAAATTAAACTCTCTAATCCAAAGGCACAAATCTGAAGACTGGATAAAAAATATGACCCAACTATATGCTGCCACAAAAATTTCACTTTAGGTCTAAAGACATATAGAGGTTGAAAATGAAAGGATGGAAAAAGATAATACATGCCGATAATTTAAAAAGCTGGGGTGGCTCCACAAATTTTAGGCAAAATAGACTTTAATGTAACAATTATAAGCATATATGTACCAATATTAGAACCCCAAAACATATAAAGCAAACATTTGCAGAATTAAAGGGAAAAATAGACATGTCTACAATAATCATTAGAGACTTCAATATCTCCCTTCCAATAATGGATAAAACAACCAGTGCAGAATCAATAAAGCAATAAATTACTTGGACAACACTATAGACTGATTGGACCCAACAGACATATTTAGAACACTATACCCAACAACATGAGGATAAACATTTTTCTCAAGTGTGCATGTAACATTTTGAGACAGAACATATGTTAAGACCATGCTGACTAATGTTTAATGTTCATTAACTTTTATTAGTAAGTCTTAATAAACTTAAAGATTGAAATCCTACAAGGTATCTTTTCTGACTACAATGGAATGACCTAGAAATAACAGGAAAAAAACCCCGGAAGATTCATAAACATGTAAAAATAAAACAATATGCTCCTAAATCCCAATGGGTCAAAGAATAAATCACAAGGGAAATTAGGAAATTATCTGGGGCAAATGAAGCAAGAACACAAAATTTATGGGATGCAATGAAAGCAATGCTGAGGGAAATTTATAGCTGTAAATACTCACATTTAAAAAGGAGCTCGCAAATGAACAACCTAACTATATACCATAAGTAACTAGAAAAAGACCAAACTAAACTCAAAGCAGAAGGAAGGAAATAAAGGAGAAGAGAAGAGATAAATACACAACAAAGAAAAATAAAAGCAAAAGTTTGACTTCAAGATTAGAATTAAACCTATAGTCACACTAAGAAAAGAGAATCAGGCCAGGCGTGATGGCTCACACCTGTAATCCCAGCACTTTGGGAGGCCGAGGCAGATGGATCACAAGGTCAGGAGATCGAGACCATCCTGGCTAACACAGTGAAACCCCATCTCTACTAAAAATACAAAAAAAATTAGCTGGGCGGGTAGCAGGTGCCTGTAGTCCCAGCTACTCAGGAGGCTGAGGCAGGAGAATCACTTGAACCCGGGATACAGAGGTTCTGGTGAGCCGAGGTCGCGCCACTGCACTCCAGCCTGGGTGACAGAGCGAGACTCCATCAAAAAATAAAAAAAAGAATCAAATTACTATAATCAGAAATAAACTGGGTACATTACTATCAATTTTACACAAATAAAAAGGATTAAAAGGCTATTATGAACAACTGTACACAAATTATATAACTAGGTGAAACAGACAAATTTCCAGGAACACATAACCTATCACAACTGACTCATAAAAGTATTAAAAAATCTGTACAGACTTATGACTAAGGAGATAGAATGAGTAATCAAAAAACCTCCCAACAAAGTTTAGCCTTAGACCAGACAGCTTCACTAGTAAATTGAACCAAACATGTAATAATCAACACCAATCCTCCTCAAACTCTTCCAAAATACTTGAAGGGCAGAAATGTTCCCTAACTCACTCTGAGGCCAAAACTACCAATACCAAAACCACACAAAGAAAACTGTAGACCAGTATCATTTATAACTATTGATAGAAAGTCCTCAGACAAACTAGCAAACCAAATTCAACAGCATAGTAAGAGAATTATACACCATGACCAAGTGGGATTTATTCCTGGAAAGCAAGAATAGTTCAACATACAAACATTAACATGTGATTGATGTAACATACCACATTAAAAGAAAAAAGCAAAAAGCCCAAGTGGTTTCTCAATTGATGCAGAAAAAGGACCTGACATAATTCAACACAATTTCATGATAAAACCACTCAAACCAGAAGATGACTACCTCACTATAATAAAGACCCTATATGGAAAAACCCATAGTGAACATGATACCCAATGGTGAAGACTGAAAGCTTTTCTTATAACATTAGGCACAAGACATACCTGCTTTTGCTACTTCTGTGCAACACAGTAATGAAAGTTCTAGCCAAAGCAATTAGACAAGAAATAAGGTTTTCGAATTGGAAAGGAAGAAGTAAAATCATCTTTTTGTAGGAAGTAAAATATTTTATTTGCAGATGACATGATCATACATGCAGAAAACCCTAAAGATGCCATAAAATAATACTAAAGCTAATAAATGCATTCAGCAAAAAAGTAGGACACAAAAATCAACATATCAAAATAAGGTGTGTTTCTACACAGTAACAATGAATAATCCCAAAAGAAAATTAAGGAAAAATCCCTTTTACAATAGCATCAAAAGAAAGAAAATACTTAAGAATAAACAAAGGAGGTGAAAGACTTGTATACGAAATTGCTGAAAGAAATTAAGACACAAATAAATGAGAAGACATCCCATGTGCATAGATTGGAACACTTAATATCATTAATATGTCAATACTGCACAAAGTGATCTACAATTCAATGCAATCCCTAACAAAATCTCAATGACATTGTTTTGTGAAAATTGAAAAGTCCATCTTAAAAGTCCTATGAAATCTTAAGAGACCCTGAGAAACAATCTTGAAAAGGAACAAAGTTGTAGGACTCACACATTCTGATTTTAAAACTTACTACAAAACAACAGTAGTCAAAACAGCATGGTACTAGCATAAGGAAAGACATACAGAACAACGGAATAAAACAGAAATCCCAGAAATAATCCTTCACATATATGGTGAGCTCATTTTTGACAAGGGTGCCAAGAACATTCAGTGGGGGAAAGGACAATCTTTTCAACAAATAGTGCTGGGAAAACTGGATATCCAATTCAAAAGGATGAAGTTGGATCCTTACCTTATGCCATATACAAAAATTAACTAAAGATGGATCAAAGATCTAAATGTGAGAACTATAAAACTCTTAAAACACAGGGAAAAGGCATCATGATGTTAGATTTGGCAGTGATATCTTGAATATGACACCAAAAGCACAAGAAACAAAAGAAACAATAAACTGGATTTCATAAAATTAAAAACTTTTGTGGATCAAAGGACATTATCGAGAGAGTGAAAAGACAACTTACAAATGGGAGAAAATATTGTAAGTCATATAGACAAAAATTTAATATTCAAAATATACAAAGAATTGCTATAACCCAATAGCAACAATTGGGCTCAAGCAATCCTCCCACCTCAGCTTCCCATGCAGCTGGGACTACAGAAATGCACACAATGCCTGGTTGATTTTTTTTTGTTTTGTACAGATGGAGTCTCACTGTGTTGCCCAGACTGGTCTCAAACTCCTGAGCTCAAAGATCCCCCCCCATCTCAGCCTCCCAAAGTGAGCTTAGACAGGATGATCACCATGTATCCTACAGGTGTAAGCCACCACACCTGGCTCAAGCTTGTTTACTTTAACAGTTAACAGCTTCAGCTGGGCACCGTTATGTACACCTGTAATCCCAGCACTTTAGGAGGCTGAGGCAGGATGATTTCTTGAGGCCAGGAGTTTGGGAAAAGCATGGACAATGTAGTGAGACCCTTGTCTCGGAAAACAAAACAACAACAACAACAAAAAAACATAAAATTAGCTGGATGTAGTGGTGTGGGCTTGTAGTTCCAGCTACTTTGAAGGCTGAGGTGGCAGGATCACTTCAGCCCAGGAGTTTGAGGCTGCAGTGAGCTATTATCACACCATTGCACCCCAGCCTGGGCAACAGAGCAAGACCCTGTCTCAAACAAACCACCATTAGCTTCAGCACCAGAAGGTAAATAGCCAAAATTTTTAAAAGCTTACACATTATTTTTCATTTTGCAGTTCTAAAGATCAGTCTGTAGGGACTACCAACTTCCAAACTTGTTTGAAAGTTACCCATTACAAACTTGTTTAAAAGTTACCCATTACCATTCTAAACAAAGGAATACAATGACAAGTTAGTGTTAGAAACTTCAGTTTCATTGAGTCCATATTTTTAAGTTACTAACCTGGAATCAAAAAAAGCCAAAAGTTGGTCAAACTGTTTCTCCACAACTTCTATAACTCTTTCTCTTTCCTCTATCGTTTGCTTCTGCATGTGTTCAAGCGCCTGGAAAAAAAAACAAGACAAAAACTTAATTTGGGAATTTTTATTTTGTAGAAGTTGTAGAATTTTGAAAGTAAAAGGTACTTTCTAGACTCTTCAAAATAACACAAGAGGTAAAGAGATAATAATATAAATAGAATAAGTCACAAGGTTCAACTTTAAGTTTTACTATTTGTGAGCAAGACCGTATCTTTTTGTTTGTTTTACTGAGACCAGGTCTCACTTGGTTACCCAGGCTGGAGTGCAGTAGGCTGAGCATAGCTCACTGTAACCTTGAACTCCTGGGCTCAAGGGATCCTCCTGCCTTGGCCTCCTGAGTAGCAATGACCACAGGCACGTAGCCCCATGTCCAACTAATTTTTTTTTTGGCGGTGGGGAGGAACAAGGTCTCATTATGTTGCCCTGGCTGGTCTCAAACTCCTAGCCTCAAGTGATCCTCCTGCCTTGGCCTCCCAAAGCACTGGGATTACAGGTGTGAGCCACCACACCTGGCCTTACTGGCATTTTCTACTGATAATATGGCAACAAGACCTAAAAAAAATCCACTGATGAGTGTACTAAATTTTTTTCTTTTCATCATTACAGGAAACAAGTCATTTTAAGTAGCTGAATTTCTCTTTGATAGGATCCTGTGGATTAAAAAAAAAAACCTTAGAAACCATACTTGAA
This sequence comes from Pan paniscus, assembly GCF_029289425.2. Taxonomy (NCBI): domain Eukaryota; kingdom Metazoa; phylum Chordata; class Mammalia; order Primates; family Hominidae; genus Pan; species Pan paniscus. The sequence goes on along the minus strand of NC_073263.2, from coordinate 24,378,267 downwards.
TTAAAATGTTAAGTATTACACAATCTTAGTATTTTTGAAGTTTTAAGTACTGTTGCTTAGATCCATGACCCCTTCTTTCCTTTTGATTCTTCCAGTTTAGAATGGGAATGTGGAATGTCTATCTTATTCCTGTTTCACCAATGTATTTTAGAAGCAACTAAGTTCTTGTCTCGTTTCACAGGCTCATAGTGGAAATGAATTTTGCCCTAGGATGAATCGTATATCGAGTCTTCACCCATACCTAACTTAGAAGGTGAGATTTTAATTTTTATTAATTTTTAATTTTTTTTTTTTGGAAACGGAGTTTTACTCCATCAACCAGGCTGAAGTACAGTGGCACGATCTTGGCTCACTGCAACCTCCGTCTCCCGGGTTCAAGCGATTCTCATGCCTCAGCCTCCCCAGCAACTGGAACTATACAGGTGGGTGCCACCATGCCCAGCTAACTTTTGAATTTTTAATAGAGATGGGGTTTAGCCATGTTAACAAGGCTGGTTTTGAACTCCTGACCTCAAGTGATCCACTTGCCCTGGCCTCCCAAAGTGCTGGGATCACAGGCATGACCAAGTGAGCCTGCCCAGAAGGTGAGATTTTTATATTTACAATTGATGCTGGAATGGGTTAAACTTTTGGGGATGTCAGGATGGGGTGAATGTATCTTGCATGGAGAAGGACATGAATACTGAGGGCTAGAGAACACTCTGTTTTTAGTTGGATTGTGTCCCCACTATCCCAAATTCAGATACTGAAGTCCTAACCTCCAGTTAATTTACCACTGATTTGCTCTTCTCCACTGTATCTGGTACTAATTATTGCTTATCACGGGTGACATTATTTTTTCCCCTTTTCTCTCAATGTTGTTTTTTTCTCTCATAACTCTTCTATTACTTTTATCGTATTTCTCATTCCTCTTGAGAAATGACTTTTGATAGTGACCCTTAGCCAATCAAAAATGTCATGTCCTTCTATGCAAAAAAGCAGCCACAACATAATCAGCTATAACCTTTTGAACTCCTTAATTGTAAATTTTGTTGCTAGGTGCTGAAGAACTTGTTTTGTGTCACCAAATGAGAGAGTCTCTTTTGGAAGGTGGAGTAGGAAGAGAGAAAGAGACTCACTAAGGGGGATACAGCCAAACAATCAGCAAATGTTGAAAAGATAATCTGCAATGCTTCTGAGACAAAATTCAGCTCGTAGCAAGTAGAAGTCATGGTTCCTTATTAAAGCTGGAATTTTATTAAGTTCCTAGCACAACAATGTTATAAGACCAATCTTGGCAGGCTATGGGAAAAGTTTTCCATTCTTTTTTAGATTATCATGCTTAATAACTCAGTGCTAAGCTCTAACCTCAGTGGTAACATCTCCAAATGTACACACTTAAAGAGGACATGCTTCACTTCATGATAGAATTTAATCCTGCAAAGTGCTTACTTTTCCAGCAATGCTTAACTGTTCAAAATTATGGTGTGCTGTATTCAATGCTTCATCAATTTCTTCTGCAGTATTAGTGTCCTAAGAAGGGAGGGAAATCACATACAAATATAAAACTAAAAAACAGATGCCTAGACATATATATATTATAGTTGCAAAAAATTCAGGCTACCGTTTTGGTTACAAAAGCAACATAGACTCACTACAGAAAAGTGAAAACAAGCAACAAAAATAACATTCAATCCTGCTAACCTGGAGATAAAAACCATTCATATTTTAGAGCTTTAGTTAGACCATTCCAGATTTTTTTCATAAAGATATTTTTTTTAATGGGATAATGCCCTGTAATTACCTTTTCAACTTAAAACTACCTTGAACAATTTATCATGGCAATACATGTATACATATAAAAATTATAAACAGTTCTTAAGGAAAAAAAGATTATAATTTGACTCCATTAAGATTTACACTTGAAGGAAAAGTCAGCAAGATTAAGTGCTTTCTCCCCTTCCCCAGCCCATTAATGATTTTTTTTCTTTTTTTCTTTTTTTCTTTTTTTTTTTTGAGACAGAGTCTCACTGTTGCACAGGCTGGAGTGCAGTGATGCTATCTCTGCTCACTGCAACTTCTGCCTCTCAGGTTTAAGAGATTCTCATGCCTCAGCCTTGCGAGTAACTGGAATTACAGGTGTGCACGACCACAGCACCACACCCAGCTAATTTTTGTACTTTTAGTAGAGATGGGGTTTCGCCATGTTGGCCAGGCTGGTCTTCAATTCCTGGCCTCAAGTGATCTACCCGTCTTGGTCTCCCAAAGTGCTGGGATTATAGGCAGGAGCCACTGCACGTGGCCTCCATTAATGATCTTAACACAAAAACTTAATATCATTTTGGAGTTTGTTCTATTTCTAATCTTAATACATTATTTAAAGTTATCAGGAGTAGATAAAAGGTAAAACTCTATCTTCAGCAATAACATTAACAACAACAAACGTAATTAGGCCTTTTGGTTGCCATTAAAATAAGTGAAAAATCACATTTAAAATTTAAAAACTCATGCTTTACATGTTTCACAGAACCTGGATTCAATAACTAGTTTCAAAGGGAAGAAGCTACACACAGGTAAATATCAAGAACTTTGAAACAGAGTCAGTCAAAGGTAGAACAGGCTGCCTTGGAAGAAAAGAGAACTGTCTAAGCATAGAACAAAAGAGATTCAAGTAAGAGGGTGGGTTTACTTCTGTCATGTATAAACTTCCAAAAGAATCTATAATTATAGGAGAAGAAAGTTGAGCTACTAGAGACAAAGTCAAACGTTTGCCTTCATCGTACTTCATGACCCATATGTTTCATACCAACATTACAGCTGATGAGTTCAAAACAGTCTTGTCTGTGGAGGCTGAACTTAGTAAACCAGTAGTTAGCTGATCAGCAGTCTTCTTAAAGTCCTGAGAACAATTCTTTATCCTGAAAAGTATCAAGTATATTATTTTATTTTTTGTGACAGGATCTTTCTCTGTCACCCAGGCCAGAGTGCAGTGGCACCATCATGGCTCATGGCAACCTCGACTTCCCAGGCTCCAGCGATCATCCCACCTCAGCCTCCCAAGTAGCTGGGACCATAGGCATGTGCCACCACACTCGGCTAATTTTTGTATTTTTTGTAGAGATGAGATTTCAAAATGCTGTCCAGGCTGGTCTCAAAATCCTAAGCTCAAGTGATCTACCCACCTCGGCCCCCCAAAGTGCTGGGATTATAGGTGTGAGCCACTGTGCCTGGCCCACGTACATTATTTTAAATACCAATATTACCTCATCAATCAATGTAATGGTTTTAATCTTCTATTCAGATTTTACCATAAAAAATAATTCATATAATGACTTATAAGAACATGTACAGTGAATTATCAATTAACCATAAGTGGGAAGAGAGAAACCATGAGGAAATATGCTTTCACACAAATTTTAATTAAAAAAAATTCCAAAAATAATGGCTTATATACTGTGTTTTAATTTCTTAATTACTGGTCCTTATGTGGTATTTTTTGGTACAGATGTTGATAATCAATGAAATGTGATAAGCTCACCAATTAAGTAAGTGTTTATATATACAAATGCCAGCTATTAAAAAGAAGGTACTTAACAAGTCTGGAGAATTAAAAAAAGGTAATGAATTTAACTAAGCAAGTTAATTGCAAAGAAAAAGTTAGTTGCATTCTCTAGTCTATAGAAGCCAGAGTTTTATTTATTATCTGTTTTAGAGATGGGGTCTCACTGTGTTGCCCAGGCTGGTCTCGAACTCCTGGACTCAAGTGATCCTCCCACCTCAGCCACCCAAAGTGCTGGAATTAAAGGCATGAGCCATCATGCCCAGCTATTTTTATCTTTATATCACCATATTGGCTAGCACACAGTAACTAGTGTTTGCTGAGTTAATCATCAGCTTACAGCTTATGGAGGAAAATATGATGTTTAAATGTTACAGAGAAAAAATACTACACCAAATAATTTTTAAACATTCTATTCTTTGAAAAGTGAATATTCATGTTCTTAAAAACATGAGTGCATTAGCCCTGAGGATTCCATTACTGAATTCCTGTTTCAAAATATTAAAATCAGTAAATGAGTCAAGGATTACTATAATTTAAAAATATACAACCATTTTAAAACCAAACTGTACCTTAGAGAATAGCAGTTTCTAAAATAGATATAATTGACATAAATTTAATTTTTAAAATGGTTATTTGGAACAAATTTGGGTACTTTCTGATTAGGATGGATTCATATACCTCTGAAAGTAAAATTTCACTTTGCAACTCTAACAGACATTATACATATATAGATAAGAGTACAACCTGGTTTGACTGGCATCATGTGTCAGAAAATTTCACACACAAGTAGAGATCTCGAGTTTGTCTTGAGAAAAAAAAGATGTGGCAACATTGGGTTGGTCTTAATACATACTAATAACTGGCTACAGCTGAGTAGGAACTGCCTCCTTCGGAGGGGGTGAGCCCTCATCATCTACCGCAAACCTCACCACTCATTGTTTAAACTCAGTCGACCTCACCCAGTAAGTTAACTGCTTAATTCGTGTAGGTGTTCAAATTTGGGAGCCCTAAATTTGATAAAAATGGCTACTCCATGGGGACTCACGATGAGCCAGAATGATTCTAAAAGATTTATCCTAATAACTCTATACATATCTCATGGAGGAAGTGACCAGTGGTATAGGAGTTGGGAGCAGTACTGGTATTCAATAAACCTAGGTTTACATTCTGGTTCTGTGAATAACCAGCTGTCAGACTTTAGCTAAGTGGTTTTACTACCCAAGCAAATGGCTAAAACCATTCTTTTGTTTTTTTCTAAGTACTCATTTAGGTCTGCAAAGAGAAGCTACGGTGGTAATGTGAAGTGCCAGGAATTCTAGACTGAATAATTTTGAGTTTTAATTGAATACTTAATGAACAACTATAGCATTAAGGAAGAGTCTGACAAGGAGCTACACAAAAGAACATGAGAATTAAATAAGGCAGTAGAAATGAAGATAGATTATGGACATAGGAGATACTATAGAAGTCAGAATCTGCAGGAGGTAAAATGAATGTAATAGAAGGAACTAGAGTGATTTATAAATACTTGGTGCCCTTAACAAAATTGGAAAGTTCCACATGAGATTTTTCCTTGAAAGAATCCTATTTTTTATTTCTTGCATAGTCTACTTACCATATTAAATATGCTTTTAAAAGTTTAGTTATATACAAATTACCATCTGAGTACAGTTCCAGGAAATTGATCAGAAGATCCTTTAACACTTAAAAAGCAGCAAAAATCAAACATGTACTGTAATAAACATTACATGTTTACTCTGTGTCCCAAACCAGAGATATAAAGGGGAATAAAATGTGGTCCATTCCCTTAAAGGGGCTTACAGACTAGAAGGAAAAGACATACAGAAGCATTAGTAATTAAGTGAAATAATCAGTAACATAGATACTCATCTCTGGCTGGGTGTATTTAAAAAGATATTACTAATTCAAAAAGAGAATCTATTAATGCATACATGTATAAAGTCTTATACAACAATGGAAAAATGAATAAAAGAACCCCAAAGGTATTATTTTTCCTTTTATAAATCACTTCTCAAACCAACTCTTCACAAAGTCTTCCATTGTACCATACTTGCACTACTTTTAAGAATCAAGAGAAGCTGGGTGCAGTGGCTCATGGCTGTAATTCCAGCACTTTGAGAGGCTGAGGCAGAAGGATCACTTAAAGCCAGGAGTTTGAGACCAGCTTGGGCAACACAATGAGACTCCATGTCTACAAAAAAATTTAAAAATTAGCTGTGCATGGTGGTGCATGCCTGTAGTCCTAGATACTCCAAAGGCTGAGGTGAGAGGCTAGCTTGAGACCAGGAGTCTGAGGCGGCAGTGAGCCATGATCAAAACCACTGCACTCAAGCCTGGGTGACAGAGTGAGACCCTGTCTTTAAAAAAACTTAGAATTTTAAAAATTTTTAAAAAGAATCAAGAGAGAACTAAGTTACTTTTTTTCTCTATAACTTCCTTCCATCCAGCACAAGTAACTTTAGCCAGTGTACTCTCAGCCTTTCTTGATGTGGTAATCCTTAACATTTTTTCTTTCTTTAAATAAGGACAAACAAATGCTGCTTCTTTAAAGAGCTGAAGTCTCCATTCCACTGACAGCTAAGATGAAGTATGAACTTAGAGAGCATTCCATAAACAGTAGGTTAGAAATGCAGACTTAAGGATGACATTTTATCAATAATTCTAAAACTATTTCAGTAACACATTGACTTTAAATACTCAAATAAGTACACATGGAACATACGTCTTAGGCTGCAGTTTTTCCATTATGGAGTCTTCTTTAATATATCCAGCCATTGGGTAGTAGCGTTGTCTAGTATTTACAGCTGTAGCAACCTTAGGACAAAATAAGGTTTAAAAAAACAAAGAAAGTCACCCGATAAATTATGTCTATCCAGAACCTAAACAACTATTTAAGTGTGCCATTCATAAAGTTAATGATAACCTTAAAGATCCTGAAATCCCCTGTAAATCAAGGAGAAAACCGTGCTTATATGAGTTTTTGACCCACTTTAATTTTTGGAAGCAATCACGAATTTGGCAACTATTAATTAATTTTTAATTAACCAAAACACTTCATTCTACCATAACTGTAAAGGAAATACTAGCAATACTTTCAATTTTACTTTTAAAATGTTAGGCCAGGAATGAGGGCTCACGCCCGTAATCCTAGCACTTTGGGAGGCAGAGGCGGGTGGATCACCTGAGGTCAGGAGTTCAACACCAGCCTGGCCAACATGGCAAAACCCCATCTCTACTAAAAATACAAAAATTAGCCAGGCATGGTGGCAGGCGCCTGTAATCCCAGCTACTAGGGAGGCTGAGGCAGGAGAATTGCTTGAACCTGGCGAGGCAGAGCGTGGAGGTTGCAGTGAGCCAAGATTGCATCACTGCACTCCAGCCTGGGTGAAAGAGCCAGACTCTATTTCAAAAAAAGTGAAAAAAAAAAAAGTAATATATGTTCAAAACTCTAAAATATTTAATTTAAAACTTTTTAAAATCATGTGGTTCAATAGAATTCCTAAAGTCCACTGTGGCCCACAGACACTAGATGAAGAAAAATCCCTGCTCGAGACAGTGTTCAAGTAAAATGCCGTTAGAAATAGAAGAAAGTTGGATAGTTGATGGTTGACTTTTTTCTGAGAACAGTTTTCTTATGTTCATTTATTTGAGGCCCTGCGGTCTCTGATTTTTTCCCACATATTTTAAAAGCCACTCAGATCATGAACTGATACCTGAAAGAAAAATGAAGAAGGCAGAAGGAAATGCAACATCATTCTCTGGGTGCCTAGGTCCTACAAACTTGGCAAACTATCTCATTGAAACCTCACAATACAATACAAAAAAGAAAGAAAAGGAAACTGAAGTAAAGCTGAAGTATGTCCTCTAACTTCACTCAATCAATTAAAGGATAAGCCAGGATGTGAAACTGAAATTATCTTTTTCTTTAAAATTTTAGATTCAAGGGGTACGTGTACAGGTTTATGGCAAGGGTGTAGGGCATGATGCTGAGGTCTGGGCTTCTGTTGATCCCATTACCCAAACAGTGAGCACAGAACCCAACAGAAAGTTCTTCTGCCCTTGCCTCCCCTCCTCTCTCTAGTAGTCCCCAGTGTCTACTGTTTCCACGTTTATGTCCACGTGTGGCCAATGTTTAGCTCCCACTTTAAGTGAAAATGTGGTACTTGGTTTTCTGTTTCTGCATTAATTTGCTTAGGATAATGGCCTTCAGCTGCATCCATGTTGCTGCAAACAACATTATTTCATTCTTTTTAATGGCTGCATAGTATTCTGTGGTGTATACGTACAACATTTTCTTTATTCAACCCACCAATGATGGGACGCATAGGTTGATTCCATGTATTTGCTATTGTGAATGATACTGTGATAACCATATGAGTACAGGTATCTTTTTGGCAGAATAATTTATTTTCCTTTGGGTATATACCCAGTAATGGAAGTGCTGAGTCAAATGGTTGTTCTATTATTAGTTCTTTCAGAAATCGCCAAACTGCTTTCCACAGGGCCTAATTTGCATTTCCACCAACAGTCTATAAGCATTCTCTTTTCTCCACAACCTTGACAACATCTGTTAGTTTTTGACTTTTTAATAATAGACATTCTGGTGTGAGATGGTATCTCATTGTGGGTTTTGATTTGCATTCCTCTGGTAAGTGATGTGAGCATTTTTTCATGTTTGTTGGCTGGTTGTATGTCTTTTAAGAAGTGTCTGTTCATGACCGGGGGCGGTGGCTCACGCCTGTAATCCCAGCACTTTTGGGAGGCTGAGGCGGGTGGATCATGAGGTCAGGAGATCAAGACCATCGTGCCTAACATGGTGAAACCCCGTCTCTACTAAAAATACAAAAAATTAGCTGGGTGTGGTGGTGGACGCCTGTAGTCCCAGCTGCTCGAGAGGCTGAGGCAGGAGAATGGCGTGAACCTGGGAGCAGGAGCTTGCAGTGAGCTGAGATGGCGCCACTGCACTCTAGCCTGGGTGACAGAGCGAAACTCTGTCTCAAAAGAAAAAAAAAAAAAAAAAAGTGTCTGTTCATGTCCTTTGCCCACTTTTTAATGGGGTTATCTGTTTCTTTTCCTGCTGATTGAAGTTATTTAGGAAAATTTAACAAGAAAACTATAAGCTGTAAGTAAAGAAAACTTTTTAAAAAATCGCACCTGGCTAGAGGTCATAAAACAAGAACAAAAAAAAAAAAAAAAAAAAAAATGGAGACTCAAACCAGGTTCCTGGAGAGAAAGATTGAATGTCCTAACATCATCTAATATGAAATTAATACAATTCTAAAATACGTATGGAAAAATATATTGTACAAGAACTGCAAAAACTTTAACATCGAATTCAGCATAAATTTATTCCACCAATTAATAAGACTATTATAACACTACTGTAATAATTAAAACACTATGTGCTAGCATAATAAATCAGTAGAACAAAGCCTTGAAACAGACCCAACTCTCTATGAGAACTTAATATAGAATACAAGTGGGATTTCAATTAAATGGAAGGATTACTCAATAAAAGGTATGACGAAATCAGCCAATCATTCTTAAGAATAAAGGTATACCTGCACCTTACATCACATAACACATAAAATAATTAAACATATACCGCCCCCACTTTTTTGTCTTCAGATGGAGTTTCGCTCTTGTTGCCCAGGCTGGAGTGCAATAGTGCGATCTCGGCTCACTGCAACCTCCGCCTCCTGGGTTCAAGTGATTCTTCTGCCTCAGCCTCCCGAGTATCTGGGATTACAGGCATGCGCCACCATGCCTGGCTAATTTGGTATTTTTAGTAGAGATTGGGTTTCTCCATGTTGGTCAGACTGGTCTCGACTCCCGACCTCATGTGATCCACCCACCTCAGCCTCCCGAAGTGCTGGGATTACAGGCGTGAGCTCAGCCAACATATACTTCTTTAAAAAACGTAAGTATTGAAGATATATATATATAACTTTGAGTTAGGAAGGTCTGCCTAGTCAGAAAAAAAAAAAAAACAAAACCCTACCTAGAATTCATGAAGCAGGGGTAAAAATGACTAGTTAAGAAACACTTCTGAATGGCTAAATGCAATAAAATCAAAAGTGAGAGGCTGGGAGAAAACAGTTACACAGGATGAAATGTTAATATTGCTATCACATAAAGTACTCTTACAACTTAGGAAAAAAGACAGGCTGGATACAAGTAATCTCAGCACTTTGGAAGGCTAAGGCGTGACCAGCCTGGGCAACATAGCAAGGACCTAGCCTAGCCACATAGCAAGGATTCACCTCTTCCAAAAAAAAAAAAAGATTATCTGTGTGCAGTGGTACTCCCCTTTAGTCCCAGCTACTACTGGACTGGATGAGGTAGGAGGATTGCTTCAGCTGGAGAGGCTGAGGTTGCAGTGAGCTGTGATCACATCACTGCACTCCAGTCTGGGGCAACAGAGCAAGACCCTGTCTCCAGAAAAAGCAAACAACAACAAACAACAAGTTAGGAAAAAGACAATTCAAAAGGAAAAGATCCAAAGGATCTGAAAAGAGCTGTTAAAGATCCACACAGAAGAGGCACTGATAAGTCAAACATATGAAAAGTTGCTCAACTTCACTGATCATGAGGGAATTACAATTTACAACAACGAAACAGCCATTTTTTACATCAAATTGCCAAAACACTAAAACAAATGTAACAAGCCCAAAATATGAATTTCTTTTGGAGTTAGAAATTACAGAACCTACTGATGGAGGTGAGGTTGAGGAACTGTACACAATTATAGTGAAAAAATTTTAAAACTAAATGTTTATCAATAAAGAAATTAGTTAAGAAAATTATAGTGCTTATTTTCATGAGAATAGATGAAGGTTGCTAAAAGAAACAAAGCAGATTACTAATTGTTATAGTCTCCCATTTTTGTGAAATATACATCTTTGGTGGGGAAGAGAATGTTCTTTCAAGGTTTCAAGTATTATGTACTTAAAACCATGTACTTGTAGCCATGTATTATTAGTTTAGTTAGGTTACGTTTAACAAATCTCACTGAGCTGAATGGTATTTTAAGTCCCTTTTCCCCAAAATTGGGGTTTAAAAACTTTATTTCTATATACCTCCTAGTTCATCACACTTTGGCTTAGCATTTCATAAGAGGTTAATGCTATTATCAGCAGATTTGATGCAGGACATTTCTTCCAGATAGTTTAAGAAAGTATTAAATACAACTAATTTAAAAGATTTTAAGTAAAAACTGCAGAAAGACTCTTAACTTGTAACATATATAATAAAGGTTTTCTTTTACCCCCTATAGCTTGTCATTTAAATTTTATTTATGATGGTGTTTTGCCTGCTTTTGTTGCTTGTAAATGAAAAACTGTGGTCAAATTTAACAAGCATTTATTCTGTAGTTTCTGATTTCTATTTGATATGCTTATCAATGCTTTCCTATCCAAGATTATACAATTATCTGTATTTCTGTCTAGTTTACATTTCTAATTTTTATATATTAATATTTCCAATCATGGGATTTTAGTATATATGAATTATCTATTGATTGGATGATTTATCCTTTCTTCATGGCCCAATGTATTTTAGACTCAGGTCCAAAAGTTAATAAAATGCCAGTATTTCTAATATAGCACCTAGGTATAATCCTATCGTTGAATAAAATCTGTCATTTTGCTGTGCAAAATTACAGAAAGATTAACCATTAACATCAATCAATAGCAGAGAAGAGATGTTATCAAAAACCATTCAACTATCAAAAATAAAGACTGTCAAATAAATGCACATTCACCCAAGCTCAGAAATAAGAACAAAAGGATACCTATTAATCTTGAATGGATTTTAGGCTTACATTTGAAGTAAACAGCATTACCTAGGCCTCTGAAGTTAAAGATAAATTATATGTCTAACGTGAATACAGGAATCTAAATCTTACTTTTTAGAGTAGATACCTTGTTCAAATGTAATAAACTACATTCCTCAAATATTCCATAAATTCAGACTTCACTAAATTTAAACTAGATTCTTCCATTCTCTGTATATCTTATTCCAAATAAATATTAGGTAATAATACAAATCTAAAGTTCAAAAAGAGTGATAACAATTTCAGGAAGGTTTCTTGAATGACTTCCTTTAATAGGGCCCAGCTCACCAGTGCGTCTGAAGAATGTGAATATAGTCACTTGTCAATTACCTCGGCTAACCGTAGGTGGGTGTGGGGATGGGGGAATAGGAACGGAGGATGGGACAGGTCACTCATCTCTAAAAGTTAGAGCAAAACTAGTCAATGATACAAAATAGATTTATCACAACCTTAAAATCAAAATTAGTATTTGTAAACACATTATAAACACTCCTACACAATATCCAAAATCCCAAAAATAGTACAAGTATAATGATTTAAGAACATTAAATGTGAAATTATTTGCCAAGTCTTTTTTTTTTTAATATTAGAACAGGACGGATATGGACACAGACAGTTCCAGCTGCCTGCTCCTTTCCTTTCCCTTCACTTAATCTTCACCCACAAGACTGAATCCATCAGGGATCTACTACCACAACCACAGGAGGAGGGCTCACTTCCTCTTACCCACATAGCCAGCCATGTCTAAGGAGCTCCATGTCAAAAAAAAAAAAAAAAAAAAAAAGGGAAGAGGTTAGGAATTTCCCACAAAATAGGCAGCTACTAATATGTAATTTTTTGTTATAATTTAAACTTTCATTAATTACAATATATGGTTTGGGTTTTTTTTAACCATATTTAACTTGCAAGGCAGTTCATTCAAACCTAAATAATGAAGGGTTATTTTAGTAGTCTGGAAGCTTACGGAGAACAGTTACATAATTCAGATTTGATTCTTAGCAATCCTAGGAGATAAGACAAAGCAGGTATTATATCCATCTCACAAATGAGGAAACCCAGGCTAGACTGACAGAATGAGAACTGCATTCTAGGTCTCATGCCTCCATAGGGTCTGCCACACTTCCACAGAAAACAAATGATACAAAGCCTTATCATCTGATTTACCCAGTAAAACATCAAGAATTTACAGCTTGGCCAGGCGCGGTGGCTCATGCCTGTAATCCCAGCACTTTGGGAGGCTGAGGTGGGCAGATCACGAGGTCAGGAGATCGAGACCATCCTGGCTAATACGGTGAAACCCCCTCTCTATTAAAAATACAAAAAATTAGTCGGGCGTGGTGGCACAGACCTACAGTCCCAGCTACTTGGGAGGCTGAGGCAGGAGAATCACTTGGACCTGGGAGGCGGAGGTTGCAGTGAGCTGAGATTGAGTCACTGCACTCCAGCCTGGGGGACAGAGTGAGACTCCGTCTCAAAAAAAAAAAAAAAAAAAAAGGAATTTACAGCTTGAGTCAACTTTCCAGGAACAATATTATATAAGCTGAACTACACTTATATTTGTATTAAATGAATAGGATATCAAGTAAATTTTATTTTACATCCTTAATTTGTTCTCATTCTTATGGAAAGATTTCAGTCTTAATGACTTCTGAAGTAAAAATTTTAGGCAGTAGTTTTGCTTCTCTACCTTGTTGTATAATGGCATCTCCCAAATGTACATTTGATGACACACAAAGGTTGAGGGGCAGGGGGGGAGTTCAAAATGTGGTTGCATGGATTGGTGGGTAAAACAGGGGCTAGGGTTTTTAAAGGAATATACACCATTAAAATAAACAAAAGACATAATTTTCCACAGAAGTCACCAAAGAATCAAAATATGTAGGCCAATAAGTGTATGACTTTAACGCCTTTTATTTTTCCTGATCACTTTACACAATTATAAAATGGATAGAAAAAGTTTTATCTTTTGTTAGGTTTCTTTGCTTAAAGATTCAGCAGCAAAAATGCAAGATTTTAGGGTTTGTTTTTTTTTTTGAGATGGAGTCTTGCTCTGTCGCCAGACTGGAGTGCAGTGGTGCAATCTTGGCTCACTGCAGCCTCCACCTCCCAGGTTCAAGCGATTCTCCTGCTTCAGGCTACCGAGCAGCTGGGACTACAGGTGTGCACCACTAGGTCCAGCAAATTTTTGTATTTTTAGTAGAGACGGGGTTTCCCCATGTTGGCCAAGGTGGTCTTGATCTTGATCTCGTGATCTGCCCGCCTCAGCCTCCAAAAGTGCTGGGATTACAGGCGTCAGCCACCACGCCCGGCCAAGTTTTTAGTTTCTAACTAGAAGTACGTTTTACTACTGTAGTATTTTTACCATTAACATTAGGTTGTGATATGTTTCATCTGAAAAATTATAACACTTACCTCACAATCAGGGCATATAATTGTGGTGCATTCTTCAGTCATTAACAAGCATAGTTCACAAAAAGCATGTCCACATTGAAGTTCACAATGGTGACCTATTGATGAAATTCTTAATTATTATTTTGATGATGATGATGATTATTGAGACAGGGTCTTGCTCTGTTGCCCAAGCTGGAGTGTAGTGGCACCAGCTCACTGCAGCCTCCACCTCTTGGGCTCAAGTGATCCTCCTACCTCAGCCTCCCAAGTAGCTGGGACTATAGGTGTGTCCCAACACACCCGGCTAATTTTACTGAAGAAATTCTATTGTGATTAAACTGCCCACAGTGTGTTAATGTTGAATGGGCAATACTGATCCAAGGGAAATTCAAAGAGGATCCTACTGTACAGGAAAAGATACCTACTACAGTTTGAAATGGTTGACTTATTGAATATAAATCAGGAGTAACCAACTATTCAGGTCAGGAGGGAGAAAAATCAAGAAGAAAAACCAAGAAGAGCTATGTAATAGCATTTGCATTAATTCAGATAGCTATTTTGTACCTAGAATACTTTGAATCTGCCATATCTTATACAAAGTGCTCTGACACATTTTATTTGTTATTTGTAAATATCACAGTTAAGTGGGCTGGAGATGAAATAGCATTTTGGAGATTTGGTTAACTAAATGGTATAATCCAGACTCCTATCTAGCTCTGTTTCCAAGTCTAACATTCTTTCTGATTGATCATACTGCCCTCTACTACTTTATATTTCCCATCCTGTGAAGAGGTCAGGAAGGGCCAAAATGAGACACTGGCAAGACCGTGCTGTTAGAATTATTTAAGACATTGGCAAGGCCAGAAGCCAGATGCTACTATTATCACATATCTACAACTCACATTTTCACAAACTTAGCATTTATGAAAGGAAATATCGTAACTTGATTGAAAACCTAACATCATGATTAAATGCTCTAAGAATTTGAAGTTTATAATAAATAACATTTGTTTTAGCTATATAATTTCAAAAGGTTGTCATTTTTAAAGTTTTGCAAGAAAACTGAAAAGGGAAAAAAACTAGATAAAAATCAGTCATTTTTTACTAGCAAAATAATTATAGAGTTCTTGCTGAATTATAATCGCATTAATTTTATTTATTTATTTATTTATTTATTCATCCATTCATTCATTCATTCATTCTGAGACGGACCACGATCTCGGTTCACTGCCAACTCCGCCTCCTGAGTTCATGCTATTCTCCTGCCTCGGCCTCCGGAGTAGCTGAGATTACAGGTGTGCGTCAGCACGCCTAGCTAATTTTTTGTATTTTTAGTAGAGATGGGATTTCACCATGTTGCCTAGGCTGGTCTTGATCTCTCGACCTCAAGTGATCCGCCCACCTCGGCCTCCCAAAGTGCTGGGACTACAGGCGTGAGCCACTGTGCCCGGCCTTGCATTAATTGTATTTTTTAAAAACTTTACAAGTTTCCTATCCAACTGAAATACCTGAAACTTGCTTACAACCATGCTAAATTTTAAAACCCTATTTAACTTCCAGGGATAATATTGCCAAAGAAATAAAAACACTTAACTATTATAAAATTTCTGATACTGAATAACTCAAAATAACTTGTGGTGAATTACAGCTTAAAAAGCACTTTCAGGATTCTATATACATAACCACTACTTCTCCAATTTAGTTTTTCTAAGCATTATAATACTAATGTATGGAAGAAGTACTCATTTTAAAAGGCTGTGTTCTAGAACTTTATTCTGTAATTTTAATTTCATTCAAAAACGGAAATTTTCTACGTAACGGTAGCAGTGATCTAAACACCAAGTAGGAGAAAGTTGGTTCTCCACTGAAATCACAACTTTTTCTGCAGAGGCTCACATCTCACAGAGTCCATCTTGCCAAGACTGAGAAAACTGATCGAATGACCTTAACTTTGAAAGTATAAACATTAAACAGTTACGCCAGGTAATACGAATTTTCAGTAGCTCCAGGAATTGAGATTCAACAACTCAGCTGTATTAAGAGCACACTGAGGTATTTTAAGTTACATTAAAATAACTTGAACCAGCCGGGCGCGGTGGCTCACGCCTGTAATGCCAGCACTTTGGGAGGCCAAGACGGGCGGATCACGAGGTCAGGAGATCGAGACCATCCTGGCTAACACGGTGAAACCCCGTCTCTACTAAATATACAAAAAATTAGCCGGGCGTGGTGGCGGGCGCCTGTAGTCCCAGCTACTCCAGAGGCTGAGACAGGAGAATGGCGTGAACCTGGGAGGCGGAGCTTGCAGTGAGCCGAGATCGCGCCACTGCACTCCAGCCTGGGCTACAGAGCGAGACTCCACCTCAAAGAAAAAAATAATAATAAATAACTTGAACCTGTGACCACTTGAGTAGACTGTAGGTGAACAGACCAATAATAGTGCAGTGTATTTTTCCCTTCACGTATAAAGACCAACACACACACACACACACAAACACACACACACCCCCCACAAGGTGCACAAAAGAAACTATCATTTTCCAAACAGTGTTTTAGGCCAGTGTGAGCCATAATGTAAAAAACAAACAAAAAAACCCCCACAGAAACAACAAAATGCTAACGACAACAACAAAATCCAAAACCATTTCACAATGGTCTACTTGTTACTCCTACAACAAAAACTACAGGAGAAAATCAAGTTTCGTTCCTTCTTGATGACAAAACAATGGGCTACATTTTATGTCTACTTTTGCATGCACCCGCTAACCTGCCTTGTGAGGAGTAGATTAAAGCCACCCGGGCCCCCATCCTCCCGGCTGGAGGGTCGGTGAGGCCTGGATGGGTAATTGGAGAAAGCCATGACAGGGGCAGGTGCTGCCCTCACCAACCCAAGCACTGCCCTCTTAGGGGTCGGCTGCAGCTCGCGGGAGGCCTGTGACGCAGTTTCCGGTGACACCAGGAATGGATGCAGCTGACCAAGCCTCACGCGCCCACCAGCTCACCTGGCCCCCAGCGCTCCCTCCAGGCTGCCTCCCCGCTAGGTGGGCCCTTGGGCTCCTCACCGGATGCTCTGGATACCCTCCTTCCACACCTGGTGCACTGGATTTCAGCGGCACCCCAGGGCTGACTCTTCCTCCCCATCCGCTGGTAGGAAGACCGGGAAGGCCCAGTCTTCGAAGCCTCTGCCGCCATCGCTGTCTTTTTCTTCTGGAACAACCGCCGAGTGCGAGTCCCGGCGGCCCTCGCGGCAGTGACCAATCATTGGAGGCCAGCCCCTGCAGATAGCCAAACAGTGGGCCATGAGATTAAAGCCCGCCCCCAAGCTCGCTCCTGATGGGGCTGGGGCTGTTTTCCGTTATCCTGGGAGGTACCACTCCTAGAAGGGGCGCCTTGTGGCCGTTAAGGACCGTTCGTTTTTACGTTCTACCCAGAGTCACCACTTAAGTGCTTTTAGTCATCACAAATTAAAATTTCGCATATTATTACTTACATTGTGAGTGACTTTATAGATAATCATTTGGATTGAAGCAATCCCCTTTCCCTATTACGTGTCAGGGCCACAAGCCCTAAACCTGGGTGCTTCGGGAATCCAGGGCTTGGCCAATAGCAGCTGGAGTGGAGAAGCTAATGAGCAGCTATCGTTGGGGTAGATTCAGTGAACGCTTTCGAATTAAGGAGTGTTCATCATTACTAACTGCTGTTGAGCCTAATAATATACAAGGCAGCGTGCCAAGAGTGGTTGGGGATGCTAAGAATTTATGAACTAGCAGGTTTCTGCTTTAGAGATATATAACTCCTTAAAAAAACCCAGTAACTTCCGCCAAAATAAGTGTCATGTACCGGACCTGTGTTAGAGACAGTAAGAATTAGCCTTCTGGGCCCGGCGCGGTGGCTCACGCCTGTAATGCCAGCACTTTGGGAGGCCAGGGCGGGCAGATCACGAGGTCAGGAGATCGAGACCATCCTGGCTAACATGGTGAAACCCTGTCTCTACTAAAAATACAAAAAAAAAAAAAAATTAGCCGGACGTGGCGGTGGGCGCCTGTAGTTCCAGCTACTCGGGAGGCTGAGGCAGGAGAATGGCGTGAACCTGGGAGGCGGAGCTTGCAGTGAGCCGAGATCATACCACTGCACTCCAGTCTGGGCGACAGAGCGAGACTGCGTCTCAAAAAAAAAAAAAAAAAAAAAGAGTTGAAGCAACTTGTCCAAGCATAGTTCACAAAAAGCAATGAAGAAATGAAGTCAATATGGTCTACGGTGGTATGAAAACTCTTCGTAGAGGATATAGGGTTTGCACTAGACCTTACAACCTAGGTAGTACTTACAGGAGTAAACAAGAACTAAGGGATTCCAAGAATAAAGAACACATCAGCGAGGGAAGGTAGATGTGAGGGAAGGTAGATGGAAGACACAGTGACTTCTTGAGAATTTAAAGACCATTTAGCCAGAGTATGAGTTTCCTTAAAGTAAGCTTCTTTGGAGAGGTATGTCAGGGAAGAATTTCGGAGAATCTCGAGTGTACGGCTGAGGAGTTTGGACTTTAAGCAGTAGAGTGCATGAGACGTTTTGTGAGCAAGGAATGAAGTAATCTAGTAGAAAGGTGGCAGGTGTATTTCAAACAAAACACCTGGAGGTGGCACGGTTGCCTTTTGCTGCTAAGAATAAAGCCTGCCCATATTCCTCATTTTCTTTTCTCTCTACACTGTGTGTGGGTAACTAGAAACTGTGAAGTAAGTATTCTCTTGAAAGGCTCACTTCTGCTCAAAAATCTTTGTAATTTGTTGTCTTCGAGAGAAAAGTACTGCTTCCCTAAATTACCCTCATTCTACTAGTCATCCAATAGTTTCCACTACTAATCCATGATGGAACTGAGTACTAATCAAGCCAATATTCTCATGTAACATGTTGACTCTTCTACAGTTTTGTGAGTATTATTCCCTATTCCCCTCATCTGGAATACCTACTGTTCACTCTTCATCAATTCATATTCTCTTTTTTTTTTTTTTTTTTTTTTTTTTTTTTAGAAATGGAGTCTTGCTCTGTCGCCCAGGCTGGAGTGCAATGGCGAGATCTCAGCTCACTGCAACCTTGGTCTCCGGGTTCAAGCAATTCTCCTGTCTCAGCCTCCTCAGTAACTGGGACTACAGGCGCATGCCACCACGCCCAGCTGATTTTTTGTATTTTAGTATTGACTGGGTTTCACTGTGTTGCACAGGCTGCTCTCAAACTCCTGAGCTCAGGCAGTCTGCCCGCCTTAGGCCTCCCAAAGTGCTAGGATTACAGGCGTGAGCCACCGCGTCCGGCCCATATTCTCCTTATCCTTCCTGGATCAGCTTTAGAAGCACTTTCTCCTTTAAACCTTCACATTTCTCTCCACGCTTAATGCTACTCTAGCATGTAGCAAGCCTCTTTTTCCTCTAGGATAGCTGTGCTGTAATTTGAATAATGACAATCTCATTGCATAGGTGTTCATCTTGGGCCATAATGTGGATATATAATGTGGGTCTTGAGTTTCATCAGGGATGCCTTTGGTAATCCCAGAAATTGAATTAATCTTGGATAAATCAGGGCCAGTGAGAAATACACTGATAGATGATTATACCACATTTGTTCATTTCTTAGCACTTACCAAGAACCCTCAAATAGAGCAGCCAGAAATGTCTTCTTAACATTCAATTTAGGTTGTTTAAATCCTTTGTTTGGAACCCTTTAATGGCTTCCTATGAATTACAACAAAACCTTAATGGCCTTGGAGGTTTGCCCTCTGCCTGCCTCTCTACCAGTGCCTTTCTAGTGCTCTAAAATCATCTCCTAAACAGCTGAGAAATGAGATAAACAGGGCTCCCTTCTTGAATACACAATTTTTATAAATTGCATCTGACCCACAGTGAATGTCTTTTAGAAAGTTTCACCAAAACTAAAGAGAAATTCAGAGATCAAATAGCAGCAGCAGATCAGAGAAAGAATGTAGAACTATGCAGTCACAGAGCTAACCTGCAGGCTGCCCTTAGCCCTGTGCACCTGAAATCAAATCCATGGTCAAAGTTAGGTTTCTTTGTTGTTGTTAAGCATATAACATATTTATTCCCAACATAAGAGTGGGATTAATAGAATAACACCAAGCCAAAATATTAATATTCTAAAACCAAATTATTGAATAGAAACATATAACATATTTATTCCCACCATAAGAGTGGGATTAATAGAATAACACCAAGCCAGAATTTTAATATTCTAAAACCAAATTAATCTATTGAATAGACGTATTTCAACATTTAACTAAGTTAACCCATTCAGTTACCTTCTCGAAAATATACACAACAAATAATTTATACTGTTTCCCATAATGGCTGTACTAATTTACATTCCCACTAACTGTATAAGGGTTCCCTTTTCTCCATATCCTTGCCAACAGTTGTTATCTTTTGTCTTTTTTTTAAAATAATCTCCATTCTAATACCTTCTGTAATATCTCATTGTGGTTTTAATTTGCATTTCCCTGATGATTAGTGACATTGAGCATGCTTTCATATACCTATTAGCCATTTGTATGTCATCTTTTGAGAAATGTCTATTTAGGTCCTTTGCTCACTTTCTGTTTGAGTTGTTTTCTTCCTACTGAGTTGTTTATGTTCCTTATATATTTTGGATATTAACCCCTTACCAGATGTATAGTTTGCAAATATTTTCTCCCATTCCATAGGCTCTTTACTCTGCTGACTGTTTCCTTTGCTATGCAGAGTTTTCTGTTAATAGTTCGATGTAATCCTGTTTGTCTATTTTTGCTTTTGTTGCCTGTGCTTTTGTTGTCATATCCAAAAAAATCATTCTCCAGACCAGTGACGTAGAGCTTTCCCCCTATTTTCTTCTAGCAGTTTTACAGTTTCAGGTCTTTTAAATCTCTAATCTATTTTGAGTTGATTTTTGTATATAATGTGAGATAATGATCTAATTTCATTCTTCTGCATGTGGATATCTAGTTTTCCCAGCATTGGAATGACTTTTAAAAGGTATTCATTCTCTGTTAACATTTCTTTCTGGAAAACTTGTATTACTTGTATTTATATTCACATTCTTTCAAGTTTATTTTCCCCTTTGGATAATGTGACTAGGCCCTTTTTATCATAATCATTTTTCTCAGATATCCAGTTAACATACATTTTGTTTTACTCTTTAAGAGTCTCAATCACTACATCTTGTGTATATGTGTATGCATCTCTGTGTAAAACTAAGACTATATATATATATTTTGAGATGGGGTCTTGCTCTGTCACCCAGGCTGGCGTGCAGTGGCGTGATCTCGGCTCGCTGCAACCTCTGCCTCCCGGGTTCAAGCAATTCTCCTGCCTCAGCCTCCCAAATAGCTGGGATTACAGGCACGCTCCCCACGCCTGGCTAATTTTTTGTATTTTTAGTAGAGAAGGGGTTTCACCATGTTGGCCAGGCTGGTCTCGAACTCCTGACCTCAGGTTATCCACCCGCCTCATCCTCCCAAAGTGCTGGGATTACAGGCGTGAGCCACCGTGCCTGGCTGCGACTACATTTATTCTTATAGAAACCAATCTTGGGTCTGAGACACAATGACTTTACAGTCTCCTAAAGTTTTGTTATTGTTTTCTTTTTAACTTGGTGGTAGGAAATTCTTATCTCTCCCTCTCTCATTCCTTCACTCCCTTCCTTTTTTTTCTTTCTTTGCTTAAATTACCTTTTTGGTAGGCTTCTGAGATTTCTGCCCATTCTGCAACCATTTTTGACTAGAGATAGTCCTATGATACATCTTTTTGAGAAAGTTTACCCTGTTGTTTAAGTTTCTAGAGATGACAACTACAACATCTTGTGATAGCTTTAGAAACTCTTGCTTCCCTCACCCTTATTTTGACCATTTCTTGATTCCTCTGTTTAACTAATTTAGAATGTGCATGCTGGAGGCATAATACCTTGAGGGTTCTGAAAATAAATTATGTACGTGGTTAGCAATTTATTTTGGTCCAGAAGGAACTACTACAGTTATTACATCTTGGTTCCATATGCTACATTAACATATTTTATGTCCCAAAGGAATTTTTAAATTGTGTTTGTGGGTTATGCTACCAACAATGTAATATTAGCTTTTCTCCCAGCTTACTTTTCCCCATGAGAAGTATTCGCTGAGAAGTTACAATCTTGACCTCTTCTGTCTCCATAACTCCAGAGGTGTATGTCATGTGTCCTCACATTCATGGGCAATCCAGATCTCTTTTATTCCAGAGCTACTCAGCCACTCAATTCTAATTTAGAATGTAAGTGTTGTTTTGTTTTTTTTTTTTTTTTTTTTTTTTTGGAGACAGAGTCTTGCTCTGTCGTCAGGCTGGAGTGCAGTGGCACGATCTCAGTTCACTGCAACTTCTGCTGCCCAGGTTCAAGTGATTCCCCTGGCTCAGCCTCCCGAGTAAGTAGCTGGGACTACAGGCACACACCACCACGCCCAGCTAATTGTTTGTATTTTAATAGAGACGGGGTTTCACGATGTTGGCCAGGAAGGTCTTGGATCTCCTGACCTTGTGATCCGCCCACCTTGGCCTCCCGAAGTGCTGGGATTACAAGCGTGAGCCACTGCGCCCAGCCGAATGTAAGTTGTTTTTGATAGTGGACATCTATCAACTCTGACTTCTATTTCTTTTTTATTTTGCCTAGTCATGGTAAAGATGCTTGCTCCAAAAATCAACCTTTTCTTCTTTGGCTCACAGAACTCAGAGATACAATATACAAATACCATATGCAATGGTACTAAAATTTAGTGGTTAATCCCTGGTAGCTCACTTTAAAAGGGCTATCACTTCTTCAGCCTTTGTGCTTTGTATTGGGTGAGATTCAGGTTATTAAGTGCTCTGAGACAAGCTGATCTCCTTCTGTATCAGCTTCCAATTAGAACCTTCTTCTTATACCAGTCATAGATGTCATATCTATGGTGTATCTATTTTTTAAATATATGTTTTTCAGATATCCTCATCACTATTACAGAAGTTATTAGTCATGATGTCTATCATCATAAAAAGGGTTTATATTTAGCATGATAACGCATGGAACAATTGATTATAAAATAAATAAGGTAAAAATTTGAGGTGGGTGGTCAGAGACCAGGGGAATCAATAAAGAATAAAGGGCAGATGGAAAGGGACAAAGAATGGGGAATGAAATGATCTTCCTGGAAAGTTTTATTAATCCATTCTCACACTGCTATAAAGAAATACCTGAAACTGCGTAATTTACAAATAAAAGAGGTTTAATTGGCTCATGGTTCTGCAGGCTTTACAGAAAGCATAGTGGATTCTTCCAGGGAGGCCTCAGGCAACTTACAATCATGGTGGAAAGTGAGGGGAAGCTGGCGTGTCTTACATGGTGGGAGCAGGAGGAAGATCTCATGAGAACACTATCAGGAGACAGCACCAAAGGGGTGGTGCTAAACCATTCATGAAGGATCCACCCCCATGATCCAATCACCTGCACCAGACCCCACCTCCAACATTGGGGATTACAATTTGACCTGAGATTTGAGTGGGGACACCAATCAAAACCATATAAAAAGTGAAACATCAGAGCAGGAGGGGATGTTTTGTGTTCACAGAACTGCCCAAGTGGAGAAGAGGAAATACAGAAAGCATTATGTCATTCAAAATTTTGTATATTTTGAAAACATTTATAGAAATACTGAATATATAACAAAATATCCCCTAAAACATTTCTGCTCATAGATTTTTCCAACTATTATATGTTCTTTATACTTAAGAATATTGTCGGCCAGGCACAGTGGCTCATGCCTGTAATCTCAGCACTTTGGGAGGCTGAGGCCGGCAGATTGCCTGAGGTCAGGAATTCGAGACCAGCCTGGCTAACATGGTGAAACCCCATCTCTATTAAAAATACAAAAATTAGCCAGGCATGGTGGCACACACCCGTAGTCCAACCTACTCAGGAGGCTGAGGCAGGAGACTCACTTCAACCCAGGAGGCGGAGGTTGCAGTGAGCCAAGAACACGCCACTGCACTCCAGCCTGGGTGACAGAGTGAAACTCCATCTCAAGGAAAAAAAAAAAAAAAAGAATATTGTCCTGGCAGAGCCCTGAATATGATTGTACGCTTATCAAGTACAGTAGAATTTCAGCATGGGATTTGTAGTTAGGAAGAATAAAGTGCAGATGGGGAGGGATGAAAGGTGTGAATCAAGGACCGTTCTGTATTTCTTTTACTTCCTTTTTTCCTAGAATC
This sequence comes from Pan paniscus, assembly GCF_029289425.2. Classification (NCBI taxonomy): domain Eukaryota; kingdom Metazoa; phylum Chordata; class Mammalia; order Primates; family Hominidae; genus Pan; species Pan paniscus. The sequence continues at coordinate 24,354,236 of NC_073263.2, read as the reverse complement.
TAACACAGAAGATATAAATTCACCTTTTCATTGTGGAACGAGGCTTTCATTCTTGTTCTGGAACATGGCAGCAATCATTCTCCAGTTAGACCTAAATGATTGAATTGCAAGGTGAACTGTCTTGGTGGCTAATTCATCTTCCCTCACCTCCAGCACCCTCTTTTCCCAAGATGAAGCCATGTTCTTTTGTAAGGAACTGTATCTACTATCAAGTGGCCTGGAAATTAAGAGGTCCAATGTGTCTTCCAAGTCCTTGTTTCTATTTGGTATCATGATGTCTTTCACTGCTACCTCGCTGATCTGTTTTCCAAGGCTATACAAAGGAGGACTGCAAAAATGAAGGGAATGGCAGAACAGTGTTACATATGGGGGAAGGCTTCGGTCGATTTTAAGTTATTCAGGAAATAGTTTTCTAGCTAATGGGTTGTCAAATTATTTGCATCAGAACCTTTTATCTGGTTGATAAAAGGTGAGCTCTGTACTGACTAGCAATGGAAAGGGAACGGATGCCACAAGGACCTGCTTTAAAACCAACATCAACCTCCAGAAGTGGATCTGAGTGGTTTGATTTATGCCCATGACATACCCAAGTCTGGAGAAAGTAAGTTCAAAGGAGGACAAAAATGTATGTAAACTAAGTAATAAAGAAAAAAAAACCCAACAGAATTCAAGCTATACATTTTCCGGATTCGCTATGACTTCCACAGACACAGAAAACAAAACGAGGAAGAATTATGATCAATTTATTTGATCAGCTCAAGAAACTATATTTTTTCATGTAGTCAAATTTTAATATTTATTTTAGCAGACAATATGTGAGTAATTTCTTCTACTAATCATTTCTGCTATTTATAAAGTTTATGCTAAATATTTGATGTTTTATATATTCATATATTACTTTTTGGCACTTACTGAAAATGTCATCAGTTAGCTAATAATGTCTGCCAGAAAATCTTCCATATTTTTATGACATTATTTTATAAAAGGTAAAAAAGATATTTACATGTGACTTTACCAATCAAAAGTATGATATCAAATGGGTACATTCAGGAAATGAGTTAAGCTACTAAAGAGAGAAGATACTTATTTAATGCCAGTAATTAATTCAATATACAGAAAATGACTAAATTCCACAACTATTTACAACATTAAAATAATGTAAATTGTTACTTGTAAGTAATAGCAAAACATGTCGAATACTGGTGATTTCAAATGTGTTTGCTTTACATACTATTTTAACTAGGAATGACTTTACCTATAACTAAAATATGACTACTGAAGGTGAAACAACATAATTATCTAAACCTATATAGCAATACTATAAAGCAATATTAGATCCATGAATAAAGTAATTTGGCTCCTTGTGGGCAATTTTTTTATGACCTATAGGAACACCTTATAAAGTAACCTAGAAAGAAAAATGTGATTCAATTCAATTGTATTTGACAATTAATAGAACACCTTGTCCAAAGTCTAGGCAGATAATTTCAGAGACGAAACTTTTCATAAAACCAAACCTAATCCTTTGCAAAAACTTTCAGAAATAAAAAGCAAGTATTTTCCAAAACTCTATCAGGGTGAATTTAACATAAAAGAGCTTAACTAGGTTTCAAGATGCAGAGCCAGAAGGATCATTGATGTAATCCAGTATGGAATTTATTACATACTTATATGTTCTTGATTAATCTATTTAAGGGTTTTCCCATATACATATTATAAAATATTGAACAATTCGTATGTTCCAATCAGTGTGAATAAGCTACCAATTTTGAAAAATTTGTAATCTTGGTGAGACAAACTCTTAACTACTGCTAGTAGCAATACCTATTGGTGTAATCGTTTTGGAGAGTAAGCTGACAAAACATTTAAAAAGACAGCCATGTTTGTTCCCACTAATTCAGTAATTTCAGCTTTGAGAATACTTCCACAGGAAATGATCAAAAACCAAACAAACAAAAATGAAAACTATATCATAACAGTGTTTATTGTTAATAAAACAGAAAATAGGAAGTAATTTAAATCCATACCAATCTGTAACTGGCTTAGATCACAGTATATCAATTTAAGAAACACAGCAGTCAAGTGGAAAAGGACAAATATAGATATTATATATCTATATAGGAAAATGTATGTGATATATAAGTGAAAACAGCATAATACTAAATTATATGTAGTTCTCGGCATGTGCAAAAACTAGAATGTAATTATGTAACTATATAAATTATATATGGGAAAAAAGATTGAATAATGCAATCTTTTTTTTTTTTTAAGACAGGGTCTTACTCTGTCACCCAGTTTGGAGTGCAGTGCCACTATCATGGCTTACTGTTGCCTGGACCTCCAGGGCTCAAGCTATTCTCCTGCCTCAGCCTCCCAAGTAGCTGAGGCTATAGGCACAGGCCACTACACCTGGCTAATTTTATTTTATTTTATTTCTGCAGAGATGGTGGCTCACCATGTTGTCCAGGCTAGTCTCAAACCCTGGTCTCAAGCGATCTGCCCAGCCTCAGCCTCCCAAAGTGCGGGGACTACAGGTATGAGCCACCATGCCTGGCAGCAATCTTTATTGAATAATACATTCGTGGGTAGGAACAGGGAGGACTGTTTTTACTCCAAGCATCATATAATGTTGTGGTGGGAGATGCATACTTGTCTCCTCAGACGTCTTCTGATTGCATACCACCTTTGTGCAAAGCAGAAGGTCCTGAAAGAAAATGAAACAGAAGCACAGAGAGATGCAGAGGCAAGAAACAGAGAGGTGCTGCTTGCCTTTCTAAAGGTGTTCTGATGCTTTACATGTGAGACCTGGCCTGTATGTCTACTCCTGGAGTCTGTGAAAAAGACAAAAGCAAAAACAAAACTCTTGTGTCCTTATTATAAATTCCTTTAGTTTGACTTAAACCAGTTTGAACTGGATTAAACCAAGAACCAAAACTAAGACAGTTTTAATAATTTCTTTTTCCTTTTTTCTATTATTTTATTTTATTTTATTTTATTTTATTTTTTTATTTTATTTTTGAGACAGTCTGGCTCTGTCGCCCAGGCTGGAGTGCAATGGTGCGATCTCAGCTCACTGCAACTTCCGCCTCCCGGGTTCAAGTGATTCTCCTGCCTCAGCCTCCCAAGTAGCTGGGATTACAGGCACCCATCATGACACCTGGCTAACTTTTGTATTTTTAGTAGAGTCGGGGGGTTTACCATGTAGGCCAGGCTGGTCTTGAACTCCTGACCTCAGGTGAGCCCCCTGCCTTGGGCTCCCAAAGAGCTGGGATTACAGGCATGAGCCACAACGCCCGGCCAGTTTTCATATTTCTATCACAATCTTTAACTTGTATTTTTTAAAAGAATCTGTACTCCACTGTACTCCAGCATGTGTGACAGAGCAAGACTGTCTCAAAAAAACAAAACAAAACAAAACATTTTTAATGGGGGACAAGATCCTCTATATTGATTTCACTATCTACTAAGAGCCACAGTGGCCTAAGAAATTCCATGTACAACACAATCCACAACCTTTTGCTCCACAAATGACCCTTCTACTCTAGCTTAATTGGTCTTATTACCCACAGATATTCTCAGACCCATCTCAGGCCTAGAATTGCCTCCATCTCCTCTCTCTTCCTCAACTCCTTGCCTTTCTTCCAGGTAAGCACTGTTCATGGACTGAGTCAGTCCCAACGTCCCTGGCCATCAGGTAAGGTTCCCCCTCTGCCTCCCCAAGCACTAACTGGCTCTCCTGCCCTTTGAGCACCAAACTATTCAGCACTGAAGTGTCTCTTTTAATACAAGTCATGTGTGATGCTAGATTGTTTATTAAGTATCAGGAGGCCACGTGTTTCCAGAGCCAAACAGCATCCCACACTTAGGTTATCAATACATAGAAGAACTTTTAGTTCATTTCTTCAGTTACATCCCCTATTCTTCTTCACATGAAAATTTAAAAAGGGATCACAAATATTAGTCATCTGATTTATGATGCTTCAGAAGTTCTATTTTGCCAGAACCTTCTTTTTTAGCATCAACATTGTAATTATCTTTTCAGTTAGATTAGAAAGTCTGATTGGAGGGCCCCTTATATCATCAGCCACATCCCCCATCCCTGACACTCATTAAAGAAAGAAATGTCCCTTTCAGATTTGACCTGCATGCACAGAACTTCTTGCCCAAGGAGAAGAACATATCTGGGCAGTGTCCTGGGCGAGGGGGAGTAGCATGAGATGATGGGGGCTAACGAGGGAGGGTGGGAGGACAGAAGCCAGATCAAGTAGGGCCACGCAGGCCACGCCGAAGATTCTGGTAATGGGAAATGGCTAAAGGTCTAAGCAGGGAACAAACAATCCAACTTACATTTAAGACTACTCTGGCTGTCATCTGGAGCAGGGCTCCCCCACCCCTGGACCAGTATCATCCCTGGCCTGTTAAGAACCTGGCAGCACAGCAAGAGCGAGCATTACCACCTGAGCTCCACTTCCTGTCAGATCAGCGGCTTCCATCCACAGTGCAGGATGAGGCAGCCGCAGCCTCGGCGGACCATCTGTGTTCCTCCAAATGACATCCTTTAATTATCTTGATGGCCAAAGAACATTCCTTTGTGTATATATATCAGTTTCTTGATCCCTTCATCTGTGGATGGGCAGGAGATAAAGCTTTTTGGAGTCCACATGCCTGAGATCACGCAGTGTGGGACTTGCTCCACCAGGCTCATTTTCTTGGACCTAATGTCCTCTGGGTCTCTCCATGTGGCTGCGGATGACAGGATTTCCCAAAGCTTTATGGCTGAAGCATATTCTGTGTGTATCTGTATGGCAGTTTCTCTATCCCTTCAGCTGTGGATGGACAGGGCTGCTGTACGTTTGGCCTGTGCCAATGGCCATGTGGAAGTGGGGACTCTCCTGGTGAACTGAAAATGCCACATTGACATTGGTGATAAACAAAATGGGATGCCTTTGAGGAGGCTGTACATTGCCAGGAAGAGATTCATGGCATCGTTCTGCTGGAACGTGGATGTCTACAGCAACACTGCTCTCCACTATGCTGTCCTATAATGAGAGTACATTCCTGGTAGAAAAACTACTTTCCCATGATACGGATATTGAAGTGCTGAACAATGATGGAAACACATCACTTTTACTTGCTGCAGTTTGCAAAAGACAGCAAATGCTGGAATTTTTAGTGAAGAAACAAGCAAATGCACATGCTGTTGATAGGCTGAGAGGAACAGCCTTCACGCCTGCTGTACATTATGGCTTGTTAGGTATAGTCGGCATTCTTCAACAAAATATTACTGTCTTTATTCAAGATATGTATGGACAGACAGCAAACGATTATGCTATTTGTGGTGTTTTGACTAGCATTCAACAACAAATTTTGCAACATAAAAAAAAAGATACTTGAAAATGGTCTTCAAAATGGCAATCCAGAAGCATCAAAGAATGCAAGTTTGAAAGAAGGAGGAGCAAGTGCAGAAGATTCAGGGAGTTCTGACAAATCTGCATTCAGCATTTTCAAAGAACTGTGTGTTGATTCATGCCATAAACTAGATGATGAAGACTTGACTTTTACTACCAAGCAGTATATCCCTGAGACTGCTTCAGAGTCTTTACTTGAAGCTTCATAGAAAAAGAAAAAAAATATGGTAAAAGTAGAAGTGTCTCCTGTAAAACATCTTTCCTTGAAGCCTACCACCTAAATGGAAGAGTCTGTTGTGAAGAACGCAGTAAAAAGAAAGGATGTATAAACATCCAGAGCAGAACGAGACTGAGAAGTGACTTCAAAGGAAGAACAAGAAAGGCCTGAGAAAAGTGAAAATAAATAACCACAGGTTGAAGGAGGAAGAAGCACAAAAGTAAAAATATATATATATATATATACAAGTATCAGAAAACCTGTATAATAGTACATCTGCTGACGATGATGATGGATCAATGCAACAAAATCAAGGTGTGAAAACTTACCATCAGCAATTTCCCAGGAAGGAGAAAGACGAGTATGACAGGCCTGCGAAGAAAGCGTCAAAAGAAAAAGGTCAAAAAGCGAACACATTTAAGGATGGCCTTGATGACTTAATTTGGCCATCTGAACAATACAAAATTCTCTGAGAGAACTTCTTGTCTCATGGAGTTTACTTTTTAGGGTATTGAATTTAATTCCAGCTTTAGAAAGTTGTTCAGTAACTTATTGTTATCTTTTGCCTCAAAAAAAAAAAAAAAAAAGTGTGCCAAAGGACCTAAGCCAAACACAGCATCAGATAAAGGAAAGCAAGACTATGTAGACGAGTGGATATCTCAACTACAACATGAAAATCTGTAGCTTGAACAGCAACTAGATGGTGCTCATAAGAAAGGGGATAATGAACAAATAGTAATTAATATCCAAGGCTGCTGTTTTGAGAGTGAAAAAGAAGGTCTGCTAGAAGAGAAAAATAAAGAATTAATCAATCAATGAATGCCATCATTTAAAAGACTGTTTCAGTATAAAAAACAGAAATCAGAAGGCGAAGTAAGTATCAAGAAAAATAAATATTTTCAAGCTTCTGGAGAGAAAATTTAAATATTTGGTTATGGCTACATGTTAAACCTAGTTGAATATAAAAATAAGTAGATGAAAAAGATGTTTACCATACTGTATAATTCCATTTACATGAAACATCTGGAACAGACAAATATATAGAGACAGAAAGTAGATTAATGTTTGCATAGGGCTGGGGTGGAAATGTGTAGTGACTGCTAATGGGCATGAGGCATCTTCTTGGAGTGATGAAAATGTTCTAAAGTTGGACTGTAGTGATGGTTGCATGACTCAGTAAATTTACTAATAATCTTTGAACTGTATGTTAAAACAGATAAATTCTATAGTGTATAAATCATGTTTCAGTAAAGCTGTTTTAATAAAAAACCAAAAGCCAAAACTAAACAAACAAAAAGGAATGTTAAAGAAATCTCTGACAGGCCACAGTGTGCCATCAAAATTTTGTGACATGAATTATAAATTATGTAGTTTTTAATTTTATTTTTTCTGAAGTAGAGATAATCTGAAGAAAAAAATTTAATGAGAATTTTCACACCAGAGCAAACCCAGAAATGATAAGTCAATGAAAATGAGCTTAAGGCAGAGTCCCTTGTGAAAAACAGAGCAATTGGCCATGCATGGTGACTCACGCCTGTAATCCCAGCACTTTGGGAGGCCAAGGTAGGTGGATCACTTGAGGTAAGGAGTTTGAGATCAGCCTGACCAACACGGCGAAACCCCGTCTCTACTAAAAATACAAAAAAATTAGCTGGGTGTGGTGTCGCATGCCTGTAGTCCTAGCTACTCGGGAGCCTGAGGCACAAGAATCGTTTGAACCTGGACAGCAGAGGTTGCAGTGAGCCGACATTGCACCACTGCACTGCAGCCTGGGCGAAAGAGACAGACTCCATCTCAATAAAAAACGAAACAAAACAAAACAAAAAAGAGCAATTAATAACAAACTGGAGGTCCAGCATTTCCTCTCATCCTTTTGTCTGGCCATTAGCTTTTGGGTTCTCAATAATGGAAGTTTTCTCTGAGTTCAGTTTCTCTGGGTCCAACTCAATGATCTCATATTCCTTTTGAAATGAGGCATATAGTCAAAAGCTCATTGCATGGGTTAGACATTGTTTTTTAACTGCAGAGAGAAAAAGAATAAGGGAAATTGATTCTAAAATCTTAAGCAATTGTTTTACTCAGAAAGTTCTAGGCCAGCTGGATGTGGTGTTGCACACCTGTGGTCCCAGCTACTTGGGAGGCTGAGGAAGGAGAATTGCTTGAACCCGGGAGGGGAGGTTGCAGTGAGCTGAGATAGCACCACAGCACTCCAGCCTGGACAACAGAGTGAGACTCTGTCTCAAAAAAAAAAAAAAAAAAAGAAAGAAAGAAAGAAAGAAAAAAGAAAGTTCTAATGTTTGAACTGTGCTGCTGCACTCTTCATCTTTCTGCAAGTCAGCTGGAATCCTGTATATTGCTGAGAATATCAAATCAAAATTGAGTAACAATAGGTTCAGTAATTTTTAAAAATTCCCTCAAATCAAATGTTGTGCAAAAATAGATGAACTTAAGGGAAATAATTTTAAGGTGAGCAAGGTACACTTCTCTTCCAGTACATTTTAATTTTAAAAGGAATCTTGGCCGGGCGCAGTGACTCACGCCTGTAATCCCAGCACTTTGGGAGGCCGAGGTGGGTGGATCATTTGAGGTCAGGAGTTCACCACCAGGCTGGCCAACATGGTGAAACCCTGTTTCTACTAAAAAAGTACAAAAAAATTAGCCGGGCATGGTGGCACACGCCTGTAATCCCAGCTACTCAGGAGGCTGAGGCAGGAGAATCGCTTGGACCCGGGAGGCGGAGGTTGCAGTGAGCCAAGATCACGCCGTTCGTTGCACTCCAGCCTGGGCGACAGAGTGAGACCCTGTCTCAAAACAAAAAACAAAAAACAAAAAAAACCCACCACCAACAACAAAAACCTTTTAGTTCTTATTACACTTCTGAGGAATAAACCCTTGGCACAGCTTGTTGCAAAACACTTATCCCTGGATATGTTTTATCCTGTATCTCCACATAGACATTTCAGTCTCACTGCAAGTCACCTTACCATTTTACTCGTTGGTTAAAACAAAATGAAAACACAAAAGGATGCAGATTAAATCTGCAAAATAAGAGATTACCAAAATAAATTACGTGTGAAAAGGTTACACTAAATCCTTTTTGTTGTTTTTGTCTTGAACATTCACTATTGAACTTGAACAAGCTTCTGCCACCACCGGCAGTTACAGCTAACATACTTTTGTAGATTTTCTATTCAAACCCATTCCTAAGTCACAGGCTATCTGGGCTATGAGCCGCATGTGCCCCAGGTGTAAATCAAATGAAGCCTTAATTACTGCCACTTTTGATGTGTATCTAATTCGATCTTCTACCCTCATTAGCAGAGGGCTGTGGCTCCACTTGGTTGTGGAGAGGTTTCCCAAAGTCACAGGGTGTCACGATAACTCAATTAGGGGTGAATAATTCAAGGACAGAGTGCTTTCTTCCAGGACCCTGACCCTCGCTTCCTGCCTGGAGTCCGGAGCCGCGTGGTTCGCGGGCTGGAAAGAAAATGTTAAAGCTCGGATCAGTGCAGATGCGAGAGACAGATGTCAGGTCCAGCCCGGAGCGGGAGGGAAGTCCAGCAGCCCCGCCCCGGCAGCAGGGCCAGGCCCGACTGTGGTTCCGACGCCGGTACCGGGCCGAGGCTTGCCTCCTCTCACCTGAACCAGGCTGGGTAGGGCCCGAGCACGGGGGCCTTGGTGTCCGTACCAGGAACCGCTTTAGCCAGCCTGGGGCTGCCTTTAGAGCCGCTGCGGCTTCCACCTTCTCTCCCGAGGTTTGTGCGCCCTGGCTGGAAATGCTGCGTTGGGCGGCCTGGCCGGCCGTTTGCGCGCAAACCGAAACTCAGCTAAGTGCTGTTCCATGGCGCGCGCCTCGCACCTGCTTGTCCAGAAGGGAGCGCGCCCGTTTGCAGCAGGGCCCGTGCCCCGCCGTGCCCCGCCGTGCGCCTGTGTGGCTAAGACCCCTGCTGCGCGTGCGCGCGGGTGTGACCCGCGTCCGCGGAGTTTGTGACTGCATGTACCTTCAGCCGTCCTCCCTTCAAACGCACGTCGACACAGTGTCACCTCCTCAAGCCATAGGGTGCCGAGTCTAAAGCACAGGGCCGCCCCATGCCCCTCTCCCAAGGGCCGCTCTGTCTTGCTCCATCTCACTTCAGGGCCTCAGTCCCCACTGATCCAGGCCTGCCTGCGGGAGCTCTGTTATTGGCACCAGTGAAGAGCAGCACCGTGAGAGGATGGTTCCAGGGCATGGGAGAGGCCCCTGATCCCTAGGATGTTCTGGCGTCAAAAGGAAGACAGGACGCGAAGATAACAGATTGTCTAAGCAGCTGTGTTCTCTGGAAACAGGATCAGAATTGGGCAAACCACACCCCAGCTGGCATACCGAAAATTATTTCAAAACCCTATTAGATAAGCTGTGCGTTCCTTCAATGCGTTTACCGCAGCATAAACGCGCACTGCGAGCTGGCGATACCCAGCGAGAGGCGCAGAGTGCGCTGAAGAGGGGCGGGAGCGGCGCCGCGGGCGCGGTCCAGCAGTAGAGCCTTGGGAAGAGGTCGCCGGCCTGCGCGGCTCCCTCCTGGGGAAAAACTCCGGTCTCCTCAGCTCGCCCAGAGCCCAGGGCTGGCGGATGGAGCCCTCTCCATAACCACCGCACGACCCCCACAGCTTCCCCGCCGCGCTCCGCCGCCGCCAGTGCCCCCAAGCCCGTCCCCTCCCCGGGGCGAAAGCCAACAGCACCCACTGGTCGCCTGCGGGCTGCGAGGGCGGCTTTCACCGCTGCGCGGCGCATCCAGCCTTGGGACGAGGCCTCTCTCGGCAAGGAATCTGAAGAGGTCCAGTGTTGGGACGCGGGACACGTGGTAGGGGCGCCCAGGGGCTCAGGTCTCCTGTCCCCGCCTCCCCGATCTCCCCACGCGCAGGCAGGCCCGCGGGTGGAGCGCAGCTCTCTGGGAGAGCACGAGGGCCTTCGCCTGGCTTTGCAAATTCAGGAAGGAGAAGACCCAGGGCTCGAGGCCACTGCCGCGCGCCCTTCCCTGCCCATGATGACCCTCACGACAGTCCCCACCACCTTCGCCAACGCCCGCCGGCCCCTCAAGAAGAACGCGCTGACGTGGGGAGCGCACAGCAAGGACCAGGAGGATGGAGGCCTCTTCAGCAGCGACACTGAGGGCGACCCCGAGAAGGCAGAGATTGACCCGGAGGAGCATCCATCTCCACAAGACCAACACGCACCATGGCGACCACAGCCCATTCTCCCTGCGCACCCCCACACCTCGCCAGGCCTCTCTAATCTCAGCCGGGGTCCAAGTGAACTTGGCATCCGGAGCTGCGCCTGGGAGCGCGCGGCGCTGCGGGCCGGGGCCTGGTCTCGGTCTCCGCGGAGCGCCCCTGACCACCGCGACGGGCGGCTGCGGTGGTGGTGGCGCAGGAAGGGGAGGCCTTGGGAAGCCACACAGTGGGAGAGGGATCCCGGAGCGAGGAAGGCCCCCTCCGTCCAGCTGGAGCCCTTGCCGGCGTGGCGGCAGTGCAGTCCGTGGCTGCGCGGGAAAGCCGGCTGTGGCGGAGGCGCGGGCTGGGGACCCTGCGCGCCGGGGTGGCCGGCGGGCAGCGGCGTAAGCAAAGCGGTGGGCGGGCCCTGCGGGCGCGAGGCTGCCCTAGGCAGCCACCAGATCTTGGACTTCCCCGCGTGGCTCACCCTGCAGGCCGCCCGCTGCAGCGCTGGGGCTAACCGGCGCCTGCAGCCAGGCTCTGGGACCTCCTTGGCCAGACCCAGGAGCGAGCCTTGGGGTTGAGCACGTTGGCGCTGCCAGCGGGGAGCCCTGGTTCCGGGTGAGGGCGGCAGGGGCGCATGTTCCTCAGTCCTGTCTTCGTCGCCCTCGTTGTTCTGGTCGCCATCGTGGGTGTTGGTCTTATGGAGATGCATGCTCTCCAGGTCAATCTCTGCCCTCTCGGGCTCGCCCTCAGTGTCGCTGTCGAAGAGGCCTCCGTGCTCCTGGTCCTTGCTGTGCGCGCCCCACTTCACCGTGCTCTACTTGAGGCGCCGGTGGGCGTTGGTGAAGCTGGTGGGGACTAGCGTGAGGGTCATCTTGGTGATGGTGGCCAGCATTCTCTCCTCGCCTTTGGTGGGGAAGGGGTTCTTGCAGTGCCCCTTGAGCCAGGCCTTGAGAGTGCCTGTGCTCTCGCACGTGGCTTTCTCGGGTCACCTGGAGATCCCCTTACTCGAACTGGCCATAGGGACAATGAGCCGGTACAGTGTGGGCCGAGAAGGTGGCAGGGTGCACCTCAGGGTTGCCCTTGAGTTTATCCTGCGAGCCCTTCAGCCACAGGGCAGAGCCAGAGAGGAGAGAGAGGAGGGAGGTGGAGAGAGAGAAAAAGAGAGAGTAAGATATGAGTCCCCGAAGCTGGGAAAGTCAGGAGCACCCGCCTGTGGACTAGAGGGGGCCTCCCTGGCGCTTTGCAGGGGAGAGGGCCCTGTTCTGCTTCCTAGAGCAGGAAGCCCTCTCAGCCCACCCACCCGAGTCCACTACTGTGGGAAAAGGGGAATCAGAACCACTAGCTGACTCCAAGAACTGCCCTTTCACTGACCATGGAGATCTTATTTTTTCCCCCCACTCTAGAAAAGTTCCAAAAACCACACTTCTCCAGAAGAGCATGCAGGAGTTCTGCTCCCTACGTGCTCCCTAGGCCACCCTTGGTCCCCATTAACAACATCTCAAGAGACCCATCTTTCCAAGTTTATCTTACACTAGGAGATGAAAAAAAGTTTTCAACTAGGGTGATAAAACTTGCAAGCCCCCACGCACCCCATGACCCCTCCCTCACCAAGCCAGAGGTTTGGCAGGAGAGCAAAAAGGCAGCCACATCTTTCAGCAGCTGTTCCTGGTTCCAAAACGTCATCTTGGCAGGACTCAGGGAAGTGAACCCCTGCCTGGAAGAGGAGCAGAGAAGCTTGAATGAGGCAGAAGGGAGGCAGGGGGTGGTAAGACAGATGCTGTCTGGGGCTGGCAGGCACCACACTCACATGGCTGGACAGGCACACCAGCACCGAGGGCCAAAGATGCTCCCCGAAAGAGGCTCTGTCTCACCCCACCGGGCTCCAGTGCCGACCAGCCCCCACCAGTTGCCTGATAAGATGTCCGGGTTGGAGGGCCTTCTGTGGAAGGCCAGGCTGCTGATGGAGCTGACTCCCTTGCACACGTTGAGGATCACTTCCTGGTGTCGAGGGTCTACTGTGGAGACAGGGCACATTGGGAGGTGGCCCAACTCCACCATTGGAGGAGTGGCTGTGTGAATCTCACCCCACAGCTCCCTGTGGAGGCATCTCCTTGCCTCTCTCAGAGGCTGGGTCATGAGCAATGACTGACAGTGACCAGCTGCCAGGACAGGCTGGGCGCTCTCCCCTGGCATCCAGAGCAACCCCACCTGTGCTGTCCTCTGCAGCAATGCTCTCAGCCAGCCCCTTCCCCTTGGCCCGGCTGCTAGCACTTCTGCCCTTCTCAGTTCCTGCCTTGTGTCCCAGAGGGTCTTCAAGCTAAGACTCCATAGAAGGAAGAGTGCTATTTTCCAGGGAGGTAGGGTGCTCCAGCCTGCTGGCTTTCTGCTGCATCAGGCTGCAGGGCAGCAGCTTCATGAAGAGGAGGCACTTGGAGTACACCAGACAGGGTGGAGCAGGAGATGGTAGAGGGGGATTCAGAAGCTTTGCTGGCCTGGCAGCGTCCTGGCCTGCTGTGGCTGAGGAATGTGGGGCTGCACAACCTGCAGGCATGGGGACATATCCTGCCCAGTGTGCAAGTATCAACATGGGCGTGCACACACCCAACAGCATCAGGTCACAGCAAAACCCAACATCTACCCAGCCAGGAAGAAGACAGCTATAGTATGAAGGGGGCAGAGAGGGGTTCCCCATTCAGGCTGGGGCTCTCAACAGTGACAGGAATGCCACTGGCATTTGAGAAAGAGAGTTATTTGTGGCTTGGGACATTTGACATGGCCAACTCCTAAGCATGAAACACCAGTGGCACCAACACCCAGTGTCCCACCTGCCCACCCTTGACATGGTGATATTCACAGCCACCCAGCAGATTTCCACGTGCTCCTTAAGGGAACAGTACTGCCTCAGCTGGGTCACTGGTTTGGCTGCTCTCTAGTTTGCAACCAACGTAGATCTCTGCATTTGGGAGACTGACCACAGGGTGGGTGGGAGATGGGAAGGGGGCTCTAGTGAGTGTGGCTTCTTCACTTTCCAAAACTTCTCTCTTCAAGGATCCAGCCCCAGAACAACCCAGGGTGGCCATGCTCTCTGGCAGGATGTAGCCTGCCCCAGCTACAGCCTCCCAGGGCTGCTCCTCACCTGTGCTCTACCAAGCCACTCACTAGCTCCTGGTGCAGGCAGCAGAGCCCCTGCCAGTGGGCATGGGGGAAGCTGGCACAGCATCTGCATACTGGGCACAGGCAGGAAGCTGTGGTCAGGGGAAGATGCACAGCAGGAGGAAGGTATACTGGTGCCTGTTTTGCCAGGGACATCCACCAAGAAGCAGAGCTCTACCTCCTCATCTCAGTAATTGAACACACAGTGCCTCAGAATCTTGAGGTCTAACTTGAGTGCCCCAGCAGCTCCAGGTACTGTGGCTGTGACGCCACCCTCTTGCCAAAGTCAGTGGAACCATAGATGAAGCTCTGCTTCTGGTTCCACTCCAAGACGCCGGGAAGATGATGGACTGGGCCATGACCTGGTAGCCACAGTTATTCACCATCACTGTGCCCAGCGTGCACAGCCCCTCCAGATGCACCACCTTGTATGTGTGTGTGCCATTCAGGTGGGTGGTGGGTGCTATGGAGGCCACCACATCCCTGCCAAAATCCTTACAGTAGTACTAGATGTCAAAGCCCAAGCTGGAGAAAATGTCATGGCAACCCCAATCCCCCAGCAAGTGACAAGCCCCATCACATTGTGAAAACCTGCCTGACTCTTACGACAGAGCAGACAGGAGCAGGAGGGGCAGAGGTGGATCAGCTTTCAAGAAACAGCAAGAGGAAGGGCAGGTGGGAGGAACTTCCCCCACTGGGTCCCTGAGAAAAGCTATGCTGGCTGCCAAGACCGGAGTGAGGGGAGAAGCAGGAAGGGCTTCCGCCCAATGTGCAGCAGCAGTTTTGAGCTGAGATCCCAGAAGCCGGGAGCCAGAGATCTGGACCTAGATGGGCAGCCTGTCCTTGGCATGTCTGGGATGGGAGGCATGGGGGAGGGGAGGGAAGACAAGGAAAGGTAGCCCCCGTTCTTCCTCCCCAGCCCAGGGAACCCTCCACCCCCATGGGTAAGATTTCAAAGTAATATGGCTGGTCCCCCAGGGACCTCCTATCACCGAGACATCCTGTCCTGCCCCTCTTTCTTCCTCCAAAGAACCCTGAACGTCTTCCTATCTCTGGATGAAAGCCAAGTGACCTCCCCAGCAAGAGGGTAGCCAACTGGTTCACGAGGCTCCCACTGCCCACCTGGCGCCACCCTCTCCTGGACTCTGGAGTCTCAGGATGGCCATGGTAGCGAAGTAGCCAGCTTTCTGGCCCAGGCCTGGCACTGCCTGTGTCCATCATTCCAGTCTCTGCCACTACCCTTGCCCTAATGCAGTCGTTGGTCCCCGGGCTGGAGCTCAAGCTGACTTTGGGTTTCAGTGGGACCAGGCCTGCTGGGGTGGCCCCAGTCCTGCTAGGGTGGCCCCAGGAAGGGTGCATTCCCCATGACTTGCATCTAACTCTAGGTTGGCCCAAAGGACAGCTGTGGGCCAGGAGGCCTCAGTGGCTCCAGGATACCAGGGGGACCTGCTCCCTGCACTCAGGCCCACCTGCCTATAGCCTCAGAAAGGGGGCTGCTGCTGGTAAGGATGCTGGAAGGCAGGAGAGCCCAGCATTTGGGGTACATGGACCTGCAAAGATCGAGGGCCTAGGAGATTGGCTGACAGGGGCAGGCCCAGCAAGGGGGTCCTCTCCTCAGCTCCCACCCCAGGGGGACGGGCAGCTGCTTTGGCCAGCTGCTGGCAACAGCTGGTGCAGACCCAGTCCAAGGCCACGAGGCGCTACCCAAGTCCACCAGTCTCAGACACTGAGTGCCTTGTCTGCTTCCTGGGCTAAATGGCTGGCTGGGGCCTCTGGCTCCTGCTGCCCCCTGTAGGTGGCCCAGCAGGCACCTCCTTCCCGCGAGTCACTCATTCTGGTGGGAGGGAGGGAGATAGACACCCCTACCCCGTCTCCCAGAGGACAACTGCCCCCGTGCCCCAGTCCTCTGAACTCCACTAAGAAGCTGGCAGGCTCTACCTTTCCATCCTCACAGCCCCTGCCCTGCCAGGATGGAATCAAGTCTCTCCAGGGGGAACAGAGCTGGCAGCAAGAGGCTGAGGGCTGTGTGGCTGGGGGGAAGGAGCATGCCCAGCTCGCCAGGGTGTCTCCCCAGGGCCTCTGCCATGTGGTCAGGGCCCAGTCAGGATGGCTCCGCTTCCGCCCTCACCAGGGTGAGAGGAGCCAGGCTCTCCCTCCGTCCCCGCCCCTTCAGGCCCAGGGACCCAGGCAGAACCTGTGTTTCTACATAGCTCCATGCAGGGTTCTGGACCTCACACAACGATCATAGGGAAGAAGGGCCAGGCCTAGGCAGAACCCCTCTCCCAACCCCTCCCCAAACACACCCTCACCTTACAGAGAGAGAAGCGGCACAGGACGGCCAGACAGTGACCCAGAAGAGTATTGAGAACTGCCCCCATTCTGGTTACCCTACAGTCAATATCACACTAGGCCCAGCCCATAGCTGGTCCCTAAATCGGCTTGACCACCCCATCTCACCCAGGAAATGGGCTCCACAGGGCAGGGAAGCAGCTTCCCAAGGTCACAGAGGTGAGGGGCAGCCAAGCCAGGTCAAGAAACATTCAGATATGTCCAATGGCCAAGCCCATGCCTTTGAGTGCCACCCCCACTGAGCACAGGCCAGGCGGTCCTGCTCCCTGGGACCAGGCTGCAGCACCCAAATGTCAGCAGAACCCCCTTCCTCCTCCAGGCCTCAGGACCTGCCCAGGGGCAGATCTAGCCCAGTCATAGGACCTGCAGAGGCCTCTACGCCTTGGGCCAGTACCCCCTCCTCTCATGTTCCAGGGCCACCTCTGAGGATCTGAGCTTTAAGGAAAGGGAAAAAGGAGATCCTCTGGAGAACAGGCCAGGGCTGCCCTCGTAACACTCTGCACACATGCAGCTCGAACACGTGCCTCCCCAGCCTTAATGAAAGAAATTAGGGTGAAGAGATGAAGCACACCCTTGTCCTGGCCTGGGAGCACAGAAAGCCCACACAACAGACAGGAGCGAGAAAAGACACTTACGCCACCCCAGGTGGCCTGTGTGCCTCCCCAGCTTGGCATGGACCCACTTGGGAGACTATGCCAGGGCCAGGCCGCACCCCAGCCCAGGCCTCAGCAGGTGAAGCCCCAGCAGGAAGTAGGGCCCCAAAAGGCACATCACTCCATCCCATCACAGCAACCCAGAGCTTCAAGAAAAGAGGATGAGGCAAGCAGGCAGCCTGTGGAAGCCCCAAAAGAGGTGGGCACCTCTGTTTGCCTCCTCCCTGTCCCACCCAGGCCAGAGGCAGGTCTTCAGGGCCAGAGGATCACCTAGAGCTCCTCTAGTTACTCTCCCCAGATCTCATCCCAGAGAGCTTCAGCATCCTGTTGGGGAGCTCCCTGAAGCCCCCTACATCTGCCAGACCCCTGCTCTTCCCCTCTGGGCCTCAGCTCTAGGGAGCCTTCCCCTAGGCAGAAGGAACTGGACACTCCCCTGGGAACTCAGAAATACTTGCCTGTTTTCTTAACCCCTACCAGCTGCTTTATTCCCAAGAAGGTAACTGACCCTTGCCCCACCCCC